>NC_058135.1:276905995-276935870 GCF_016433145.1 Gracilinanus agilis
AGCTCAGATCATTAAACCTTTGATTCCTCATTTATTTTATCTCTCACTTCCACAACCTTTAACCTCAATTATATGTTGGATACTGTTGGCTATCTTGTACATGTCTATTTGCACCATCTGTCATACATGGTATACCTTCATACATGTATATCTCATACATGTTTAGCCACTACACTTACTGGCCACAATTAAAATTTTTAATTCATCTTTCTATAAATCTAATAAAATAAGACATTTCTACTCAGACTCTGTCTTTATTATTCATCATATGTTCAGACACAAGTGAAATTGATTCTATCAGTATGATTTTTTCTGCATTTAACTTGGTTCCATCTGTCAAGAGTGCAGAGTCCAGAAAAACTATTATAGTTTTGTTTTAGTTATTTATTCAATTTCCCTAAGTCCAAGCATTTCAGAAAATTTAGAAAATTACTCATATTTGAGGAATTGATTTCTTTTCATAAATGTAGTAGACTGGGAGGAAGACTTTAGTTATGTTCAGAATCATTTACAGTCTGAGTCATGAATTTTGTTCCAGGGTACCAACATTTATGACTACTAACTTTGGTGCCTACCATCTCTTATTACATGTATTGATGTGGGGGTAGGCTGTATATACCTTCACTCTTTCTCACTCAGCCAAGGAAGGCATCTCTCCTATAAGCTATGCTGTGTCAAAAAAAAAAAATTAGAAATTTCCTGAATTGGCATAGACTGCCTCTAGAGTTATGAATTCATACTTTTTGTATTATTGTGTTCTGTTTCAAATCCACATGATAGTACCTGTATAATTATGATTTTATTTTAAATGGGCCTCCTTCAAAAAGTGTGGAGTCATTAACAAAGGAAAGAAACAAGTAAATATTGGAGGCAGCTAGATGGCTCAGTGGAGAGAGTACTTAGTCTGGAGCCAGGAAGACCTGAATTAAAACATGGCCTTACACATTTACTAATGAGTCTATCTTGTCAAATTATTTGTGGATCATGGAATTGGATAAGAGGAATGTGATTGGAACAGGAAGGTCATAGACAAACTCAAAGCCTCTTGCTGATCAGTGACAAAGCTTATTGACTTTAGCAAGGTACTTACTGAGAAAGTGATGTAGACTAAGGGATTAGGTAAGCTCAAGGGAAATGGTTAGTATTGATTTACAATCTCAGTACAATGACTTAGTTTACCTCACTGAAGCTAGAGTTTTCCACAGAATAATAAGTTATAGGTAAATATGTAACCATCTAACTAAGCTTCTCATAGAATCCCCACATCAGTAATTTCTTGGAAGAACATACAGGTTTTTACAAAGTACAGCACGGAGAAAGGGCAGGTTTGAGGGCTTCATGTGATGCCTAGGCTTTGTGTCTAGTTGTTCCTAAATTATGACTGTGTTTTAACTGGAGCCTACTCTCACTACTGGGGGCTACAGTATACTAGCTATATTAACCTGGGCTAGTCACTTAACCTTAGTTTGCCTTAAGATACTGCAGATAAAAAGAAAAGATAGCAAACAACTCTAGTATTTCTGCCAAGACAAATCCTTGGACAGGACAGTCCATAGGGTAATAAAGAATTGGATACAACTCAAGAACTATACATGGCGATTTCCACATAACGTTACAAAAATTTGTCTTATTTGATCCACGCAAAAATAATATTAGGAAGTTTTATGATTATCTTGATTTCAAAGTTCAAAAAACTGGGGCAGACAGAAATTAAGTGATTTTCCAAAGTTCACACTGATAATCAGTGACTGAGATCACCTTTGAACTCAGTTTTCCTGAGTTTAAGCCCAGTGACTTATGCACTCTGCCTCTTAGATTCCTGATAATTTCATTTTCTGCTCACAAAAATCTTGCCATATAGATGCTATTAGCCTGATTTTACAAGAAAGAAAAAGGGGTCAAAACAGGTGAAGTTACCTGCCAAGGGTCAAATGGCTCATGTGTGAAGGTAGATTTAATAGTTTTTCTTGACTTCAGGGCCATTGCTCTATCCACTGAACCACACACTGATTTCTAAAAGATTTTTAAAATTCTCTAGACAATTCAATCTATTGACTACCTCCAGGTTATGTCTAAGTCTCATAACTTGTCTATTTGTACCAAATATGTACACAAAGAGAAAATCTCCATCTTGACCATACAAAGATTTATTATCATTTAGATAGCAGATATTCTTTATCTACTAGGGCTTTACTGTATGGATGATCAAAATAAACTGTTCTGATTGACCAATGTCCATTCCATTTTGCAATGTTCTGGGATAGGCTACAGCCAGCACAATATCCCCTACAAAGTAGAGATTGGAAAAAAATGATACTTATTATTTCATGGGGTTGGTTAAAATTATTGACACTATTACATGTTATGGCAATTACCTTGAGGTGATCCTATCAAGTTCAGTACTATGGGGACATGATCTCATGGGGATTAAGAAACCCATAAAGTTTTCCTCCAGCAACTGGCTATAGGGATAACATGAACAAGCTACCAATGATTCTATCTTCCAGGGGAGTAGATAATGTAATTATTTGTGATCTTCTCACTAAATAATATGTAAAAAGTCATATTTGTCTCAAGTAATTCAGTTTAAAAAGTCAAAAATAATGCATACTTAATGGGGGATTGGAGGAAAGAGGAAATTTATGTGCAATATTTTGAATTCATTTGAATTGAAAGTGCATGAAAGAGTTCAAGAAATCTCAGCACTTGAAATGGCCTATCTCTGTCCAATGTCACAAATAATTTTTTTTCAAACAGAAAAATCAAATAAATTGATTAAGGATCAATAATAACATGTGAGGGCCCAAAGACTTTTGAGCTCCATACTTTGGATTGCATACTATGCAAATGGACTTATTCATGAGGACAAATTTAATAAAAATTGTTTTAAAATTTTCTTTTATAGGTCTACAAATGATAACCATTGAAAACATCAAACATTAAAGCCTACATCATGTTCATAACTTTGTAGCAACATATTCTAGCCCTCATTAGACAAATGAAAAGTAAGGCTATACAGAGAGTGGATATCCATGCTATCTTCCCAGAAGACATACACTTAATTAATTTATGTATTGCATAGAAAAGAATTAAAACTTGACCTTGAACTTTAATGGTTTCAGGCTCTACCTAGAAGAAAATTTCTTCTAATTCTACCAGCTATCTGTATACAATTTATATTTCTAGAAAGTGTCTTAAACTACCAAGATTTTATATGACTAGCACAGCATGTCCAAAAAATCTATTGCAAATGATTCTGGAACCCAATTCTTCTTTACTCCAAGTACACCTTTTTATTTACAATACAATATTTCCTCTTTCAGGTGTTCTTATATAGTCTATCCTTCCTCAGGATTATATTATGATCCATTTACACACTTATTATGTAAAATATTTTAAAATTTATTCATATTATTATACAGTCTCATTTAATATGTAACACATGAGTTAAAGATTTCCAAAATTCAATTCTAATTTTGTAAAGTAAAATTATAAACATTTTTCATTTTAGTAATATGATGATATGATATGATGTATGACATGCTATGATGAAAATGATATTAATAAATTGTAATTTTGTGGAAAAATTGCTGCTCAATTCATCTGGGATGTTTCTACATACTAACAGTCTAATTGATTATCCAAAAAATAGTCAAAAAAGTCATCTTCCTTTTATTTATAGATGATGTTCTTTGGATAGAAGAAATGATCAAGTTGAATGAAACCAAAGGAAGTCAGGTGACTGAATTCATTCTCATGAGCATCACAAAAACTCCTGAGCTGAAGGGTCCCCTCTTTGTTGTCTTTTTACTCAACTACATGGCCACAGTTGTGGGGAATCTGGGTCTGATCATCTTAACCACTGTTGATTCCCACCTGCAAACCCCAATGTACTTTTTTCTCAGGCATCTGGCATATGTTGATCTTGGCTATTCCACAGTCATTGGTCCAAAAATGCTAGCCAGTTTCATATTGGAGAAAAATACCATTTCCTACAATGAATGTGCAACACAGTTGGGTTTCTATGTGGTATTTATCACCAGTGAATTTTTCATCCTGTCAGCCATGGCATATGACCGCTATGTGGCTATCTGTAAGCCCCTTCTCTATATTGTCATCATGTCAAACAGAGTGTGTTGGGTCTTGGTGGTTATACCTTACCTCTATAGCATCATGGTATCCTTACTAGTAACAATTCAGATATTTAATTCATCATTCTGTGTATCGAATGTAATGAGACAGTTCTTCTGTGATAATTTTCCTCCTTTGTACATTATTTGTTCAGACATTAGTGAGATTAAACAAATCGTTAAGTTCTTTTCTGCATTTGACTTATTTTCTTCCCTTTCTATAGTCCTTGTCTCCTACATGCTCATTATTGTGGCCATCCTTAGGATGAACTCTTCTGAAGGAAGGCATAAAGCTTTCTTTACCTGTGGCTCTCATCTCACAGCAGTGGTTCTGTTCTATGCAACACTTCTACTCATATACCTGAAGCCCAGATCTAGTGACTCTTTTAATACAGAGAAGATAGCCACTGTGTTTTATACCCTTGTTATTCCCACGCCCAACGCTTTGATTTACAGCTTGAGAAACAAAAAAGCTAAAGGTGCCTTGAAAAGGGTCTTTAAGAAATTGATATGATTTCAAATTCAGTTCAAATGTAGAGCATGATTTTGTTACATTATTATAAGCAAAGACACTTGCTTAATTTCTTAGAAAACTTTTATTGCAGAAATAAATAAAATTTTCCTCCTAATAAATAATCAGATAATTATTTTTGTGATAAAAAATTGAAATTTCCAATTAATATTATTTGTTAATGAAAGAACTTAGGAGAGCATTTAGTCTAAATTATCTCTATAAATTTTTTCTACTATTATGTCCCCCATAGTCAGTATCCCATCTTTAATTAAAATTTTTCTTTATCAATTAGTTAACAAACACTTAAAAATACTGGATCCATCTATTGTGTCAGACACTAGACATAAAAAATTAACAAAAAAGGTTCTTGTTATCAAGTAATTTACTTTAGAAAGGGAAAAATAAGTACAGAAAACTTTCCTACATGTTATGGCAACTATTTCAGTTTTGCATACCTCAGATTGCTGGGAAATTTTTCTTATCATAATTTTTCTACAACTTTGATCTAATCCTTCTGGTCTTTCCCTCCACTTGCAAGCAGAAATATTTAATACTTCTCTTTCTGTTGCAATAATTTAAATACTCTGTGGAAAACTTAAATCCCACCAGGACCCTTTCCTCTGTCCTAAATCTCCCATTCATATACTGGAAAAAAGAATACAGTTTAATAGAGCACTGAATCTGAAAATTTTGCTAAGACTTTTTAGAGGCCTTGCGTATTTAGAGGTTCTGTGCCATATCTAAATGCCATTTCTGCTTTTTGTGATCTTTGATATTCTAAGCAATATTTGCCCTCTACAGATCCTAGTTCTTTTGTAGAAAATGTAGATTTTATATTTTTTAAGATCCATTCCAGTTTAACATTCATGATGGTGAATCCTCTTTGTTTTAACACCATATACTGTTGTTTTTTAAACCATTATGTTCTGTCTTAGAATCAATGCTGTGTATTGGTTCTAAGGCAGAAGAGTAGTAAGGGCTAGGAAATTGGGGTTAAATGAGTTGCTCATAGTCACATAGCTATAAGTGTCTGAGGCTAGATATAGAACTAAAACCTCCCAACTCTAGGCCTGGCTCTCAATCCACTGAGCAACCCAGCTTCTTCCTATATTTCTTAAATGAATCTTCCAATGTCATAATCTAATAACTCTTTACTATTTTGGTCAATTCACTTTGTAAGTTATCAACTTCAATTCTGAAATGTCTCCCAAAATTGAATGTAATTCTAAAATATTCTGGCCAAGGCAGAATTTAATTAGGTTATCATGTTCTATTCCTATTGCTATGGATAATTTTTTAGCTTCTTTAGTTTCCATGTATTCTAATAGTCACATATTAAAGTTTGTTTGGACTTAAAAGTCAAGGTCTTCAGAAAAATTTACGAGGAGTCATGTTTGACCTATTATTTATTTGTAAAGTTTTTTTGAGCCTAAATCAAATGTAAAACTTTTCATTTGTCCCTATTTAATTTCTTAATGTTAATTATTTTATTTTGATACATATCATGTTTAGAAAATGCCAGGAATATTTTGCTGGTCCATATGGGAATGGATCTTGTACTTATTTTCTTGTATGTTTCATTGGTTGACTAGAAAAGAAATTTCCTAATTTGTACATCCTAATGTCTTGAAATTTTTCTTCCTTCCTATTTCAAATATCACTCTGAGAATGTGTCATGATCTGCATTATTCTGAAGATTGTAATTCTACATTGGTCAGTATTTCAGTCTCACCAGATATTTCCTTCAATGAAAAAGGAAGTGGGCAAGAGTTGGGATCAGATTCTTTTGAAAAGAAACTATGGATTCTGAACTCAATAGGATGAAATGACATCATAAGACTCAAGAAGGGAAAGTATTGTGGGATCCACTAGTGATTGGATAAGAAATGTGTTAAAAATTATACTGCTTAAAAATGATCCTTTTCCAGATCTTGTTCTTTTTTCAGGATAAATGCTATGCCCAAAATTACAAAACAAAGTTTTGTTTGGTCATTAGAAAATGGATCAATTTTATTATTAATGGTTTAATAATGATGATACTGGACATGAAGTTACTTTCATTAATGTGGGAAAAAATTATTTGAGAGCTTTCTTCCTCCAAATTAATACATTCTTCTGAGGAGTTCCCAGTTTGTTCTGTGAGCAAAAATAGCAAAAATATAAAAGAGATTATCCTCCCCTAATAGTATCCTTAAAATGGTATAGTTGACCTATTGGGAAGATTTTGCTTTGTATTGATAGAATTCTTGAATGTTTCCTCTTAAGTACACAATTTCAGAATGGTGATATTATCAGAATGCTTTCATTATATACATCTTAAGACAAGGCCTATGAACTTTGTGTTATTTAAAATCACTTGGGATATTTGGAACTACATTTCCTGTGGTCCAACGTGTTTCCTGTTTTAGATTACGTCTTCAAGGTGAGGGTTGGCTTTAAATATTGGGAAGTGACTTTCAACTTCCTCTTTAGCTACCTGGGCTCATGAAGATAGGAAAGGTAAAATGACTGAGGCGAGGTTTGAATAGGTTTCTTACAGGTATGTGGTCAATTTATCTCTATCAGCATGGCTTTTATTAAAATACTATTCTCCCTTTTAATATCTTCCCTCATCATTTTTAATAACAACAACTTTAAGAAAAAAAATGTGACACAAAAGTGACATGAATATGTTAAGTTTAAAAATAGTATCTCAAATGTTTTTTTTTAAACCCTTGTACTTTGGTGTATTGTCTCATAGGTGGAAGATTTGTAAGGGTGGGCAATGGGGTCCAAGTGACTTGCCCAGGGTCACACAGCTGGGAAGTGGCTGAGGCCGGGTTTGAACCTAGGACCTCCTGTCTCTAGGCCTGACTCTTACTCCACTGAGCTACCCAACTGCCCCAAGTAAGTTTTAATATAACTCTAAGGGGTATATACCAGAGATATCAACACCATTTAACTGATAAATACAATAAATATTAAGTAACTTACTGGTCTTCCTTAACATAAGTCAAGCATTCGGCTCTTTCTCACCTTACACTGAGATTAATTTCAACTTACGGTCATCCTGTTACTTAATGAAACCATTATCACTACTAAAACACATTTATTTAATAATTAATATTACATACTTCAAGTGCATTTGGTGATGTGTTAGCTGACAGACGTGCGCTTTATGAACAATACCACATTTAAGTTATTAAATGGTAAAAAATCAAAAGAGTTAAATATCCTATTGCAAAATGAGATTTAGTGTCACACAAATATCAACCAAGTTTCCATTTATTTGGAAGATGATACTAAGAAAATTAGAGAGTTATTTGAGAATGGCTAAATGAAAGGTTTTCTATCTATAATGGGGAAAAACCAGGGAAGATACCTTAAATATTAAATATGGGCTCACTGGGGTGGATAGGAGACTGGAAGGGAGAATGGGTGAGACTTTACAAGTCAGGGAACCAAGTTTAACTACAAGGGAAAGACCATTGCCTGGAATGACAGTTAGGCCTGACCAACTGTCACTCAGCCCCACCCAGCCTGGAATAAATACAGATTAACACTTACAGGCAATGAGGACCTAAAATTACTAAAAACACACAGGGAATCAGTTTAATTATAATAGGAGGGGATTGGAAAGGGGCTTAGGTAAACTATGGCTAACAACCCAGGACTGGAGTCAAAAAGGGTAAGATCCCTAGTCAGCCTGACTTCTGCTAGGCTTTGACAGCTTGGCTAAGGATCTGGGGAAGAGGATTTGTACTTGGGATCTCACAACTCTTCCAGGGATGTTACAGGATGCCAGGAACCAGCTCCTCCAGAACTGATGTAGCCAGGTAGGGATTGAAGTCTGCAAGCTGTCCACCAGATGACAGGTCACTTCCCTACTCAGTGCTGTCTTGCTGGACTGGAGTCCTCTGCTTTCAATCTTCACCACTCTCCAAGATCCCAGGGAATCAGAGTACAGCTCCATTTGGTCTGAGGTCTCCAAGGGTCACTTGCAACTTGTCCCAACCACCATGGAGACCTCAGAGAGAGAGCAAGCCACTTCCTCCTTCCCCATTCTATGTGGAATTCTCCAGTCCTTCCTGCTAAGTCTCCTACATAACAACTAAATAATCTTCCTCACTACATACCAGAGGGAAAACTGATTTCATTATTGAGACCCATAACTCATTTTGAATAAAAAGTAAAGGTATGGGTGAATGAATGAAAATAAATTAATCATACTGTAAGTGTTAAATAAAAGAGTTTGAGAAACTGAGGAGAGCAGTTTGACATTACCTATTTTTAATTTAAGAAAGAAGTACAGATAGAAAGATAGAAAAGGGAAAAAGAGAGACCATTAATTTATACCCTATAAATATACCTAAAATTCCTAATACTAACTAAAATTTCCTATAACTACCTCTAACTGTCTTCTAAGGACAGTTTCTTCTGCCTGGCACCCCAGGCCCATCTAACCTACTCTTTCTATAAATTATTCACTAACTTCCTAACTCCCTAAAATAATAGACATCCACCACTCACTCACTCCTTTATTCACTTTTCTACAGCAGCCCAAATGCCAGCAGCCAACTGCCAGTAGGCCCTTCCTTCAGAAACAGACCTCCTACTCTCTCAAGATCCCAAAGACAAAAGACCCATAACTGTCAGCAGGTGCTTTTTTATCTTCTCATTCACCAACTCTCCCCCCACACTTCCTGTACAAGGGCCCATTACTTCCTCTCTTCAGTCCTGGTCTCCCTAGTAATAGAATCCTCAGGCTAACTGTCTCCTGTCAGTTTGTTATTTTTAAAAATGATGAAGGCTGAATTCATGAGGAAAAATAGTATTTTAATTAAAGCCATGTTGATAGAGATAAATAGACCATGCGCCTGGCTAAGATCTATTCAAAATGCCCGCCAATACCTACTTTCTTCCATTTTGTCTGTCTCATACACCAGAGAGCTTGCTCAGGTAGCAAAAGGGAGCCTGTCTCAAGCCCAACCTTCGAATTTAAGCTGTGCTATAACTTGGTTCCTGTTGTCTGACATTATTAACTCAGAAACCGCAAACCCATTGGATCACGGGAAATGTAGATCCAAGGTCCCCCACATATCCACAGGAAGTTTGTCAAACACTACATACTTGAGGCTCAATACTTCCAAATAGAACCCCAGTAATTCTAAATAACACAAGTTCTAATCAACTTAGAAATCCTGTTCTCTAGCCTCTTAAGGGGACAGAGGGAGAGATTAAGAGAATCCTTTTAATAATACAATATATAGAAAGAAATATGTTAATCACTGGGGACACAAATAGAAATAAATGATGATTCTTATAATCAAGAAGATTATGTCCTAATAGGTAAAAACATCAAATATATGATGTCTCAGCTGTATGTTATATGAAAAAAAATACCTTGTATTACTTAATAGCAGAGAATAATATAATGCATCTTCTTTAATGTGATTCCAGCAACAAAATCAAAGCTGATCTAATTTTGAACTATAGTGCCAAGAATATTGGTAATATATAAATTTTATTTCTGGGTCACATGGGTATGGAACCTACAGAATAATTGTCCAGACTATATGTCCATGTAATCAGATACTTGGGATGATGACTATGAGTTCTAGATTATAACTATGACTAGTTGTCTGAGATTTATTTTTTATATATATTTTTAAATTTAAAAAATTTAATTTTTTTAAACCCTTGACTTCTTTGTATTGCATCATAGATGAAAGAGTGGTAAGGGTGGGCAATGGGGGTCAAGTGACTTGCCCAGGGTCACACAGCTGGGAAGTGTCTGAGGCCAGATTTGAACCTAGGGCCTCCAGTCTCTAGGCCTGACTCTCAATCCACTGAGCTACCCAGTTGCCCCCTCTGAGATTTCTAATGGCATTTGAAGTTTCTTGTCCTTCAGTGGAAGGTGGTTATCAGTGGATGTTAAGGATTTTTCACTCATTTTTAACAGTGATAGCTCCCCTCAACAATGGCTTCCTGGATCAGGCTTGAAGAAGGTTTCTCTGTGTGTACCAGACCAGAAAATAAGGTTCAAAATATTTCAAAGAACTAATGCCAGGGAGTGGTTAGAAAGGAAGGGTTTGGGCTGTCTCATGTGATGCCTAGGCTAAGTGTCTAGCTGTCTAAAGTCATGACTTGTTTTTACTGAGTCCTACTCACACTACTGGAGTTTACAGTTTACTAGATATATTAACCTGAGCTGGTCGCTTAACCTCTGTTTGCCTTAATCTACTGCAGAAAAAAAAAAAGAAATGAAACTACTCCACTATCTTTGCAAAAGAAACCCATGGACAGTAAGGTCAATGCAGTAATAAAGAGTTGGATACAACTCAACAACTATTCATAGCAGTTACCACATCATATGACAAAAAAGAATCTTATTTAATCTATGCAACAATTATATTAGGGAGTTTTATGATTATCTTTCTCAAAGTTGAAAAAACTGGGGCAGACAGAGATTAATTGATTTTTCCAAGGTTCACACTGATAATCAATGACTGAGATCACCTTTGAATGCAATTTTCTTGAGTTTGAGCCAGTGGCTTATGCACTCTGCCTCTTGGATTCCTGATAATTTCATTTTCTGCTCACAAAAATCCTGCCATGAAAGTGCAGTTATTAATCTAATTTTACAAGAAAGAAAAAAAGTGGTCAAAAGAGGTGAAGTTACCTGTCTTAGGTCACATGGCTCATGTGTGAGGATAGATTTAATAGTGTTTCTTCACATCAGGGCCATTGCTCTATCCACTGAACCATGTACCTCCTTCTAAAAGATTTTTAAAATTCTCTAGACAATTCAATCTATTGACCACAACCTGGTTATTTCTGGACCTTCTGCCTTATCTCTTTGTACTATCTGTCCCAAATAATAACATAAAATGGAAAGATCTCCATTTTGACCCGCTAAATCTATGTTATCATTTAGATAGTAGATATTTTTTATCTACTATGCCTTTACTGTGTGGCAGATTAAAATTAAACTGTTATGATTGACTAAAGTCCTCTCTAAGAACCTTTTGCAACATTCTTAGATAGGCAGCAACCAACACAATATCACTTACAAAGCAGAGATTGGCAATAATTGATACTTATTATTTCATAGGATTGGTTGAAATTATTGACACTGTTACATTTTATGGCAATTTCCTTGAGATGATCCTATCAAGTTCATTAAAGCTCATCAGTACTTTGGGGATATGGCCTCATGGGGATTAAGAAACCCATAAAGTTTTCCTCTAGCAACTGACTTTAGGGATAACATGAACAAGCTATTGATGATTCTATATTCCAGGTGAGTAGAAAAACGGAATCATTTGTGATCTTCTCACTAAATTAAATATAAAAAATCATATTTTAGTTACCATGCCATAATAACACTTTCAGTTGTTCTCATATACTCTTTCCTTTCTCAAGACCTAATTAAGATCTATCTACATACTGATAATTTAAAATATTTTAAAATTCATTCATAATATTATAGTCTCATTTTATATGTAACATATGAGTTTAAAGTTTCCACAATTCACTCCTAATTTTGTAAAATAAAATTATAACTAATTTTAATTTTAGTAACATGATTATATGCTATGATGTATGACATTCTATGATCAATATGAAATTAATACATTGTGATTTTGTGGAAAGATTGCTGTTCAATTTATCTGGGAAATTTCTACACAGTAATAGTTTAATTGATTATGCAAACAATAGTCAAAAAAGTCTTCCTTTTATTTACAGATGATGTTTCTCGGATAGAAGAAATGAGCAAGTTGAATGAAACCAAAGGAAGTCAGGTGACTGAATTCATTCTCATGAGCATCACAAACACTCCTGACCTGAAGGGTCCCCTCTTTGTTGTCTTTTTACTCAACTACATGGCCACAGTTGTGGGGAATCTGGGTCTGATCATCTTAACCAGTGTTGATTCCCACCTGCAAACCCCAATGTACTTTTTTCTCAGGCATTTGGCATATGTTGATCTTGGCTATTCCACAGTCATTGGTCCAAAAATGCTAGCCAGTTTCATATTGGAGAAAAATACCATTTCCTACAATGAATGTGCAACACAGTTGGGTTTCTATGCGGTATTTATCACCAGTGAATTTTTCATCCTGTCAGCCATGGCATATGACCGCTATGTGGCTATCTGTAAGCCCCTTCTCTATATTGTCATCATGTCAAACAGAGTGTGTTGGGTCTTGGTGATTATTCCTTACCTCTATAGCATCATGGTATCCTTACTAGTAACAATTAAGATATTTAATTCATCATTCTGTGCATCTAATGTAATGAGACAGTTCTTCTGTGATAGTGTTCCTCCTTTGTACATTATTTGTTCAGACATAAGTGAGATTAAACTAATTGTTAAGATCTTTGCTGCATTTGATTTAATTTCTTCCCTTTCTATAGTCCTTGTCTCCTACATGCTCATTATTGTGGCCATCCTTAGGATGAACTCTTCTGAGGGAAGGCATAAAGCTTTCTTTACCTGTGGCTCTCATCTCACAGCAGTGGTTCTGTTCTATGCAACACTTCTCTTCATATACATGAAACCCCAATCTAGTTACTCTTTTGATACAGAGAAGATAGCCACTGTGTTTTATACCCTGGTTATTCCCATGCTCAACCCTTTGATTTACAGCTTGAGGAACAAAGAGGTTAAGGATGCCTTTAAAAGGGTCTTTAAGAAACTTATATAAACCTTCAATATAAGGTTGAATGTAGAGCATGATTTTGTTATACTATTATAAGCAAAACACCTTGCTAAATTCCTTAGAAAACTTTTCTTGAAAAAATAAATAAAAATTTCCTCCTGATATATACCAGATAATTATTTTTGTGATTTAAAACTTCCTAACTCCAAATTATGTTACTTTGAATCAAGGAGCTTAGGAGAGCATTTAGTCTAAGTTAACTCTACAAATTTCCCCCTTTTATATTCCACATAGTGAGTGTCCCATCTTTAGTTGAAATTTCCCTTTGTGAGAGTCAGTAAATTACAAACACTTAAAAAAACTGGATCCATGAACTGAGTCAGACACTAGACATAAAAAATAAACAAAAAAAGGTTCTTTTTATCAAGTAATTTACTTTAGAAAGGGATAAATAAATATGGGAAAAATTCCCTACATGTTATGGCAACTATTCCAGTTTTGCATACCTCACATGGCAAATTTTTATTTATTATAAATTCTGTATAACTTCCATCTATTCCTTCTGGTCTTTACCTCTATGTGCAAGCAGAAAATATTTATTCCTTCTCTTTTTGTTGCAGTAATTTAAATACTTTGAGGAAAACTTAGACTCTTTCTTCTGTCCCAATTCTCCCATTCATTTGCTGAAATAGAAAGAAAACTCTTTAATATTGAATTTGAATCTTAAATTTTTAAAGACTTTTTTAGAGGTTCTTATTGCATATTTAGAGGTTCTATGTCTAAATGTTATATCTGCTATTTGTGATCTCTGTTATTCTAAGCAATATGTGCCCTCTCAGATTTCAGTTCTTTTGTAAAAAATGTAGATTTTATATTTGTATATGATCCATTCCAGTTCAAGACTCATGATGGTGAAGCTTTCTTTGTTTTAACACCATATACTCTTTTTTTGTTTGTTTTGTTTTTTTTAACCATTACCTTCTGTCTTAGAATCAATGCTGTGTCTTGGTTCTAAGGCAGAAGAGTAGTAAAGGCTAGGCAAAAGCAGTTAAGTGAGTTACTCAGTCTCACATAGCTAGGAAGTTTCAGAGGCCAGATATAGAACTAGGACCTCCCCTCTCTAGGCCTGGCTCTCAATCCACTGAGCTAACCAGCTTCCTCCCATATTTCTTAAATGAATCTTCCAATCCTATAATCTAATAACTTTTTTACTCTTTTGGTTGCCTTCTATTCACTTTGGAAATGATCAACATCAATTCTGAAATATGTCACTCAAAATCAAATATAATCCTCCTAAAATGTTCTGCACAAGGCAGAATGTAACTAAACTATCATGGTCTATATCTGTTGCTATGGGGACTATTTTAGTTTCTTTTGTTTCCATATATTCTTATGTTCACATATTAAAGTTGGTTTGGACTTAAAAATCAAGGTCTTCAGAGAAATGTATAAGGAGTCATATTTGACCTATTATTTATTTGTAAAGTTTTTTTTTATTTTTAAGCCTAAATCAAATGTAAAACTTTTCATTTGTCCCTATTGAATTTATTAATGTTATTTATCTCATCTTAATATATATCATGTTTAGAAAATGCCAGGAATACTTTGTTGGTACATATGGGAATGGATCCTAGACATATTTTCTTGTATTTTTTTGTTGGCTGACTAGAAAAGAAAATTCCTAGTTTGTAGATCCAAATGTATTGAAATTGCTCTTTATTTCTATTTCAAATATCACTCTGAGAAGATATCATGATCTGCATTAGTCTGAAGATTGTAATTCTACATTGGTCAGCATTTCAGTCTAAACAGATATTTCCTTCAATTATAAAGTATGTGGGAAAGAGTTGGGATCTGATTCTTTTGAAAATAAACTATGAATTTTGGCTTGAATAGGATTAAATGACATCATAAGACTCAAGAAGGGAAAGTATTGTGGGATCAACTAGAGACTGTACAAGAAATGTGTTAAAAAAAATAAACTGCTTAAAAATGATCATTTTTCAGATCTTGTTCTTTTTTCAGGATAAATGCTATACCCAAAATTACAACAGAAAATTTCCTTTGGTTAATAGAAAATGGAACAATTTTATTATTAATGGTTTTATAATGATGATATTGGACATAAAATTATTTTCATTAATGTGAAAAAAAAGTAGTTGAGAGCTTTCTTCCTCAAAATTAATCCATTCTGAGGAGTTCCCAGTTTGTCCTGTGAGCCAAAATAGCCCCAGAGAGTATCCTCCCCAATTAGTATCCTTAACATGGTAATGTTGTCCTGGGGGAAGATTTGCTTTGTATTGATAGAATTCTTGAATGTTTCCTCTTAACTACACAATTTCAGAATGGTGATAATATCAGAATGCTTTCATTATATACATCTTAAGACAAGGCCTATGAACTTTAAGAAAAAAAAATGTGACACATAAGTGACATAAATATGTTAAGTTTACAAATAGTATCTCAAGTAAGTTTTAAAATAACCCTAAGAAGTAGATACCAGAGATATCAATACCATTTCACTGATAAATACATTAAAGATTAAGGAACTTACTGAGGTCATTTAGGCTAAAATTTTGGGGGCAAAATCAAACCAGGTCTACTGAAACGTAAGTCCAGCATTTGGATCTTTATTATCTTAAACTGGGCTACATTTCAACTTAAGGTCATCCTGTTACTTAGTGCAATCATAACCATTATTAAGAGCACATTTATTTAATAATTAATATTACATACTTCAAATGAATTTGGTGATGTGTTAGATGACAAACATGTACTTTATGAACAATATCACATTTAAGTTATCATGGTGGTCCTCCTGGTAAAAACACAAAAGTTTTAAATATCCTATTGGAAAATGAGATTTAGTGTTCAACAAATAGCAATCATGTTTACATTTATTTGGAAGATGACACTAAGGAAATTCGAGAGTTATTTGAGAATTGCTAAATGAAAGGTTTTCTACGAAATGGAAAACTAGTTTCATTATTGAGACCCATAACTCATTTTGAATAAAAAGTAAAGGAATGGGTAAATGAATGAAAATAAATTAATCATACCGTAAGTGTTAAATTAAGGAGTTTGACAAAATGAGGAGAGCAGTTTAACATTACCTTCTTTATTTTAAGAAAGAAGTACAGATAGAAAGATAGAAAAGGGAAAAATTGAGAGACTATTAATTTATACCCTATAAATATACCTAAAATTCCTAATACTAACTAAAATTTCCTAAAACTACCTCTAACTGTCTTCTAAGGACAGTTTCTTCTGCCTGGCACCCCAGGCCCATCTAACGTACTCTATCTATAAATTATTCACTAACTTCCTAACTCCCTAAAATAATAGACATCTACCACTCACTCACTTCTTTACTCACTTTTCTACAACAGTCCAAATGTCAGCACCTAAATGCCAGTAGGCCCTTCCTTCAGAAACAGACCTCCTACACTCTCAATATCCCAAAGGCAAAAGACCCATAACTGTCAGCGGGTGCTTTCTTATCTTCTCATTCACCAACTCTCCCCCCCCATACCTCCTGTACAAGGGCCCATTACTTCCTCTCTTCAGTCCTGGTCTCCCTAGTAATAGAATCTTCAGCTCTGGCTAACTGCCTCCTGTCAGTTGTAATCAACTTAGAAATCCTGTTCTCTAGCCTCTTAAGAAGATAGAGGGAGATATTAAGAAAATCATTTTAACAGTACAATATATAGAAAGAAATATGCTAATCACTGGGGACACAAATAGAAATGGATGATGATCCCTACTATCATGTAGCTTATTTCCTAATAGGTAGAAACATTAAATACACAATGTCTCAGCTATATGTCATGTGAAAAAACTTTTTATTACTTAATAATGAAGCATATTGTAATTCATCTTCTTTAATGTGATTCCAGTAATAAAATCAAAGCTGATCCAATATTGAACTGTAGTGGCTGGAATATTTGTAATATATGAATTTCATTTCTGGGTCATGTTGTAGGTCTGAGATTTCTAATAGACATATGGCATTTCAATGTCTCAGTTATATGTCACATGAAAAAAACATGTATTACTTAATAGTAAAGCATATTGTAATCCATCTTATTTAATGTGATTCCAGTAATAAAATCAAAGCTGATCTTATGTTGAACTATAGTGCCAAGAATATTGGTAATATATAAATTTAATTTCTGGGTCACATTGTGGGTACAGAAAATGCAAAAGAATTGACCAGACTATATGTCTGTGTAATCAAGTACTTGGGATGATGACTATGAGTTCTAGATTATAACAATGACTAGTTTTCTGAGATTGCTAATACTCATATGGCATTTGAACTTTCTTATCCTTCAGTGGAAGGTGGTTATCATTGGATATCAAGGATTTTTCACTTATTTTTAACAGTGATAGCTCCACTCAACAACGGCTTCATAGATCAGACTTGAAGAAGGTTTCTCTGTGTGTACTTTACCAGAAAATAAGGTGCATAATATTTCAAAGAACTGTCTGACTCAGACCAATACTTAACTTCACCATTACTATGCATTGTCAATCTGCTCATGTGAAACTTGGCTTAATGTGATTTCTTACCTTCTCACTTCAGCCATGCCAATGAAACTAGGTACTCATTCCTGATATACCTATATGTACTGGTAATAGAGTATTAAAGACAGAAATCTACCAATTCTGAAGCATATAGTATTGAACTCTTCCTATTTAATTTTTCATTCCTATAACTTCATGGTATACTATATTCTAGAGATATTCAGATAAGTTTCATATTTTTGAAGACTATATAAAATATATTTTTACTCTTTATTCATATTTTGTAGTTTTGGGCAACGTCCAAGGTCATATAATTTCAGTTTGAAATATACCTATCTTATCAAATATGAGGGGAATATGAGTTTAATATTGAGTAAATAGTGGTATCTTAACTTGGTACTCTGAATTTCAAATCTGAAAAATGAGTGAGAAGTCTTTTATACTGAGACTCCAGGTTCTTTGACTTTCTGTTGTTAGGGAAGCTATGGAAAAATAATCGTGTCTTTGATCTTGATTAATCCCTAGAAGTGAAATAATTCATGTCTCAATATATAGAAGCCATCAAAGTTCCTTATAGAGTATACCTCTTTTCCTCCAAATCCCACAGAAAATAATGAACTTCAGGAGTCTCAGTATATGGAGTTAAAAATATTTGGATGAAATATAAAATATCAAAGTCTTATGTCTAAAAAATCTAAGTAAAGAAAAAACAAATCTATAGTAGGTCCTTGAATCAGTACCCAATTAAAGTGATTTAAGTAATTATGCACTTACCCAATCAGTAGACATGACTATAGAAAGTTTGCCACACTATGAAAGATAGAAAATTAACTACATTATAGGAGCAAAGATGGCAGCTAAACTGAGATACTTGATGGGTTCAGGGAAGTCTGGTCTCTGACACATGTCAAAACAGCTGCAACCTTGAACTCTAAACAAGTTCAAGTCTTGTCTTGCCTCAAAATTACATCAATCCCACTGAATGGACTGGTCTCTTTGATCTTGCACTCAATTGACATTATGCAGTTTATGTTTGTACTTCTTTGGCACTGTGCAATGGCTCAATGTGTGAGTGCAAATGATTTTTACAAAAATAAATTTATAAAAACAATAATACAGTAGATAATGCACATTCAAATTAAGTACCATATTCTCAAAATTCACAATATCCCAAAAAATAACTGTAGCAAACAAACTCATAATTATATACAATCCACTTGAGTTTATGTATAGCCACTTGCTGTGTGATATTTAAAAAAAGCCCTATTAACTGATGTATAATTGTCACAAATCTATAGATATAGGAAATCTTTCAGCCATTGGTGAGACATCTAGATTGTTCTGGTGGAAATAAATTAAACTGAAGAGTTAAAATATCATGTATGCAGGAGCTCTTTTTGTTTTCTTGCTTTATTTATAAAAAGTTTTGTTAGGATCTTCTATTTATTTCTCTATCTTTCAACACAACATTGTTTATAATATGTTTATATATGCGTGTGTAAATATTTATGTATATAGATATATCATCCATTCAGGAACTAGTAAGTATCTGAAGTAATTTCTCAAGACTTATTAAAATTACATTTTAAATTCTTAAGTCATCATATTATACAAAGTTGTATACTGACTGTAATAGGTTTTGATAGAGTCCATTCATCATCATGTATGTGACAATTAATAAAGGCAAAAAGGAAGAAATGACTGTATAAGCAACATGTGACATCAATAGTTGAGATGACAAATCAAGAATACATGACACATGTAATTTTTTACAATGATATGTTGTTTAGTAAAATCATAGGAAAATAAATGGTACAGATAAGGAATCATATAACAGAATAGATATGATTTAGATTAATATTGATAAACATAAAAATGTAAACTTTAAAGAAATCAACTAATACAATAATTAAGGCAAATGACAAGGTAGCAAGCAATGTAGTCAAACATCCTTTTTAGAAATCCCAATAGACTTGTTTATTATCTTGAGGGGAGAAGAAGATTAGCAAGCAATAAACATCCTGACCTCTTTTAAGGTTCTTTCCTTTCCCCCTGTATTCATCATCCATTTGTATTCATTTGTCAGAGCTCTGAATTTCATCATAGTGATGGAGAATTCTGCAATGAGCATTCAAAACTTTCAAAACTTTGTCAAAATATTTCAGTTTGATTCCAGTTTAAACAAAATGGCTTTTTGCATATTCTTGAAGGGAAATAAGGAGGATGGTAAAAAGCCAGTAAAAATACAAACTGCTATTAAAAAGACCATAGTCAATCTGTACTAATTAGCTCTATAAAGTCAAACTGCAGAGATTCAAGCCTGGTTTCAAATAGCATTTTGTCCTCAAAAACAACTGAATGAAGTTTGTTTACAAAGGTCAACATTACTAGGGAAGACAAAAGGACAATATGCTATTTTCATATGAAGGACTGGTTAACCTTGGACTTCCTGAGTCAGGAGAGAGAAGGGAAAAGCATACTTATTTCCTAAAACCAAGTTGAAATCTACTGACTTTTGATTTATTTCTCCTCAGAAGAAATGATAGAGGAGTCTCCTTCTTATGGAAAAAAAAATTCTGAGTTGCAATTCTCTCTCAGCCAGGAGTCCTGGATATGCTTAAAACTCCAGTTTAAAAAATGGCTAGTGCAGGCTAGAAAACCCACTTGGAATGGGAGAAGGGATTGGGGTCTCATCCTCTGCAGAGGAGCAGCTCTTAAGACTTTGCAGCACACCTCTGGGCTGGGCAGGTGTGATGGAGGGAACAGCAGGTGGGCTGGGTAGCAAGGTAGCAGTGGCTCAACCAGGTAGACAGAAAAACTGCAGCTACAGCAAAAGGAGGTGTGGAGAAGAAAGGAGGCAGGTGAAGAATAACTTACAAACTTAACTGAAAATCTCTCTTAAAAATATTTGAGAATTCTATCCCATCATATTGGGACATAAATGTAGAGATCAAAATTGATATTCAATAACTAAATATTATATTTAATACAGTTTTATTAATGATGAAGTAACATAAAAAACTAGAGTGAAAAGCAACTAAACTAACTTAAACTCCACTACTGAAGAGAAGAGCAAAAGAGGAGTTACAGAACTTATAAAACAATAATATGATCACTCTAATGTGGAGCCACTGTAGAGATTAAAGGGAATTTTGGGAAATACTAAGGGACATATGGGGGATGAAATGTTATAAAGAAGTGAGGCAATCTGGTTAATGAGGGATAAGGCTGATATATGTGATTAGAAGGAGGAATGAAGGGATAACTGAGTGTAGGGATGAATGGGTAGGTAGTATATATAGGATGATAAGGGATTGAATGTGAGTATAAAGGAGGGCTTCTCAAATAGGCTAATCACCAGAGGCTTTGTATAGGTAACAAAGGGGTTTCATTAATGTCAGAGATAATCAAAAGGAAAGAGGTTTTAGGTCTTTATAACTGCTGCTAGGGAGAAGGCTGGTGCCTGGGAATGGGTCACAGGAGAGGGTTAGACTGAGAGAGACTGGCTCTCCCAGTCAAGAAGGTTTGATTGTTTTGAGATAAAGTATTTATCAAATTACAAAATAAGGGGTAGCTTGATTTAGGATGTCCTACTTGCCTACAGAAACTATACCCCAATGTACAACTACCAAGCCCACTTCTCCTCCCAGGGCACAAAGGGAAATTCAGGGGAAATAGCAGGGATGTAATGGAGAGATCAGTGAAAGGTCCAGAGAAATCAACTAGGTCCAAATGCCCCAAAAGACCAAAGCTCAGGCCAATGCAGAAGCCAAAAGGCAAAAGCCAAGGCCAAAAAGCAAAAGACCCTCAGTTGGAACTTCAG
The DNA here is from genome assembly GCF_016433145.1 of Gracilinanus agilis. Classification (NCBI taxonomy): domain Eukaryota; kingdom Metazoa; phylum Chordata; class Mammalia; order Didelphimorphia; family Didelphidae; genus Gracilinanus; species Gracilinanus agilis. The sequence goes on from NC_058135.1 coordinate 276,927,635, forward strand.
CACTATTTATAGCCTCAGGCTCCAACTGCCTTTCTGAACATTCTAAAACTTAACTGCCAGGGCTGCTTACAGTTGAATTTGCAAAATCAAAAGCTTCTGTTGCAACCTGCATTACAGAAGTCCAAGTTGCAAAAGCACCTTTTATAAAGATATTGTCTCTTAAATAGATTATTTCAGAGTAGTGAGAATAACATCAGAGTGTTTTTCAGTGTATACGCTTTAAGATGGGTCTAAGAGGGGAAAAAGATGAATATTAGCTGAAATTCATATTTAGAATTCATAAACACTATCTTATTAAAATGGTACAAAAATCCTTTCATTTCCTTTGAGGAAAATATAATTGATATTAAAAAACAATATATAACATTCTGAGGCCATCTATTCTCCAAGTGTCAGAGACAAGATTGTAACCAAGGCCTTTTGATTATGTCTAATACTATCTCCTTTAGTAGGATATATTTCAACTTTGAGAAATCAAGTTAATCAATATATTCACTGTCATTTTTTAAAAGTCATTAATAATTTATAATAACCATAATATACCAATATTCTCATAATTAATAATAACCAAAAAATATACATTTCTTTACTTATCACTCCAATGTTCTTCAGTTGGATCAAGCACTGTGATATATGCACAGAAATATCAGGCTCTCTGTGCCATAATCTATTCAAAGTATTCCAGAAAATCTTAATGAAAAATATAGGGAAGTGAATATACTGCTGAAAAATAAAATCATAATCAAGAACAAGGAAAAAAGATAAAAAAAATTATGAATTTGGAACACTACAGTACTAAACATTTGCCAGACATGCTCCTAAGTACCAAGGACTCAAAAAGATAGAAAATAGTTCTTACTCTCAAGGAAATTACAATCTAATTCTTGAGATAAAACACGAGAAAATAAATGACTTAATCAATGAATGCACATCCACACATATGTGTATTTATATATAAACTAGGATCAAGCCACTGGGAATGAATTGACTGAATTGATGTTTATGTCATCACAAACCATTTTGAGTTTCAGGGTCCCCTCTTTGATGCTTTTCCACAACTTCATCTCTATTTCTGGAGAACATGTGCCTCATCATCCTAACCACTAATGATTCCCATCTCCAAAACTCCACATACTTTTTCCTTCAGATATTTGACATTTATTGATCTTGGGTATTCCATAGCTATTGATCCAAAAAATGATGGTTAGTTTCATGGAGGATTTTTAAAAAAATCATTTCATATAAAGGATATTTTATACAGCTAGTTTCAATTGGGGTATTTATCACTATTGAACTTTTTATCTCATCAGTCATTACCTTTGACTGCTCTGGGACTATCTCTGTCGCCCCCTCCTCTACAATGTAATCATGTCAGAGAGGATATATTGAAACTTAGAGGCTATTTCATACCTTTGTAGCTTCATCAGATCCTTGTTGATCACAATAACAATTTTTAAATCATCTTTCTACCAATCAATATATTAAGACATTTCTATTGGAACAGTCTCCCTGTAGGGTTCATTATATACTCATACACCAGTGAGATTGAACTAATCAGTATGATCTTTGCTACATTAAATTTGGCTTCTTCCCTCTTGATTGTCCTTGTCTCCTATATGATCATTCATGTGGCATCCTCAGTATGAACTCTTTTGAGGGTACATACAAGGTCTTTTCCACCTATGACTCTCATCTCACAATGGTTATGTTATATTCAACATTTTTCTTCATATATCTGCAGCCTGGAACAAGTCATTCTTTGACATAGACAATATAGCTTCTTTATTTTACAGTCATCATCCTCATGTTAAATCTTTTGATCTAAGCTTGAGGAGCAAAATGGTGAAGGGTGCCTTGGAAAAACTAATTTAAAAAATTTGATGTAAGCATTGTCTTTAACGCCAAATGTAGACTGAATCAATTCCATTATTAGAAGCAAGTAATTTTCTTCGTGATCTCTTTGTCAATTTCTCCCAGATTCTTCTCTCTTCCATTTGAGGGAAACAACTATCCAAATTTGAATCAAAGGGTTATTTTATGTTATTATTTTTTAGTTATCAATTTCCACTAAATCCTAGTTTATTAGTTTATAGAAATGAATTGTCCTATTGGAGGATTATAAACAAAATATATCTATAAAAACAATATATTTCTTATATACTACAATAGTACACATTCTAACTTTGTATGAAGATTTTGTTTGTATGGAAAAAAGTAATTAACAAATATTTAGAAAACGGTGATGCCTGACATTCATCTATCAAATGTGCAAATATGATGATGAAAAAATATAAGCACCATTTAAGTTAAAATCTATGATGATGAACCTATTATTTGTTCTAATATGATATCTTACACTGATTTTCATATCATATGTTTTTGGTTTGCCAACATTATTACTTCCCTCTATTAATTGTGGAGCTTATTAATGTCCATTCCAAATATTGCCTCCATAAAGTATATAGTATGATCCAAATTTGGTCAAGGCAGAATGCATCCTGACATTTTATGACAGGATGCTATGTCTCCCTTAGTGCATATCGTTTAGCTTTCTTAGTTGATATATATACCCTAGATTTATATTACTAGAATCTACTCAAACTGCTTTCTTCAATGAAATATGTAAAAACACATTTCTTTCCTATTGACCTTTTGTGAAACTTTAAAAAATAAACAACTTAAATAAAATATTTTACAATTGTTCCATTTGAATTCTTTTTCTTTTTATGTTCATCTAAATTGATGTCAAGCTTAGGAGTTGTTAGGAGAAAGTCCTTGTCTTGTAAGAGTAAAGATGACAAGAGGTAGGACATCCCTTTTACTTTCAATGACTAATAAAGAAAGAAATTACTTATTATATCTAATCGTTTTAATTTTCTTTTGTTTTTCCTTTCAACTTCAATCCCTGAAAAACATATGTGATTCTACATTGCTGAGCATAGTCTATTCTAGACTTTTCTTCCATGAGAAAACACTTGGGGAACAGTATTCATTAGGTCGTTTGCGGAGAGAACTAGAAATATGACCAGAAATATATAAATTCAGGAGGAGAGAAAACACTATAGAATTGTCTAGTGGTTTTGATTTGCAATGTATTTAAAACGAAGAGCTAACAAATGTCTATTTTTATTTAGTGTGCTTTTGTCCCCCTGCTTAGTTATTTTCTAAAATATTACAGCAGTAGATTTCCTTTGGTGTGATAGGATTGTTTCATTAATAAGAATTTCAGTACCATAGTATTTGAAATGATAGATTTTCCATACCATATAAACAAAAAAAAACCACAGAGATAGGTAGATAGATAGATAGATAGATAGATAGATAGATAGATAGATAGATAGATAGATAGACAGACAGATAAATGAGGACACAGTTCACAGTTTAAAGTGCCTGATAGTACTAAAGGGGAGGTCCAGTGAATCTTTTCACCTAAGGCTTAGGGTAGAGTTCCAAGACAAGACAATCAAGGATGTACCCATTTAGAAGTACAGAGCAAGACCAAAAATTTACACCAAAGCTCAAGGCTACAATTTAAGCAGTTCCTGACTTGATCAAGAACAAAATAAGAACAGAACCCTATATTCTTATCATTAAACAGATCCCATACTGATCAATTATTTTTCCAAATCCCTTTGATTAAGTATAGTCATTTGAGGGGAGACACAGTTGGTCACTTCTTTTTCTGATTATAGAAAATTGTACTTGTGTGACATTCCCCTTCAAAAAAGAAAGTCCCTACTCTTCCTTCAATTAGAAATCAGATTAACTAATTTTATATAGTTTCCTTTCACTTATTGACCTTATTTGATTAATTATTTTTAATGTATCAAATTCTTTCTTCCCTTGTATCTGAGGCCTAGTCCTTAGCTGTAGAAGGGTCCTGGTACCCAAAAGTTAGGATTTTGTCATACATTGTTTAATAAATTGATATGCCCAGAACATTAAACCTTTGTTTCCTCATTTATTTTATCTTTCACTTCCCACAACCTTTAACCTCAATAATATGTAGATACTGGTGGCTATCTCATACATGTTTAGTCACATGGTGTGCTTATTGGCCACAATTAAGATTTTTAATTATCTTTCTGTAAACCTAATAAAATAAGGCATTTCTACTGTGACTCTGCCTTTATTATTCGTTATATGTTCAGACACAAGTGAAATTGAGTTTATGATACTTTCTGCATTTAACTTGGTTCCATATATCTTGATTATGCTTTTCTCCTACATGCTCATTGTGGTGGCCATTATCAAAGTGAACTCTGTAGAGACCAAATAAGAAACTTCCTCCACATGTGATTTTCACCTCACAGTGGTAGTTTTATTTAACAGAGGCTCTTCTCTTAATGTACTGGGAGCCCTATTGTAGCCATTCTTTTGATTTAATCAAAATGACCTCTCTGTTTTTGTTATGTTGGTTTTAACAGTGATATTTGTGGGAAGATGTAGTTATGCTAGTTATCAGTAATCTGCTGGACTCACTCCTCCCCTAATGATAGGCTTGAGTGAAAAAGGAGGGGCACAATCTAGCTCAGTGCTCCTTTCTCCCCCCTCCCAACAAGAAGTTAGAAATCAGTTGGAAAGAGTGGTTGAAATGATGTCTTCTGGCAAGGCTAGGCCAGGCTAATCCCCTAAAGATGCTGACTTTCTTAACTTATTTTCCCACAGGTTTTACTAAGGGATAATGGGAGAAAATAGTAAAAGCTTGATGTCTTGTAGCTATCAGGGACAGAAGAAGCATCTGACTTGTATGGGCCTCACAGCTGAAGGAACTAATCTTGAAAATGGTTGTGAGTATTCCCCAAAATAATATCCAGGCACTGCTCCCAAAAGATGAAGGTTTACTGATAAGTGAGGGAGGGAAAGGGAAGATAGAATAAGGTCAGGGGAACCCTAAACTGTTAGGTCCAAGCTTCCCCTCTCCCCAGAGGGGAAAGGTAACTTAGTTAGCTATTTAGCTCTCTAACCTAATAGATAATTTTCTCCTAAGGTCTAGATAACTAATTTGAAGTATTAGTGAGGTTGATTGTAGGTCTATTTGGGCTAAAGCAAGGTTGAGAGGTCTCAAGAGCCTCAAGATCTGGCATCAGCAAACAGAGTGTTCTGCTCCCTTCAACCCCCAGGAATCAATGGCCCCTGAATGTACCAAACTGCCCTCTCACCCAGAGTTCTCTGGGGGGAGGGCCTTGAATTCTGGGTGGAGGCTTGACCCTGTATCTCGCAGGAATTCCACCCTGCAATCTTCATGTTACAGTTTTCACCTTGGTCATTCCCATGCTCATTCTATTGACCTACAATTTGAGGAGCAAATTGGTAAAAGATGCATTGAAAAGAGTATTATAAAATTGATATTAGCCTTCTCTTTAAAGTCCAATGTAGAGTACCATTCCATCACATTATTAGAAGTAAGTAAGGGTCTCCTTGTTTTCTCAGACAACTTCTTCCCAAGGCTTCTCTCTTTTTTGAAAAAGAAACCTTGGTCATAATTTTCATTCAATAATGATTTTTACTTGTCAGTTAATTTTTAAAAATAAATTCTATCAAAGACCAGAGAAAAGTGAAGTATCTATATATAGAGAGCATAGTATTCTGACTTGATAGTTCATACAACATTTGAATAATGAGAGAGATATTTCCAAACCCTCTGTCAGTTTCTTTGAATTATAATCATCTCTAGGACTTCCATGATCCTTTATATATGTAATAATATTTGGCCCTCTTTGTACAGGCTGCTCCTGATCTATTTAGAAGATACCTCATCTCTTCAAAACCTATAGGTAACCAATGCTCCTGGGAGTACTTGTGAGAGGACGAGAAACAAAAGGAAATATACTAATAAATGGAAGTTTGAAAAACATGCTTTGTGGCCCAATCTATTATAAAAATATTGGATTTGAAGCAGATAAGGGGACCAATTATCCTGGCTATAGGACATATGGCAGCCAGAATACTGTGCCAGGAACTCTGAATTGTGGTTGGTTTGCCCAAGTTCATTAACATGATATACCATGATTAGAGAACTGAAGAAATAAGAATGGTACAAAAATGAATTCAGTGTTCACCGGGGATTCTAAGCAGAGTCATAATGATAAAAATCTGAGAATATGTCATTCAGACCCTGCACTAGGAGGTAAAGAGACTTCTCTACCAAATGTTTGTTAAATGGTAAGATAAATTGATGCTAGAATTATAGCTTTGTTTTTGAAGAAATGAACTAACAACCTAGAGTCAATTTCCAATGGGAATTGCATAGTTGAAAAGTTAGCATTTTCACTCTCTTTGAAATAGTTAAATGGACAGCAGTTTTGTGCTCAGCAATTAATTGAATATTAGAGAAATCTAAAGTGCAATAGAGGTTTAGGTAGTGAAGAAGATTTCTATCCAAGGTTACTCTATTTGTCAAGGTATGTATCAGTGATTTCCTGAAAAAGGATGGTTTTAGAGAATAATTTGTATATTTTGGGAAAAAAAATTCAAGTAGTCATGGCTATAGGCCTGGTCTCATTCTATTGTTAATTATGTTATCTTTTTCACTCTTTGTATGTGGAGGAGGGGTATGGAGGTAGAGTTGGAGGTGGTAGATAGGAAAATCTTTCTTCCTGCAATGTTGACAACAGGGCAATGGGAAAGGAAGAGGAAGAAGTATTTGAGTGATCCCTGATTCATCCATAGAGACAAACATTTCAAAATTATTCAATTCTGATTAAAGAATACTAACAGTAATCCCAGTAAAATTTTACAGAGGAAAGAATCATAAAGAATCAAAATCGATATTCCTATGTTTTATAAAACTAACAATGTAAATTACTTGGTGAAGTATTCCTTTTTTCACAAAATGTGAGTTCTGCTAAACAGTTTAGATGAAATTAGGTATAGAGTAACACTCTCTATAACATTAAGAAGGCACACTACATCTGGGTCAGGAAACATTGAGTTTGAATCAAATCTTAATCACTTACTCAGTCTCTTAATCTAAACAATTTATTCAAGCTCTGTCCCAGTTTCTGTAGGTATAAAATTGAGGATAATCAAAGCTCCTAACACCCAACATTATTTTGCACATTAAATCACATACTGCTTGTAAAGTCTCTATCACAGTAGATAGGACATAAAAGATATCCTTTAAATGTTATTATTAATATTTTAATTATTATATTCTATAATATTCTATAATAAAAGTAATGCAAAATGGATTGATTAAATAGAAATTATAGCAACATAAAACAAAAATGAAAAATAAAACATAATTAGCTATGCTTGTCAATCACTTGACAAATACTTATGATAAAAATTCTCTGTCATGAACACTGTGATAAGTACTGGGCATATACAAAAATGAGTAAGTGAGTAAAGGCACAGAAATTGACAAATGAAGTTTATGGTGTTCTTGTATTTCAGAGTCAGGTCTCAAGTCTAGATATTTATGATTTTAAGATCAATCTTCCATCTACCATGCAAAACTCATCACATATTATCTTTCATCTCAATCACAGGAGCAAATTGTGAAGTGTGAAACAAAGTTTCTTTGTCTATCAATCAGCAACTTTTAATTTAATCAACCAAAACCTGAAAACATCCCTACTTAACACTTTGTTAGCCAACAAGTAAGAGAATTCTTAAGTCACTTACTTAAGGAGTTCACAACATCAGAAACTCAATCAATCTGGAACTTGTCAATAATTTTGGTAAGAATTTATACCATCAGAGAATGAGGTGTGAATCCCACAGATACTGTTCACTTGGGCAGGTTGAGGCAATTTGAAATCTATGATTGGCCCCTGTGAAGAGAGGAAGGGACAAAAAGGATAATAAAAATAGTGATCTTGAGTCCTAGTAATATGGCGGTGTAGAAGAAGTGAATCTTAAAACCTCCATACTCTTATGCACCCAGATAGAAAACAATGTGCTTCGAGAAGAAAGAGGACCAAATCTAAGAATGGGACAAAGCAGGGGGAACCCTACTGCAGGACAACTAAAGAGGTATGCCAAGAAAAAGGCTTCAATACTTGAACTATCAGAACTTAGGGCATAGAAGGGGAATCCCAGGATCCCAAGACACCTCCCCCACTTGCTGTGCGGAGTTTCCAGCTACCCAGGAAATCTCAGGCCTGGTGGGTGCACCAGTCGGGAGAGAGGGCCTTGCTGGCATAGGACTCAGGGAGTCAAACACAGACACTGGAGACGTGACTGGAGGAGAAAACCAGAGAAACACAGCAAAAACACCCAGAAGATGGTG
>NC_058135.1:276955565-277102715 GCF_016433145.1 Gracilinanus agilis
TTGATACAGAGAAGATAGCCACTGTGTTTTATACCCTGGTTATTCCCATGCTCAACCCTTTGATTTACAGCTTGAGGAACAAAGAGGTTAAGGATGCCTTTAAAAGGGTCTTTAAGAAACTGATATAAACCTTCAATATAAGGTTGAATGTAGAGCATGATTTTATTATACTACTATAAGCAAAATACCTTGCTAAATTCCTTAGAAAACTTTTCTTTAAGAAATAAATAAAATTTTCATCCTGATATATGCCAGATAATTGTTTTTTTGTGATTAAAAAATTCCTATCTCCTATTAATATTAATTGTAAATGAAGAAACTTAGGAGAGCATTTAGTCTTCATTTTCTCTATAATTTTTCCCCTATTATTTTACCAATAGTGAGTATACCATCTTTAGTTGAAATTTTCCTTTGTGGGAGTATCAGTAAATTAACAAAAATTTAAAAAACTGAATCCATGTACTGAGCCAGACACTAGACATAAAAAATTAACAAAAAATGTTATATTCATCAAGTAACTTACTTTAGAAAGGGATAAATAAGTACGGAAAATTTTCCCTACATGTTATAGCAGCTATTCTAGTTTTGCATACCTCAGATAGCTGGAAAATTATTTATTTATCATAATTTATCTACAACTTCTATCTATTCTTTCTGGTTTTTCCCCCTACTACGTACATGCAGAAAATATTTATTCATTCATTTTTATGGCAATAATTTAAATTCTTTAAGGAAAACTTCAATCCCACCCAGACACTTTCTTCTGTCCCAAATCTCCCATTCATTTGTTGAAATAAAAAGAAAACTGTTTAATAGAGCATTTGAATGTTAAATATTTTGCTAGGACTTTTTAGAGGCCTTGCATATTTAGAGTTTTCAGGACTAAATATCTTATCTGCTATTTGTGATCTTTGATATTCTAAGCAATATTTTCCCTCTCAGATTCTAGTTCCTTTGTAAAAAATGTAGATTTTCAATATGTTTAAGATCCATTCCAGTTCAACATTCATGATACTTACATCTTCTTTGTTTTAACACCATATATCATTTTTTGTGTGTCTGTTTTTTTAAACCATTATCTTCCGTCATAGAATCACTGCTGTGTGTCGGTTCTAAGGCCAAAGTGTAGTAAGGGCTACATAGGCAATAGGGGTTTAGTGACTTGCCCAGAGTCACATAGCTAGGAAGTGTCTGAGGCCAGATATTAAGCTAGGACCTCCCATCTCTAGGCCTGGCTCTCAATTCACTGAGCCACCCAGCTTCCTCCCATATTTCTTAAATAAATCATAAAATGCCATAATCTAATACCTCTTTACTATTTTGGTTTTCTTCTGTTCACTTTGGAAGTTACCAATGCCAATTCTGAAACATGTCAACTAAAATTGAATTTAATCCTCCTAAAATGTTCTGGCCAAGGCAGAATGTAACTAGACTATCATGGTCTATTCCTGTTGCTATGGACCCTATTTTAGCTTTAGTTTCCACATATTCTTATAGTCACTTATTAAAATTGGTTTGGAATTTAAAATCAAGGTCTTCGGAGAAATCTATAAGGGGTCATGTTTTACCTTTTATTTATTTGTAATGTTGTGTTTTTTTTTATTTTTAAGCCCAAATCAAATATAAACTTTTCATTTGTCCCTATTGAATTTCTTAGTGTTATTGATCTCATCTTAATACATATCATGTTTAGAAAATACAAGGAATATTTTGTTGGTACATATGAGAATGGATCCTAGACTTATTTTTTTGTGTGTTTCTCTGGCTGACTAATTAAGAAAGTTTCTACTTTGTAGATCTCAATGTCTTGAAATTTATCTTCCTTTCTATTTCAAATATCACTCTGAGAGGAGGTCATGATCTGTAGTAGTCAGAAGACTCTAATTCTTCATTGGTCAGCATTTCAGGCTCACCGAATATTTCCTACAATGAAAAAGTGTTTGGGGAAGAGTTGGAATCAGATCTTTTTGAAAAGAATGTATGAAGTCTGACCTCAATAGGATTAAATGACATCATAAGACTTAAGAAGGGAAAGTATTGTGGGATCAACTAGTGACTGGATAAGAAAATTGTTAAAAAATAAACTGCCAAAAATTATCTTTTTTCAGATCTTGTTCTTTTTTTCAGAAGAAATGCTACACTCAAAATTATAACACAATTTTTCCTTTGGTGTGATTAGAAAATGGGATAATTTTATTATTAATTGTTTCATAATGATGATATTGGACATTAAGGTGCACTTTTATGTGGAAAAAATTATTTGAGCTCTTTCTTCCTCAAAATTAATCTATTCTGAGGAGTTCCCAGGATCTGTGAACAAAAATAGCCCCTGAGAGTATCCTCCCCAATGGTATTATTAAAATATGAAGTTGTCCTGGGGGAAGAGTTTGCTTTGTATTGATAGAATTCTTGAAAGTTTCCTCTTAACTACACAATTTCAGAGTGATGATAATATCAGAATGCTTTCATTATACACATTTTAAGCCTAGGCCTATGAACTTTAAGTAAAAAATAATATGACACGTAAGTGATATGACTGTGTTAAGTTTACAAATAGTATCTCAAGTAAGTTTTGCATTAACCCTAAGAGGTAGATATAAGAAATATCAACACAATTTAATGATGAATACATTAAAGATTAAGCTATTTCCTGAGGTCATTTAGGCTAAAGTTGTTGGAGGCAAGATTTAAACCAGGTCTTCCTTAATATAAGTCCAGAATTTGGTTCTTCTTTGCCTTATGCTGAGCTACATTTCTTCATTTTTTTTAATCCTTGTACTTCGGGGTATTGTCTCATAGGTGGAAGATTGGTAAGGGTGGGCAATGGGGGTCAAGTGACTTGCCCAGGGTCACACAGCTGGGAAGTGGCTGAGGCCGGGTTTGAACCTAGGACCTCCTGTCTCTAGGCCTGACTCTCACTCCACTGAGCTACCCAGCTGCCCCCATTTCTTCATTTTTAATGAAGAAATATCAGTATTCAACACATATGCACCAAATGTATTGCATCCAAATTTCTAAAGGAGATGCTAGTGGAGATCAAGGATGAAACAGATAGCAAAACAATACTGGTGGATTACCTCAACCTTCCTCTAACAGAGCTAAATAAATCCAAACAAAAAATAAATAAGAAAGTGATAAGAGAGGTGAATGAAATACCAGAAAAAATTAGAGTTAATAGATGTATGGGGAAAAATAAATAGGGACAAGAAGGAATACACGTACTTTTCAGCAGCACATGGAATATTCACAAATATTGACCATGTACTAGGGCATAGAAACATGGCCAACAAATGTAAAAATGCAGAAATAATAAACCTTATCAGATCATAATGCAATAAAAAGTTATTAGCAAGAATACGTGGAGAGGCAAACCAAAAACTAACTAAAAATTAAATAATATGATTCTCCCAAATAAGTTAGTTAGAAAACAAATCATAGAAACAATTAATAATTTCTTTGAAGTTATTGACAGTGATGAGACTTCTTACGAAAACCTATGGGATGCAGCCAAAGCAGTTCTAAGGGGAAAATTGATATCATTAAGTCCATATATTAACAAATTAGGGAGGGCAGAACTTAATGAATTGAGGATGCAACTTAAAAAACTAGAAAGTGAACAAATTAAAAATCTCCAGAAGAAAACTAAACTAGAAATATTAAAAATCAAAGGAGGAATTAATAAAATCAAAAGTAAAAGAACTATTGAATTAATAAATAAGACTAGAAGCTGATATTTTGAAAAAAAACAGATGAAATAGACAAAGTACTAGTAAATCTAATAAAAAAGGGAAAGAAAAAAAAACAAATTAATAGTATCAAAGATGAAAAGGGTAACCTCACCTCTAATGAAGAGGAAATTAAGACAATCATTAAAAACTATTTTGTACAATTATATAGCAATATAAATATAGTAATCTCAGTGATATGAATGAATATTTACAAAAAATATAAATTGCCTAGATTAACAGCAAAAGGAATAAAATACTTAAATAATCCCATATTAGAAAAGGAATTTGAACAAGCCATCAAAGAACTCCGTAAGAAAAAATCCCCAGGGACTGAAGGATTCACAAGTGAATATCATCAAACATTCATAGAACAACTAATCCCAATACTATACAAATTATTTGACATAATAAGCAAAGAAGGGGTCCTACCAAATTCCTTTTAAGACACTAATACAGTACTGATTCCAAAGCCAGGAAGACCAAAAACAGAGAAAGAAAATGACAGACCAATCTCTCTAATGAATATAGATGCAAAAAAATTTTAAACAGAATACTAGCAAAAAGCCTCTAGCAAGTGATCATGAAAGTTATCCATCATGATCAGGTGGGATTTATACCAGGAATACAAGGATGGTTCAACATTAGAAAAATCATCCACGTAATTGATCATATCAACAAGCTAACAAACAAAAATCATATGATTATCTCAATAGATGCTGAAAAAGCCTTTGACAAAATACAACACACATTCCTATTGAAAACACTAGAAATTATAGGAATAGAAGGATCTTTTCTAAAAATAATAAATAGTATATATCTAAGACCAACAACAAGCATCGTATGCAATGGTGATAAATTAGAAGCCTTCCCAATGAGATCAGGTGTGAAACAAAGATGCCCAGTATCATTTCTATTATTTAATATTGTACTATAAACACTAGCAGTAGCAATTAGAGAAGAAAAAGAAATTGAAGGTATTAAAATAGGCAATGAGAAGACTTAGTATCACTCTTTGCACATGATATGATGGTCTACTTAAAAATCCTAGAGAATTAACTAAAAAGCTAGTAGAAATAATCAACAACTTTAGCAAAGTTGTAGGATACAAAATAAATGCACATAAATGAACAGTATTTCTATATATTTCCAACACATCACAGCAGCAACAGTTAGAAATAGAAACACCATTTATAATCACCCTAGACCAGTGATGGGCAAACTTTTTAAAGAGAGTGCCAAAGGAAAGTAAATGCTCATCTGTCAGTCTGTTTCTAAGGCAACTCTTTCAAATTTTCATTGTATTGTATCTTACTCATTGTATTCGTCAGATTAGGAATAATGTTGCATGGGCAGATAGAACATGTGAGGTGGCCACATATGGCCTGTGGTCCATAGTTTGCCCATCACTGCACTAGACAATATAAAATACTTAGGAATCTATCTAGCAAAACAAACACAGGGATTTTAAGAACAAAACTACAAAACACTTTACAAATAATTAAAACTAGATCTAAACAATTGGAAAAACATTGATTGCTCATGGGTAGCACGAGCTAACATAATAAAAATGACCATTATACCCAAATTAATTTACTTATTTAGTACCATACCTATCAAACTACCAAGAAACTTCTTTACAGAATTAGAAAAAACTATAACAAAGTTCATTTGGAAGTACAAAATATTAAAAATATCCAGAGCAATAATGAAAAAAATCTGTGAAGGAATGTGGCCTAGCAGTACCAGATATTAAACTATACTATAAGGAAGTAATCATCAAAACAATATGGTACTGGTTTAGAGACAGAAATGAAATCAGTAGAATAGACTTTGAGTAAGTGATGTCAGCAAGACAGTCTATGATAAATCTTAAGAGCCCAACTTTTGGGATAAAAATTCACTATTTGACAAAAACTGCTGGGAAAATTGGAAAACAACATGGGAGAGATTAGGTATAGATCAACATCTCATACCCTACTCCAAGATAAATTCAGAATGGGTGAATGACTTGAATATAATGAAGAAAACTATCAGAAAATTAGGCGAACACAGAATAGAATAATTGACAGGTCTCTGAGAAAGGAAAGATTTTTAAAACCAAGCAAGAATTAGAAAAAATTATAAAATGTAAAATAAATAATTTTGATGACATTAAATTAAAAAGTTTTTGTACAAACAAAACCAATGCTGCCAAAATCAGAAGGGAAACAACAAACTGTGAAAAAATCTTTATAACAAAAAACTCTGACAGAGGTCTAATTACTCAAATGCACAAGAAGCTAACTCGATTGCATAAAAAAAAAATCAAGCCATTCCCCAATAGATAAATGAGCAAGTGACATGAATAGGCAGTTTTCAGATAAAGAAATCAAAATTATGAATAAGCACATGAGAAAGTGTTCTAAATCTCTAATAATTAGAGAAATGCAAATCAAAACAACTCTGAGGTTGTGTATGTATACCATGTGTAAATACACATATAAAAATGTGTACAATGTATAAGAAGGAATTTGTGATCTAGAGATTGATATGTATTTAGACTCAAATTGCTAGAAAAGTAATGATGAATGAATACAAAATATGTATGCATTTGTATTATAAAGAAAATTAAGTTTTTCACCTGAATAAGTTAAGGGTATGATATGCAAACTATATGAAATTAACAAAAATATTTGACCAGCCTAGGAATCTAATAGGATTTGACCTAAGGATTACATGTAATTAAATATAGTACCTTTCCTCTTTTTTGCAATAATGGTAAAGGAGGAGAAGCTAGAGGAAATAAGAGCAATGGATAAAGAAATAATAGATGTTAATTCTAGTGCAAATGGTAAATTATTGTAATATTGATGGAATTTAATTAGTTATGAATCAATGTTTTGAGATAAAAGGAAACTAAAGGGGAGGTTCTATTCTGTTTTAAACAGAGGTCTGAAAAGAATAAGAGTAAATAGCTTTGAAATTCTGTTATTTATATACTGAAAGATTATTAAAGGACTTAAAGTTATTTGGAAGTTGTGGAGTTCAAACTAAAGTTTGTTAAAAATAATTTATTATGAAGATTTTGGTATATGCTAAATTTTAATTTATGATGATCTCACTTGTTAAAGAGAGATAAGAGACAAGGTTGTTAATTAATAAAAACTTAATCAAGCCAGGCAGCCTTAGAGTAATTTGCTCACAAGCTATTAAGCCCTTCTTTGCAGCAGGAAGGAGAAAGAAATATTTTTAATTGTTCCACTTTGATACTTAGGACCTGATATAGCAACACAGAACATAAGTAAGATCTTAAAGAATTTAAAGATGAGTATATTTTAATTGTATACTTCAGAGGTTTTAAGGAGATGTTCAAGCAAGTAAAAGTTGAGATAAAAGTCATGTATATCTTGTAAAAGTTTTCTTTTAGCAGGATAGTTGTTATATGGGTGCAAATGGTGAACTCCTGGGTTTGGGAAGGAGCCCCTTCTCAGGTATGAGAAGACTCCAAGCTTAGTTTAGAAGGAAGAAAGATTTATTGGTAAGATAGGATCAATGGCCAGCAGGACAGCATGAGTGGAATAAACCTGAGGAGTTGTCCTCCATGGCATGGCATGGCAGCATGAGTGGAACAGCTGTCAAGAGTTAACCCCCCCCCCCACCCAGCCCCTTTTCCAGGTCTTTGTATCCTTGTTCAAGAGTGTGGACTTGACTCCTTGCACTCAGGCATTCTGTGAGTGGGGGTCTGTCTGAGATCCTCAGGGCTTAGGCTATCAAGGTATGGTTGGGAGGTGCATTTTTGTCTATCTCAACCTAAAGGAAGTCCAAAGATAATGGCCTTTGCCTAGAGAATCACCAGGGCAGGAAGGGCAAGGGCAGTTTCCCAGTTCACAGCCTGCCTGAGTTAAGGGGTGCAGGGTCCCTGCCATATCTGCACAATGCCCATGTTAGTCTCGAGAAGACTGTTTCCCTCCTTATCTATCTTTCTATCATAAGAGGTTTAAAAATACATTTAAGTGTTTAAATTGATCAAAAATGGTTTTTTGGGGGAGTTTAAAATTATCATAAATGGTTTTCATCCCAGTGGATTAAAGTTGACTAACTTTATCATTAAATTTGACTTCCTGGTCTTGAAAATAGATAAGAAGCCTGCTTGTCAAAAGGCTTGCTTTAAGGTTTATAGTGCTTAAAAGGTTTCAAATCTTGTAACTGGAAGCAGACCCTTTAATACTACATGCTTTATGATATTCCATTAAGTATGACTTTTAAGTGAATTGTTGCTAAAACATGTGTTTTAAATATTGTTTGAATGTAAGCAAAAGCTCATTGTAAACCTGACTGTACCATTGGTTTTGTTCAATCCTCAGTGGTTACCTCAGTTTACCAATTTGTACTATGAAGTGAATCTTATAATTGATGAGCACTAGGTTAAAGTTACAGCATCTCAATTCTTGGGAGTTATTGATTAGCATATGAAGGGATACCAAATGGTATGTTTATTTTTGTGATGGTAACAGAGAGTCAGAGAAAGTGAAGAGGTATGGCGTGTTTGAATATAGAAGAAAGAGAGACTTGAATGTCCTGAGTATACAGATTCGTGATGGGTAAATGGAAATTGTGTTCTGCTTTTTAAGCAGAGGGTTTGAGAGAAAAAAAGAGAGAGGAAAGAGAGAGAAGGAGAGATGAAAGAGAACAGATATGGAGGTGAAAGAGAATAGATAGACATTCAACTCTTATAATTGGATCCTTGACCTAGGGATAATTTCTAAAATTTGTGTATCTGGTGTTGGGAAAATCACAAATGGTTCTGGAATTTCTCTGGAAAGTTACACTGAAGAGATTCCTGTATGGCTTTGTCTTAGTCCTTCAGATAGCCCAGGTACAGGAGATGATACAGCCCTGATTTTTATTTACTGTGGAGCTATTCAATCCAGCACTCTTGTTCCTTATTTCAGGTTTTATAACTAAAGTGTGATATGTTAATTATTACCAAAATATATAAGAATAACTGATTGATCAGCCTGGTAGGGATGTGAAAGGCTTGTTTGAGGGTATGGAAATTGTTTCCAGACTGCTGCTTAGCAGAATTTCTCTGAGCTGTAATGGGAAAGACTTGTCTTTTAAGGAAGGAAAAGGCTTTTGAGATCCAATGGTGATATAGTGCAAAAGACAGAGAATGTTCTGTGATGGTTATAGAGTCAATTTTAGGGCTCAACCTGGACTGGACCTCTTCTGACCTTCTAGGCTACTAATCCTTGAATGACAAGGATGACATGAGCCAGTATCAGCTTTGTCCTGTACATGGAGCCCCTCACTATGTGTCCCTTGGGACATGAGGAAATGTTTTTCCTCTCTGCCTTCCCTTTTTGGAGCAAGTTCCCACAATCTGCACTTAAAGCAAATTGTAAAATTAATGTTCCTATCTCCCCAAACAACTTATTAGGTCAATAATTGAAGATTATCAAATTGTTAGGGAACACACTTTGAGAAGTAGGTGAAGTTTAGTGATAAATGACTTGTAGCTTGCAGCTTTAATTTACCACAACTGAAGCTTGGATCTTGACCCTGGAAATAACCCAGGGCTTTCTGGATTTCCTCCAGAATCTGGGATAAAGAAATTTATCTGTAAAATATTGTTACTCAAGTATTTATAGATGCCATATTAATGTGGGCTTTGCAAAATGATATTCTTTAATATAAACATCACATACCAACTCTGCAAACAACTTAGGGAACAAATTCCCTAAAAGCTTGAATTCCTGTCAAAGGATGATTTCTGGAGATAAAAATCTGTTGGGTTAGATACCAAATGTTAATGTTTAATATCAGTTTCTATTGTGCTAATTTTCTCTCTTTGTATCTGGTGTTCAATTTTTTGCCCCAGTCCTCGGTTCTATCCTTCTGCCTTAGGGATGGATGCTCCCCTTTGTGACCTTGTCTACCAGTATGGGGAAACAGTCTCTGGTCTTCAAGCCTTCAGGACCCTGGCATTCTCTGTAGACATACCCCTGAAGACCCTGTGCCCACAGCTCCTCCTCCTGCTCCTCCTCTCAGAGATTCTACATCCCTTATCAGCTTGAAGAAGCTACAGAAGATTGAAACAATCAGCCCTTATCCCTTAGATATTTGGAGGAGGGGGGAGATGGCATGGGACATTGTGGGACATTGTACCCCGAGGCAGCATAAAACATTGTACCCCCATAGTGAAAAAGTTTTTTTTTTTTCAGGCAAATTATAAGCAGGAAAATTTCTTTGCTCCCACTATGTACCCTTACCTGCCTTAACAACAGACTAGTGGTTTTCATCAAAGGAACGAATTAACACTGTTAAACTTATGGTCCTGAGTCAGTATTACGAGAAAATCCCCACCCTTGATACAGCATGTGCTGACACCAATCTTTAAAGGACCTCCTGAGGATGATTCCTTTGGGTCATAAATAAAAGTGGGGAATGATGGGCCTAAAAATTAACCTCCAGCCCCAAATATTTCCTGGACATAAATGCTTCCTTATCTCCCCCCTATGGTAAGCCTAAAATGTTTCCCAACACTAACTGTCTTCCTTATCTCCTCCTTGATGGATAGTTACCAGATGCTTCCTAGCCCCTGACCCTGAAACCCCCTTCATGAATGGTTACCAGATGCTTCCTAACATCCCCCTTGATCGTGTATATTCCAACCCCTTTCCCCAGAAACCCTATAAAAACCCTTGGCTAAGAAGTCCAAGGGGTCAGTTAGGCAAAGCTCTCTGCCTACTGGCCCTAGCATTCCTGCTAGCCAATAAATGAGTCTCTTATTGTGCATTGCATTGTCAGTGTGATTCCTCTGGCCACCACCGAATCTGGGCCAGGAAATCTGGGTACACTGGGCCAGAGAATCTGGGTCCAACAGTATCTTTAAGATATGTGTAGTAAAAGATTTGAATATATCACCAGAAATCCTAGGACAAGGAAGGCAATGGTTCTCAACTTCACCACATAAAGTCATGTGTAAGATACCACTCAGAGACAAGCTCTGGACTGTGGGAACATTGTCTTTAGGAAAATGTACCTCAAAAGGGGATTTTCCCAATGAACTTAAGGACTTGAGGTCCTATATATAATCATCCTTCACTATATTGTGGTTCACTTATTGTGGCTTCACTGTATTGTGAGTTTAAAAAATAATCTAATTCAATATTGCAGAGTTTATACTATATTGTGGGATTTTGCTGATGAATACTATACTGTACACAGTGGAAATGCAGTACCCCACTACTACTTGTGCAAGTTTGCCAACATGAGATTGTATACACACACTACTGGCTTTCTCAGGTGCTGATTGACTCAGTTACTGTAGTGTTGATGTGAAATTTAAAGACCCCAAACTTGTGGCCTAGTGAGATCTGATGAACCCCAAGTTTTAGAATAGCTTGGAAGTTGGAGACCCCCAAAGCTTGTGCTTATTCTCTGTTCCCTGTTCCTGTGAGAATCCGCCCTGAAGGGAATTGAGACTAGCAGGTGCAGACTGAATAATGGATCATAAGGTTAAAGCTAAGTGATTTTTTTTTACCTTAGAAGCTTCTCTCATTGTACCACGCCCCCCTTTCAGAGATCAAACTCAGGACCTTCTGCTTACAAGACTGACAGGCTGCCTACTGCACCAAAGAGTCACTTAGCTTTTATCCTAGGGTCCATTATTCAGTCTGCAAATGCTAGTATGAGATTCTTTTCAGGGTGGATTCTCACAGGAACAGGGAACAGGGAATAAGCACAAGCTTTGAGGGTCTCCAACTTACAAGCTATTCTAAAACTTGGGGTTCATCAGATCTCACTAGGCCACAAGTTTGGGGTCTCTAAATTCCATGTCGACAGTAGCATTGGTCAATTTGCTCTCCCAAATTTTGCCCTTACATTCAGCATTTCTCCTTGTCCACTTCACATCAAATTCTGATCACTGTGTGTAGTGTTGCTCTGCAGTGTTGTGTTTTTGTGAACTTTTCATAAAAGTTTGAATTTATTTCAGTCTCTATGCTGCCCAAAGATTCTGTTCTGTCTAAGGCTTTTGGCAATGAACAGAAGCACAAGAGGAAGTTTCTTGCCATCAAAGAATAATAAAATAAATATAATGCTGCTACTTCAAGAATTTTCAACTATTCTGGGGGTCTCTGGAATGTAACTCCCATGATAGGTGAAGGATCACCATACACTCTGGGGAATGAAGGAAAGGAAATAAACATTGTCTGATTACCAGGAGGCTTGGGAAAGAGGTTGCAGTCTGAGGCTGGGGTAAAAGGGAGTGGCCTAAGGGAAACTAAGAAGGCAAAAAGGGTAGTTGAGATTTGAGTATCTCTATCACTCCTATTCAGGTGTTAAATGGTTGCTTAATGGTCCATTGTTCAGTCTAAAGCCCTGGTCAGTCTGAGAGCTCTCTGAAGGCAAGTGTCCAAGGGACAAAGGTTAATTTGGGGGTTCTGTAAGGCAAGGTCATCAACAGAGAGATTCAGGATACAATACATTGGTAATCTAATTATATGTGATCTTTGTGGTGGTGATTATGGTCATGTTGGTATATGTTTTTAAACAACTCTAGATAAAAAATATTGCTATGTAATGTAGATATTATCCCCAGAAATATTCCCTGAGGAGTTTACATGAAATGTTGATTCTTTGGAAGTTCTTCTATTCTTTAGGGATTTTGTCTCATGGGCAACAAGAAAGTCCTAATTTCTCCTTACATCAGACATCAGGGACTACATAAGTGAGATACAGCAAATTCACTACAGATGAGAATATAATGATTCCCCCTTTGCTTTTCTTCATGGTACTTCAACTCTAAAACATAATCACATTTAAGAATCTCTAGCTTCAGATCTAGTTCTTTACCAAAGGATCCAGTGACTTCAGCTAAAAAAACTATCCAGACAACTTCGCCACCAATGTTACAGGTGAGATTTATGAAGGTTGAATCAATATGACCATTTCTGAATTACCAAGCTAACATTCAAGCAACCCAGTTCACAAAGTAAAGAAGTATTCTGATAATGAGAATTGGTAGGGACTGTTAGATTCAATATGATGCCATTTCTTCACGTGTAACTTAGATAAACTTCCCAATCAGCTACTCTGGTTGAAGATCTTCAATTTAGAACCACTTTATAAACATCAATATCTTATCCATATCTTTCTCAGTGCTGATTTAATCGACTTGAACTGTGGTTGGAGGAAACCATGACTTAGCAAACTGAGGAAGCTTGGACAGAGTTCTAGTTTTTAAGTCAGGTTTACTTGAGTTCAAATATATTCTTAGACTCTAACTAACAAGGCACTTAAGCACCATCTACCTCAATTTCTTTAAATATAAAACAGTGAGCACTTACCTCTTCAGGTTATTGTGAAAAACAATGAAGTAATATTTGTAAAAATCTTATCACAGTGTCTGGAGTATAGTAAATGCCATATAAGTGTCAGATACTTATTATTATTACATTTGGACCATATTTTTCATTTGGGAACAGTAGAAGTTTTATGCCTTAGTCTTGAGGATTTGCTCACACTTTTGCAATATAAGATATTGTTAAATTAATTGAATTTTTGTACAAAAATTATTTTTGAAAGGATGGTTTCATATAAAGTATTTCCATAATGAAATAATGAAAGTCCTTGCAACATATATGAAATGAAGAATATAATTTTATCAAGATATTATTCTTTACTTGTCTAATTTTTGCTGTCAAATGAATACTAAAAGGAATATCTAGATCATTTTATTTGCACCAGAAGAATATGACAGTGGTATTTGTTTCTTCTCTGCATTCCCTTTAGTTAGAGGGAATGAAACAGTAGGTATCTTGAAGTTTTACATATTTTTGTATCATTTTGACTACTTCATTTGACAATTTGAGAGAAGGAATTTTGCTGATTTCCATAATATAATATTTATGGTGAACTTGCAATCTCTAGATGTGGAAGAAATACCATAATAGCCTCACAAATTTAACTTTGTTTTTTAGTAAAAATCCCATAGAGAAAGAGATTCATAGAACAGTTCTCAAATGCTAAAATGACTTTGTATTTCTTATTTGTTTGTTTGTTTGAAATAGTACCTTTTTTAATTTAGGAGTAAACATCACATTTGCATTTCCCAACCCCTCTTTCAAAAGCTATTATTACTTCTATGTATGACTTCCTAGTTTAAATTTAACTGAGACCTGTGGTTTCATTATTGTAAGATTCTAGAAAGGAATCTGCCTCACCTCTCATTGATAATGGATTTCATTCTTTTGCTAATATACAGATAACCCACAAATCTCTTTCTCTGCTTCTTTCTCTTCTAAATCATGAATGATTATAACTTAAAATGTTCCAGACAAGAGCTGGAGTCCACACGCCTTCAAGTAATTACTGAAATACATAAGGAAATCAGGAATAATTGCTATTAATTGGAAATTCCATACTGTCCTTTATGCTGTGCTACAGTAACAACTAGGATGGTAATAATAGCTAGTTTATAGATTGTTTAATAGGTGTATGAAGTGTTTTACATTTGCTAATTAATTACAGGTTTCATAATGAGAGCCCTCTGTAATGTAATTAGAAGGCATCTAAATGATAAAATTGTACTACTCAGATCAAATGAATGCATATATGGTCTTTAGTACATATTCCAAAAGATGAAGTTTAAAATGTCAGAATTCTTACTGTTAGGGTTCGGAATCATGACCCAAGAATGGAGATCTAAGAGATAATGCAAGTTACAGAAGACACTTTATTACTAGCCTGTACAGTACCACAGCTCCCAAATAGAGCTGTGCTTGGGGGGAGGATTACAGGGGTTATATAGACTCTAGGAAATGTTTGAGTAGATAATAGGGTATCTCTAGTTCAGTTGGGGGGCTGCAGCTCCTTCTAGGAAGGGGCCCAGTGGGGCTAGTGGTTCTCTGACTGCCATAAATCCGTATTCTGTATTTGCTATTCAAATTCTTACCTTACCTGCTATTTAAGTGTCACTAACTTAATATCCATAAATGTCACTGACTTGCTATAATCTTCAAATTCCAACCTAACATTCCTTACTTATTTTTTAAAGTGGGAAATTTTTCCTTTAGGGTGATTTGGGCTCTACTAGGGGTGTGTGTGTGTGTGTGTGTGTGTGTGTGTGTGTGTGTGTGTACACACACATATACACACATTTATAGTTGACACAAGACCATCAGTTGGATGGTATTAAAGCAGTATGCAGGATATGAGGGAGGACAGTGACAAGGAGGCAGTACTCCTCAGTCTGATTAAGCATAGCAACAGAATAGCAGGGGGTGAGTCCACCCACAGAGCCAGCCCACCTAGCGCCAAAGGGGAATGAGGAATTAGGCTCCTTCAGGAACTTGGGTATGCAGACAGTGGGGGTTTCTCAGGATATTATTCCCCACATACCTAACCCTGAAATAGCGGATACTGTGAGTCTGACCTTATTCTGCATGTAAGAGGGAGGTCTGCAAGGTAGATAAGGTAAGGTTAAGCTCTGGAGACCAGAGGTCTGCAAGTTTGGAATTCCTGTGGACAAGCCTGTTTCACCGAAATGTCATACAGGGGTCAGGTTTTTTATTTCTGACTCTTTCTAGGTTCCACATTATTTTCCCCACTTCTGGAGTTGGATCATAAAGAAATATTTCTTAAATATCTGTGTCATCATAGAAAGAAGGTGCAGGGGGATTGGTCCGGCATTGTTGCCAAAGGACCATAAGCTTTGTAGTGTTGATACCATCTTTAACACAGGTTACTAGTCTATTTAGGCAGTTAAGGGTACATAGTGGAAGGAAAGGAATTTTCCTGCCTATAGTTTGCCTGAAAACTTTTTCACTATGGGGGTACAATGTTTTATGCTGTCTCTGGGGTACAATGTCCCAAAATGTCCCATGCCATCTCCCTCCTCCTCCAAATATCTAAGGGAAGAGGGATGATGGTTTCAATTTTCTGTAGCTTCCTCAAGCTGATAAGGGGCATAGAATCCCTGAGAGGAAAAGGAGGATGAGCTATGGGTACAGGGTCTTCAGGGGTATCTCTGCAGAGAATGCCAGGGTCGTGATGGCTTGGAAACCAGAGACAGTTTCCCCACACTGGCAGACAAGGTCACAAAGGGGAGCATCCATCCCTAAGGCAGAAGGATAGAACCCAGGACTGGGGCAAAAACTAGAACACCGGATATAAAGAGAGAAAATTAGCACAATAGAAACTGATATTAAAAATTAACATTTGGATATCTTAGCCCAGATTTTATCTCCAGAAATCATCCTCTGACAGGAATTCAAGGTTTTAGGGAATATGATCCCTAAGTTGTTTGCAGAGTTGGCATGTGATGTTTCTATTAAAAATATCCTTTTGCAAAGCTCACATTAATATGGCATCTACAAATACTTGAATAACAATATTTTACAGATAAATTTCTTTATCCCAGATTCTGGAGGAAATCCTCCAGATTTTAATATTGATTTATATTTCCAAGCTCAAAATCCCACTTCAGATGTGGTGAATTAAGGCTGCAAGCAGCAAGTCATCTATTACTAAACTTCACCTACTTCTCAAAGTGTGTTCCCAAACAATTTAATAGTTTTCAATTATTAACCTAATAGGTTGTTTGGGGAGATAGGAACATTAATTTTACGATTTGCATTAAGTGCTGATTATGGGAACTTGGTCCAAAATGGAAGCAGATAGGAAAACATTTCCTCACATCCCAAGGGACACATAGTGAGGGGCTCCATGTACAGACCAAAGCTGCCACCGGCTCATGCCATCCTTGTCACTCAAAGATTAGTAGACTAGATAGTCAGAAGAGGTCCAGTCCAGATTGAGCCCTAGAATTGTCTCTAATCCTTTTCCTTCCCTAAAGGACAAGTCTTACCCATTACAGCTCAGAGAAATTCTACTAAGCAGCAGTCTCAAAACAATTTCCATACGCTCAAACAAGCCTTTCACATCCCTACCAGGCTGATCAATCAGTTATTCTTACATATTTTGGCAATAATTAAATATCACACTTTAGTCACAAAACCTGAAATAAGGAACAGGAGTGCTGGATTGAGTAGCTCCACAGTAAATATAAATCAGGGCTGTATCGTCTCCTATACCTGGGCCATCTGAAAGACTAAGAAAAGCCATACAGGAATCTCTTCAGTGTAACTTCCCAGAGAAATTCAAGAATCATTTGTGATTTTCCCAGCACTACACATTAATTTTAGAAATTATCCCTAGGTCAAGGATCCAATTATAAGAGTAGAATATCTGTCTATTTTCGTTCACCCCCATATCTGTTCTCTTTCATCTCTCCTTCTCTCTCCTTCTTCCTGTCTCTTTTTTTCCTTCAAACCCTCTGCTTAAAAAGCAGAACAGGACTTCCATTTACCTTGCTTTTAATTATGGAGTAAAATCTCTCTTTTCTGTTCTGAATTTTTCTCTTTTTCTCTCCCTTGGGGGCCCATCCAAAGGAAGAAAGAGTGTGGGAAGCCAATAAGAGAATAGATAAAAATCTGAGACCCCTCTTTTGACACCTCTTATGATCCATACCTTTTCTTATTGGAAAAACTTTATAGACTTATTGAAAAGCTTTGAGTCCTTAGCAGACCAGCAACTACTGAGTTAAAAATTTCTCTCCTTGATAATTAAGAAGCCTGAACCCTAACAAACATTACTTAGATAAGACTGCATACTTAGATAAGACTGGAGCCTTTAGTCTGGACTTTATTTGACCAGGTGCAAACCTATAATCCAGGAAGACAGGACTCAATTAGTGAACATCTCCATAAAATATTTCTGCTCCCAGAATTATCCCCTACTAATTGGATTTGGCCATTGTCTTTGTACCTATACCTTTATTTTTTAGACTTTAATGGATTGTGTATGATTTGTTACCCCTTCACAGCTGTGATTCTTTCTTTGTGTTCTTTGTTTGAAACCAGTATAAAATAAAGTCCAAATCCCATTGTGTTAGAGCAGCATGGGCTAACCACTAGTCTGGTTTTTCTCATTTTCTTTTTCCTGTCTTAACAATCCAATGCCACAAACGCCACTCAGAACCCCTACCATACAGAGGCTGGCTCTCTATAAAAGAGGGAAAATCATTAAACAGATACTTCCTTTTTTGTCCTCTGCTGAGGATTTTTGACAGTGAGAAGTTAAATCTTCCAACTCCCCTTTTTCTTCTTTTTGTAATGTCCAATTTAAGAATACATAGATATGAGACTGTGACAAAGACAACAATAACAGAAACATATAGCTTTATAACAAGCATGGTTTAAAAGGAGCTGTTCATGAGGCTGACTGTGTTTCTTAAGGAAAGAACTTTGAACTTTTAAATCCCCTCCTATTCAGATGTTAAATCTGCAGCCAAGTCTGGGAGGTTTGTTTAAAATCCTCTCCCTATTCAAATGTTAAGTTTGTCTCCCAAGCCAGAGGAGCTGTGACTCACCCTGACCCTAGGTAAGGATGGAAAAAACACTAAAGAAACAGATGCAGACAATACACACTAAAAGACAAACTAAGGAAGGTTTAGACTTGACATATTCTTGACTGGGAGCCACTCTTCCAAAGAGACCCAGTCTCTGTGCGCATAACCCTGGCAGATTCCTGACTGGGAGTCACTCTTCTAAAGAGATCCAGTCCCAGTTGGCAGCAAGTCCGCTGCCCACAGGAGCCTCTAACCCCTTTTTCCTGGAAGCCTCCAGCCTCCTTCTCAAACTTTCAGGGGCCCTTTTAATCTCTTTTTCCTATTACCATAGACCTCTAACCTTTCCTAACTTTCACTCAGTTTTAACCAAAGTTTCTGACTTTTCCCGGGGAGAGTGTCAGGGAGTCAGGAGAAATCACAAGTGATTCCCAATCTTTCTGGCCTAGTCTCTCATGAGATCTAGGAACCGCGTACTCAATTGGTCCAGACTCAGAAACAGGCAGAACTGAACCACTTTTTGGGACAGTCTTGGCTTAGGCTCCCTTTGTACAAATCCCAAAGTCAGCGGGGTTAACCTAGCCACTTAGTCTTATGCCCTGTCCTGTGATTGGTTCCCCATAAAGGTGCAAACACACACCACATTCACACTCTCACACACTCACCCTGATCATAACTCACCTGAAAAAGAGTGAATCTGTCTCTTGATTGTCCACTCAAAGGGGAACAATCCCAGATGAGCCCCCAAATGTTAGGGTTTGGAATTGTGACCCAAGAATGGAGATCTAAGAGACAATGCAAGTTACAGAAGACACTTTATTACTAGCCTGTACACTAGGACAGCTCCCAAATAGAGCTGTGCTTGGGGGGAGGATTATAGGGCTTATATAGACTCTAGGAAATGTTTGCATAGATAACAGGGTATCTCTAGTTCTGGTGGGGGCTGCAGCTTCTTTCAGGCAGGGCCCAGTGGGGGTCTTGGTTCTCTGACTGCCATAAATCTGTATATTGCATTTGCTATCCAAATTCCTACCTTACCTGCTATAAGTGTCATTGATTTGCTATCCATCAATGTCACTGACTTGCTATAATCTTCAAATTCCAACCTAATATTACTTGTCATTCCATGGAATACAGAGGTAAATGTTCTAGAATCCTAATTTCCCTTCATAACCTACAATGGACCTGCCATTAATACAATTGTCAAAACTGGTCCTTACTCTGTTTTTTTTTTTTTAAACCTATTCCACCTCTTGGTTAAAGGTGTCCAAATACTTAGCCATTTCCATGGAGGGAGGGGAACCTGCATTTCAGTAGCCTGAGATGAGGAGAGTCCATTTCTTCTCATCCACTGAATCATATAGATCCACAACTAAAGTTTTGATGAGTGATGCTATCTCTAAATTCTTAGGCTTCTTCATTTTCTTTCCAGATTAGGTTGCCTCAATGAAATACATGGACAACCAGAATGAAACTTTAGTCACCTCAGTGACTGAATTCATTCTCATAGGAGTCACAGACCGGCCAGAGCTCCAGGCCCCACTCTTTGGTGTGTTCCTCCTCATCTACATGATCACAGTGGTGGGGAATTTGGGTATGATCATTCTAACAAAAATTGATTTTCATCTACAAACCCCTATGTACTTTTTCCTCAGGCACCTGGCATTTACTGATCTTGGTTATTCCACAGTCATTGGTCCCAAAATGCTTGTCAACTTTGTAGTAGAAAAAAATACAATTTCCTTTAACTGGTGTGCAATACAGCTAGCT
Organism: Gracilinanus agilis; assembly: GCF_016433145.1. Lineage (NCBI taxonomy): Eukaryota > Metazoa > Chordata > Mammalia > Didelphimorphia > Didelphidae > Gracilinanus > Gracilinanus agilis. Next base: position 276,975,456 of record NC_058135.1, read on the forward strand.
TCCTTTGAGATATTCATTATCAGTGAGCTTTTCATCTTATCAGCCATGGCCTATGATCGTTATGTGGCTATCTGTAAGCCCCTTCTTTACACAGTCATCATGTCAGACAGAGTATGTTTAGTGCTGGTGGCCATCCCCTACTTGTATAGCATTTTTGTGGCATTACTGGTCACAGTTGAGATTTTTATTTTGTCCTTTTGTAGATCCAATATAATTAGGCATTTTTATTGTGATAGTCTTCCCTTATTGTCCATTCTATGTTCTGACACGCATGAACTAGAACTAATCATTCTGATCTTTTCTGCTTTAAATTTGCTTTCCTCTCTCCTCATTGTCCTGGTTTCCTATGTGCTTATTCTTGTGGCCATCCTCAGGATGAACTCTGCTGAGGGCAGGCGCAAAGCCTTCTCCACCTGTGGCTCTCATCTCACTGTAGTTATTGTGTTCTATGGGACTCTTCTCTTCATGTACTTGCAGCCCAAGTCCAGCCACTCTTTTGAAACAGATAAGATGGCCTCTGTGTTTTATACACTGGTCATCCCCATGCTTAATCCACTGATTTATAGCTTGAGGAATAAGGAGGTAAAAGCTGCCTTGAAAAGAGTCCTAGAAAATCAATGCAAACTTCATATTTAATGTACAATGTGCAATAGTTCCAGTAAATTACCTGAGGCCAATAATTCCTGTTTCTCATCTCTAGATTTTTTGTTCTTTAGGGAAAAGACTTTCTACCCTCTCATTCTCATTTAAAGAAAATGTACTATTCCTTTTTGTAAACAACTTTCAATATATATACTAGTAGATCCAGATATGTTATTGGAGATCTTCTAGGGAACTTATTTGAGGACTGGAAGAGGAAAGTTGGATGTAAAGGTAATTTTAAAAAGCTCTATTTGCAAACTAGGTTAACAATTCCTTAGTATATATAGTTCCTATAGTCTTTTGTTTTCAAATTCATCATTTAGACCCATACCTATAGAAAACCTTCTACCTTAGAAATTGAAATTTTCCAGCCTAGACTGAATGTCTGCATAGATCAATGATAAATCAGCTTAGTAAGGCATGGAGCACTAACTATGCAATCAGGATGCCTATCTATTCCACATTTTATTCTCATGGCCTTTGGCAAATAGTAAAATTTCTCTGATTGTCTATCAGGATCAGTGAAATGGTAGGTTTAGATGCTCTCTATGGTCTTTTTCAATCCTACCTTTATAATCATGTGATGTCATCCATACTCTATCTACCATGAATAGAGATAAAATGAATTCAGAGGATAAGAAATTAGTGAAATCTAGTTCCTCAGAGAAGGATTTTTATAATAGGACTTTGTAATTTAATTTTACTTGAATTATTTGAACATTAGGGTAGATTCAAATTTTAATATTCACATGGTTACTTTTTCCAGAGTAAAAAAAAATACTCATGAATTATTGTCCTCTTTTGTACAATTCACACCACTTTTCTAATATAGATGATGCGGTATAACTATATTTTTATCTTTCTTTGTAATGAGTTCTCCAGTGTAAGTTCTCTGAGGGTAGTCAACCATATTGTTGTAGTGAAAAAGCAGAGACTCATAACTAACAGCTTGACAGCATCATACCCTGTTAAGCAGGGGGGTTTTGATAGAGTCATGCTCTGCTCAGCAGGGTGGTTATCTGGAATTCATAGTTCCTGGGACACCACTCCTCCCTAGACTGAGCAGCCTTGAACAGGGCACCACTCCTCCCTTAGACATAGCAGCCTTGAACATTAAGAATTACATCCTATGGCACCTGGAAACCTCTATACTCCCATAGTCTAGCTATTATCTATATCCCAGCCCTTGAAACGTATATATTCCCCTCTGTAGATGCAACACTTGGGGAATTCTCTTACAGAACGCCCCCCAGTGCACTGGCAATAAAGCTTTCTCCTGCTTTGATTGCATTGTCTCCTGTGTTCCTCTGGTGGCCACCCATTGGAACCCTAACCATATCTTCTTGTATCATTATGTATTCATGCTCTGTCCCTTTTGAACAATCACTGCTTTAAATTTTATGACCAGTACTATAATCATTGACAACTACTTTGCTCTTCCTCAAAGAATTGTGGATGTAGTTATCTATTTAAATATATCTCTTCTACTAAAAGGAAAAAGTCATTAAATATAAAAACTGTTTTATTGTTCTTATTGTCATTATTGTTTGGTCTTTGCATTAACAGAGCATAGATAAGTGCTTTTCCTAAACTAGTATCTAATAAATATTTGTTGGATCAGAATCAATGGGGCTCAATCAACTTGACTATAAATAGAGTCAATCATATTTATTTTCCTATAATTGAATTTGCTCTTGGTTCAAGTACTTTCAAGGAGAACCATAGTGGGCTTGAAAACTTTTTTTCTTCCTGCAAGACTCATCATAAAGACAGCAATTTCATTTGTACAACTTGAAAAGGTATAGCTTTGAAAAGAGCAAGATCATTTTTTTCCTTTGTACTCTGTTGAGCTTGATGGAAGGATGTGCTTTTCTTTTGAATTCTTCTGGTAGGGATATCTCTCTGAATAAACTTCCAAATTTTTAAACCATATGTTTCTCACAAGACCCTCTTTGTTATCACTAAAAATACTGTGGCTTAAACTAGACATTTCTGTTTATTTCTTAAAAATCTGGTTGTCATCTCCAGAGAAAGGGAAAGGATGCATTGCATTATCTTTGTTATTTTTATTTTGTATATTTGTTATAAACACTTTGCTATTTGTTAAGTAATTATATTACCTTTTGCATCAGATTAGTTAGAATGGATTTCAAAGTAATCACAGTCATTATTTCAAAACCTACTGGGTTGATTCTAGTATTTGCTGAGGTAAGTCTTTCCTCTATTGTTGAATAGAAAATAGATCCAATACCTTTTTGAACAAGCTTATTTAAACATGTTTGATTAAAAAAGGAGTCAGTTCTTAGGTTCGAATAGCATTTATTAGGATTATTTTTATGGGTAGAAGAGAGAGAGAGAGACAGACAGACAGACAGACAGACAGACAGACAGACAGAGAAGGTTCTATGTGGCTTCTTCAGCAGACCCCAGCAGGAAAGTTAGTAGGCAGAACTCCAGAGACACAGAGAGGGTGAACTTCTTAATTAACCCTTTTTTAAACCGCTTGGATTCCTGCTCTTGTCCTAGCCTTCCAGATGAAGTTCAGCCTGACACCACGTATACAGGTAGTTGACAGGATAGGAGGTCACTTATGTGACCCAAGAAAGGGGGGAGGGTAAATTTCCTTCACACAATCCTCCTTTCTGATTCTTTGAGAGACCAGTATGGTAAATCTCCTCACTCAGTTTTTCTAGGAGATGAACATGTCAGGTCTCCCCAATGAATCATTCTATATATTTAGCCTATCTAATTAAAGATTCACTAGAGGGGTATAAGTTATTGTACCTTACATAGAGGGAATTACAATAATTTGGAGATAAGAGGAAAAGAAAAAAGAAAAGCAAGAAAAGATTAAGAGATGCATTGACAAAATGCCAATTACGGGGCACTCTCCCTTGTCATAATGGTTTATAATCAGGTTAAATGGTAGGTTCCACCCCCGTCAGTTCAGTTCATTTTATCCCCAAATTCACTCTGGATCTCCTGATGTAATATGTAATTTCTGTAGGCAACTTTATGGCATCTTCTCCAGAAGATCCACTTTCTTGTTTAAGGGTGTTGACAATTTTCTTTTCTTAAAATTAATTTAAGAGATCTTAAACTTTGGATTTTAGAATAATTATGCAATCTCCCTCAGGAGGGTGGTGACCAACACTAGAATCACCAGGGGGTGCATGGCCAAGCAATCAATTCTCCCCAAAACAAAACAAAAAGAAAACAAAAAAACAAACAGAAGAGAGAAAATCCTAGACTATATATGCCTATATATAGACATATATATCTCAAACATTAAAAAGAAGGAATGGTCAAGTGATTGTAGATCAAACTTGTTAGTAATAAATTCTTTCATAAAAGTTTTATTTCTTGCATAACCTGTTAGCATAAACACAGGTTAAGATAGAGTCAGCCTCGTGGGAAATGCCAGTTACTTTCTTTGGGATGGATATTGTCTGTGTTCCCTTACTATGTAAACATGGATGGTCTTTTTTTCATTGATTGTGTAGAAGGAACTGTCTAAATCTTTAAAAACTACCACACTGAAATAGTTCTGTTATCCAGTGGAAAAGGTTTGATTCATGCATAATGTAGGTAGTGTCCATTAAGCTGGAAGGAGGAAGGCCCACCTTTCTTTGTCCCTTCTGCTCTATGACCCCCAAGAGATAGGCTTGTGGTTTTGGTCTTGTTTTATTTCTCCTTTTCAGTTCTGGGTATGAGTAGTTTAGTCCCAGTCTTGGGAATTTGAACCATGGGGACTTTGGATTCAGAATTCAAAACCAGATAATGCTTTCAGTAAATTTAGCAATGGAGATCCATGAAGCAAAAGTGATAAAATTCAAGGCTAGAGAGGTTTTCAAGTTGGAACTTGGGGAGGAAAAATGCTATAAAAGAACTAGTTTGAGCTTTAAACCTAATCAGTTTTCCATACCTTGAAGAAGTGGAATAGAGAAGGTTACGTCTTTTAAGTACTGGAGTAGCTGCATGTGCATGTTTGTTCTTGCTATACTTTTGAAATAAGTATTCCTTTGTAAAGTTCTTATCTGACAAGGTTAAAATGAATTTTGGGACTGGAGATCAATTATTAATGGTCAAACAGCCATTGAGTTCTTTAGTCAAAGTAAAATGAGAAATCCCTCACTCCAATAAGGGAATCATGGCACGAGGGAGACATATAACATCTAGTTTTCAGGCAGTGGATATTAGAAATATCCCTGTGACAGTTTGAGAGTCAACCCTAAATGTGGTCACATTATTTATTTGGTACTAATTAGAAAATATCTATATTATTAACTTAATAAATGTTCATTACATTGGACTGAAAAATACTCTCAACAGCCACCAAGATGTTTCTACTTCAGTTCTGAAAAAAACAAAACAAAACACAATTTTATAATGCTCTCTAATAAAATTTTGATCAATGAAAATGAATACATTCAGATTTTCAGTAGTTCTAATAAAGTAATAATCTCTATGTAGATCATCTTGAACCATTATAAAGAAATTCTAGAGCAGTGATAGTGAACCTATGACATGTGTGCCCAAAAGGGCACTCAGAGCCTGTTCTGTGGGCATGCCTGCAGTCAGCTACCAGAGATTGTTACTAGAAAGCCAAAGCCAGAAGGAATCAGGGTGGAGCTGTTTCCCTCTTCCTCTCCATGAGCCTGAGGATATTCCTCACTTCACTGTCCCTCTGCCTATCAGCCCAATGGGAGCACTTCTTCCTTCCCCAGTCTGGGGTAAGGTGCTGGGGGGGGGGTAGTGGCTCACATGCTGTGTGGGGGTGTGACACAGACTGCAGACTGTTGAGTCTATGGTACAGGTGATTCCTGTGGTGGAGTTGGAGAAAAGCTAGATTTGAGGGGAACATAGGTCACAGAATGGCACATAGCTGGAGGAGAGCAAAGCTAGAAGGGAACAGGGTTTTGAGGCCACTCTCCTAGTCCTCTCCACACATACCTCTCATCATCTGCCCCTTTGCCCAGCAACCCATTGGGGTACTTCCTCCCTCTCTTGTCTGGAGTAAGGGGTAGACCTCTAAAATATTTGTCATCACTGTTCTAGAGTAAGGATCAATTATCACTGCTATTTTTATGTGATCTATGATCTTTTCAACACCAAGAACCTATATCTGGGCATTTGGGTGTTTACCCTAATGGTTGAGGGCAACTGTACTAATTGCATGAGTGGTAAAGAATTTACAAAGGTCTGATGCCTCGAAGAGGAAAACATTGTCTCTATATATGGTGACTAGTTAAAATTTGGGTATTATTTCATTTTTACTCAAATAAAATCAGCTCTCAAGGCCATACCTTAGGCCAGTTATGCTGTACCTTATAGAGACAGAGTGCTTCCCTCACTCCCACAGAGACCAAGTACCATACCCCAACTTCCCAGACACTAAGAGCCATGCCTCACCTTCCCCACCTCATCCCCCAGCCACCCTTTTATGCCAGACTTGGGAAGGGAGGAAGTACTGCCATTGGGTTACTGGGTAGAGAAGTGGGTGATGAGAGGCACATGTGGAGAGAGGAAGAAGAGTGGCCTGAGCACTCCACTCCCCTCGAGCTTTACACTCCCCTCCAGCTATGTGCCATGCTGTGAGCTACCTTCCCCTCAAAACTAGCTCCTCCTCAACTCTACCACAGGAATCACCTTTACCATAGATTCAACAGGCACCACAACCTCATGCAGTATGTGACAGCTCCCCCTCCCCCAACCCATCCCTTGCCACCATCACCTTACCCAAGACAGGGGAGGGAAGATATGTTCCCATTGGGCTTCTGGGCAGAGGGAAAGGGAAGTGATAAATGTTCTCAGGCACATGGAGAGGAGAAAGGGAACAGCTCTGCCCTCAGTCCCTCTGGATTTCTAGTAACAATATCTGATGGGTAACTGCAAGCATGCCCACAGAGAGTGCTCTGAGTGCCCTTTTTGGCATGTATTCCATAGGTTTTCCATCACTGTCTTAGACAGTCTTTCTCTTGGCCCTAAATGTATGGTGACAAACTGAGGTCTAATCATCTTGCCTAGAAATATGATTATATTTTCCAAATGAATAGATCTAAGGTATTTAGTTGTATAAAATATTTATTCAACATAAAATACATTAAAAAAACAAAAGAATACATGGTATCATTTTGTATAACATTTTAGGGTTGACAAAGTGCTTTAAGTAGATTATCTCATTTGATCCTAACAGAAACTATAAAAATGAATAATATTATTGTTCCCATTTCAAAGATGAGGAAATTGAGCTGAGAAAAGTTAAGTGACTTCCTCATGGACACATATCTATTAATTATTTAGACTAAGATTTTTATTAAGCTTTGAAGATCATGATTCTGTTTCACTAACTCAACTTACTGACCCTGAAAAAAAAAAGAATGATAAAATAATATATTTCTTCAAGCCTACGCCTCTCCCAGGTGCAAACAAATATCAGACAATCCCCATTTGCTCTGCCCCATGAAATTATAGAAATATATTTTTAAGTTATTCAATTAATTAATTAAGAAACCAGAATGCTTTCAATGCTTGTCATTTTGTCAGTCTATGGGAATAGAAAAAAGGCAAAAAAATAAGCCCTGCCTTCAAGAAGCAGGAATACTATTAGGGGAGAAAATATGTAAGTAAATAGATACAAATAAGATTCATATAGGGTATATGGAAGGCAATTTTCATTGTCTATATCTGCTCTTTCTATGATGGAACTATCCACTTTAAAATATCAGAAATTTTTCCAAATGATGTTCAACTCACAAATCCAGAATTACCAGTCATTGCGTGGACTCATAAATTGGTACATTTCCTAACATGGGGCATGAAATTCAAAATCTGATCTGAACTGGAAATGAGGGACAGCTTTGGAAATCCTTAGTATTTGTAGTAATGGAGAAGACATGCACCTTCTCTGAATGTTTCCTTCACTTTCCCCTCTTACTGTCCAGATCTCTCTGTTTCTCTGTCTCTGTCTCTTTCTCTGTCTCTGTCTCTGTCTCTCTCTCTATCTTTCCCCCCCCCCTCTCTCTGCCTCTTTCTCTCTTTGTCTCTGTCTCTGTCTCTCTCTCTTTGCCTCTCTCTCTCTCTGTCTGTCTCCTCCCCTCACACACATATATCTATATCCTACGCACAATCTCCACAACTATGTATGAAGAAGTTTTGAGAGAGCTGGGTAGATACTCCAAGCTGAAGGGATGGACCTACTACTGTTTCAATTTCTATTCTATCCAATAAATAATGCCATTCTATTAAATGGAATTATTTTTTCTTATGAATGTGTGTATTGTGGTTTGAGAAATGGATTTCAATGGAAAAAGAAGAATATATACATACAGAGTAATGGCAAAAACTATTTTTTTCTATTTCAAAGAAAAATAATTCTAAGTAACAATGCATCATCTCTGAGCAGAAATTCAGAATGTGAATGGAATGAGTTTTGTTTGCCTAAATGCCTTTAAACTTACATTTTATAGTGTAGGATACTATTTTACATTGGTGTCAGTGTAATGGGATCATTTGGCTGATGCTTTAACTTCATTTTAGCTATTTCATTCCCTTTTGAAGTTAAAATGTACCTTCCCTTAGATTTAAAACTGCTGCCCAGGAAATGAAGTAGGCTTCTACTACGGTTAAAGCATATCAAAGTGGCATTGGAATGCACAACAAAATTTAAACCTAGACCAAATGTGTACTCAGCATTAGAAACAAAAAGTGTTGGAAGGGACCTCACATCATCTGTTTTATCCCATTATTATATCAGCATTTTCTACAGCACACCCCAAACTTCCCTTGTCTTGGGATTTGTGCTGACAATATATTGGTTAAATGTTTCCATTTTTCACATTGTCACACAATATGACAAATTCCAAGTGATTCAGAATTTACTGTTTGGGAATCATAGTTAGTAAGGGTTCCAAAGTACAGATATTCAGAGACTTTTATAGGGGAAGGATAGAGAAGAGGAGAAAGATAAATAGTAGGAGATGCATGAGGAGAAGGAGAAAAATGAAAAGGTGAAGAAGAAAAAAGAAGAGGGAGGAGATAAAGAAAGAGAAGAAAGAGGAGGAGAAAATGTATATTTTTTATGTTTGAGAATATAGTAAGGAAAAATGGAAAACAAGAATAAAATGTTGAGAGTTAAGGTTTATAAGGTTTATACACAGCTTTACCTCTCTTATTTGACTCTCACAATTACCCTTTGATGATGTAAGCTCCATTGACTGCATTGTATACATTAGAAAACTGAGATTAAGTAACTTCCCTACAATTACACAATTTGTAAGCATTTGGTAAAATTTGAGATGAATTCATTTTTTCCTAACTCCAAGTTCAACATTCTACCCTATAATAATTTTCTTCTAAGAAAAAATATACCTTGGCTTCTGCTTGGAGAAAAAAATATTAAACCATATGTATATATTATATGTAATATAGATATATGCATAAACATACACACACATAAATATATATATAATGTATTAAAATAGGAAAGAAGTTATCTTTTATCTTTATTCTATTAAAATGTAAGTTCTTTAAGGAATAATGTCATTTTCACCAACATATATAGCACATAGGAAGCAATGATTTTTAAATCCAATTAATGACCATAATTAATAGCAAAGTTTGGCTCATAGGCCTAATTCTTCAGAATGATACATTAAGGTCAAGTAATAGTCATTCCTAAACAAATAAGGTACAGATAAAGTAATCAACGAACATTTTTAATCATCTTCTATATCCAAAGTATTATACTAGACATTGAAAATGCTGAGATAATGGAATTAAAAACAACAACAATAAACATAGATCCCTGCTTCTTAAGAAGTTAAATCCTGGTGGGGGAAGTAACTGGTCCACTTAGAAGCCTTTATGTATAATTATTTGAGGGAGGGTTTAAAAAAAAAAACAACAACAGCTTATCTGAGGGAGTTTTAAAGGAAATAAACACATAAGAAAAGACTAGGTGGAATTTAAGAATTTAAAGGATATTTTGAGGATGGATTGTGTTTCACATATAGCAGTTTATGGAAAGTCATTGACTGGGAAATAGCTGAATTCAGAAAATCACAAATAGATTGAGAAAAAAAAAGACTTCATGAAGAGGAGTGATGTTTATGGTTTCATATGTTACTATCTTCTTTCATTTGCCCAAATATGTATGAATACACATTAGAAGATAATATTTATATAAGAAAATAATAAAGATAAATGGAAAATAAAAATAAAATAAGGATCCAAAGGTAGCATCAAATGAACTCGTGAAAGACTTTAAAAAGCAGGTGGAAGACTTCTAATTCTTTTATAAAGGAGTCAGTGAAGTTTTTTTGCAGGTGAAAAATATAATAAGTTCTTGAGGAAATCCATTTTGTCAGCTTCAAAGAGGATTAGAGGCAATAAATTGAAAGGGTGAATTTCAATTAGGAGGCTGCCTCAATAATTAAACTAATAAGTAAATGAGAGTCTGATCTAGGATAGTAGTTATAAGGTAAGAGAAGACATGAGGAAATATTTGGAATATATGATCATGATCATAATAGCTAGCATTAATATATGTCTTAAGGTTTGCAAAGTATCATACAAATATAATGTCATTTGACCCTCACAATATCCCTGTGAGGTGGGGGCTATAATTATCCTCATTCTATAGATGAAGAAATTGTGACTGACAGAAGTTAAACAATTGACGCACTACGTATCTAAGACTAAATCTGAATGTCAGATTTCTTAACTCCAAGTTCATCACTCTATCCACTTCATCACTTAATTGTCCAAATGAAGTTTAACCCCAATTCCCTCTATTACTTCTCTTTAGTCTTTACTTTTAAAATGAAAAAGATGCTCTCCCCCAAACTTTTTTCATTGCTTCCTTCACATCTTTGTTCCTCAGGCTATAGATGATGGGGTTTAACATGGGAATTACTATGGTATAAAATACAGATACCACCATGTCATGGCTGAGCGAATAGCTGGCAGTAGGCCTCAGATACATGAAGAGGATGGTGCCATGGTAGATGGATACCCCTGTCAGATGGGAACCACAAGTGGAGAAGACTTTCCTTCTCCCTTCAGCTGAGTGGATCCTCAGAATGGCAGCCAAGATGAAGCCATAGGAAACCAGTACAATCAGGATGGTAAAAATCTCAATTGAGCTCACGAAAGTGAAAAGTAGTAGTTCGTTGACATGAGTATCAGAACAAGAGATGGCCAAGAGAGGAGGGATATCACAGAAGATGTGCCTGATTTCATTGGATGCACAAAAGGGTAAACGAAATGTAGCCACAGTGTGTATAATGGCATGTGAGATACCTCCCACATATGAACCAATGATGAGAGGCACATAGATTTGTGGAGACATGATGGCTGTGTAAAGCAGAGGATTACAGATTGCAATATAGCGGTCATATGCCATAGCAGCCAAAAGGAAACATTCAGTGGTCCCAAAAGTAACAAACAGAAGCATCTGGACAACACAACCAGAGAAGGAAATGGCCTTACTCTCTGCCAGGAAATTGACCAGCATCTTAGGAGTGACAACCGATGAATAGCAAGCATCCAAGAAAGATAAGACACTAAGGAAATGATACATAGGGGTATGGAGTCGGGAATCAACCACAACTAACACAACTAATCCTAGATTTCCCACTAGAGTAAAGAGATAAATTGCAAGGAACAGCAAGAAGAGGATGACTTGTAGCTCTAGGCGGTCGGTAAAGCCCATTAAAACAAACATGGTAACCTCAGTGTCATTAGGCATGTTTTCTATAGTATGTGTCCAACCCTAGGAATAATAAGAGAGTTGCAATTATAAGTGAAACCTACACATTATGTGATACTCTAGAATTTCTAAACCTTATTGAATGGGTTATTCTGGCTTTGAGATTGTTCCTTTAAAGTTCTTCCTTAAAATACACAATGAATTTCTTGAGTCCTCAATGAATTTTTAATGAAAGATTATTTTTAATGAAAAGATGAACACATGATATTTCCTCTAAAGCTCAACAAAATAATGTAATATACTAGAGATAAATTCTACAAATGAGGAGAACATCCTTTAAAATACTTTGAGAAGAATTATTCCTTCATAAATTATGAGAATATGGATAAATAATGTTGAATTTTACTAACACTGAAAGGCACTTATAATCTTTAAAAGAATATGTGAAGTTTTTAATGTTTACTAGTGGCCATAGTACCTGTGATTACTCATTTTGACTCTAAAGAAAAGAACCAAAGTCATGACATTGAATTCTGGTTCTGCTATCACTGCCTTTTTGATCATAAACATATACTTTCCTTATTAATAATTTCTTAATTTTTGCACAGTAAATGTGTTGGACTGAAAGCTACATCTATTATTTATTCTAATTCTAGAGTTTTGATCTCTTTAAATAGTTGAACATAAATTCAAGACACTTTCTGAAAAAATATCTTAACAATAAAATCAAAGACTGATAGATCTAGAAGAGAATGTTAGTATCTCACTGAATGTAGGAGTTGAAAGATGCCAGAGAACATAAAATCCAATCTTTATCTAAACATGAATCCATAAAACATGTGATCAGTGGTTATTCATATTCCTCTTGAAGGTGACCAATAAAGGAGAAACCACAACCCTCAAAAGCAATCCATTATATATTTTTAAGTGCTCTAATTATTAGAAAAATTCCTGCACAATAATCTGAAATTTGTCTGCAAGTTTTATAACTGCCTTAGTTACAAATTCTGAAGTAAGATGAGGAATAAATGTATTCCTACTTCCATATTATAGATATATCCATAAGGATAGCTATTCTCTCCTCCTTAAAAATTATTTTCCTCCATAATAAACATTTTCAGTACCTTCAAAAAAATCTCCTCATGGTATTTTTTCTATTCTTCTTACCATTCGTGTTCCATTCCTTTGTATACCTTTTAACATGTGACATCAAGAATGGAACACAATTCTCCAGATTTCATCCATGGAAATTTCAAACAACAGCAATGTCATTTTCTTTCTTCTTTACACTCTGATTTTTTGTAATATATTATATGTCATCTGGAAAAATGATTCAATGATAACAACTTAGGTTTTCATACACTTTGTAGCACTTTAGGTTTAGAGATTTACAAATTCCTTAAAGAGATATTTGTATTAAGTATAATTATCTTCATTCCATGACTGTTGAAAATGATTTACAAGAAAGAATAAGTGACTTTTCTAAAGATCTAAAAGTGGGCAATATGAGAACCAGCATGGTAATCCATTTCTTTACATTTTAGTACCTAACAAATGCTTAATCAATTCTTGCTGTCTGACTCCAAGTAGATCATACTGAACTGTTCTATTTAATGATCATAAAGATTATTTGGTCCAGCTATCTTCTCAGGTTTTAATAACTGTGTGACCTTATAAAAAATTCATGACTCTCTGGGTCTCATATTCATCAATTTTATGAGGATGTTAGACTAATACTTAATGCTTCTGTGACTATAATTCTATATCTAAAGAAGTCTAACGGTTTAAGAGTTAAAAAAGGGAAATGTTTGTAGTTATTTAGGCATAAAACTGTAACCTTTAACTAGAACATAAATCCTGATATGATGTCATTCATTTTACTTCTAATAATGTATCTAATAGAGGATTGATACATGGAACATAATAGACATTTTCATAATGATTAGTTGACTGATATAAATATTTCACTAAATATTTTTTAAATGACTGCATGAATATAAGACTAATGAAAGTGAATAAAATAATCCACACTCTATGAAGCTTAATGTAGGTGTACAATCCCAAAGGAATAAAGCATATACCAAAAATAAGAAATGAGATAAAAATATTCATTCTCACAATGTGCCAGATAAAAGTGAAAAAGGATGCACTCAAGCTCAGAATTAGAAAGCTACTGTAATATTCATCAGGTCAGATCTAATGTCAACATTATACATCCTACCTTGTGGAACAGAAGGACATAGATTATATGTTTAGCAGATTATAAGAGTTATATATTTATATCACTTATATGCACTTTCCCCCTAGTTATTCAGGGTCTCACTGGGGAATAGTCCTTTGGGATGCACTCCAATCATCTTCTGGGATAAAGAAGCACTTACATATGATAAAGAAATGAATAAATTGTTCTTTTAATATATTAGTGGACATATTTGAAATTATTTCCTGCAAGGTTCCTCTTCCTGGATTATGGAACAGAATAATTCTTAAAGGGAAATATTTTATACTGGAAGAACACTAAATAAGCAGTAAAACAACATGAGTTCTAGACATATCTCTAATACATTGCTTATTTGTGATCATGAATATTCTCTGGTGTTGTTTTTTATTTTCTCTATTTTATTCACAGGATTGAGAGATATTTTTAGTGTAATATTTGGAATTCCATTCAAGTCTTCCCCAAATTTCCTATTGTGTAATGGAAGGAGCCCAGCATTTTCCAAAAATATGTCATTGGAATAAAGACACAGGAGGGTCATATCATACATGAAAGGTTTTGAGTTTGAGCCTAATGACATGCTTTAATTTCCTAACAATTTAGCTCCAAGTTAGCTAAATATATTAAGGAATTTTCAATTATCTAGACCAGTGATGGGCAAACTTTTTAAAGAGGGGGCCAAAAGAAAGGAAATGTTCATCTGTCAGTCTGTTTCTAAGGCAACTCTTTTGAAGTTTCATTGTATTATATCCTACTCATTTTGTTCGTCAGATTAGGAATAATGTCACACAGCTGGATAGAATATTTCAGGGACCACATCTGGCCCTCAGGCTGTAGTTTTCTCATCACTGATCTAGACTATGGCTCCTACATATGTTCCCATTCAGTTTATATAATATACTTTTAGTCTATCAGTTAAAATGGATGGAAAAAGCTAACCAATTGGAAGAAGGGATCTGAGATCCAAGATGAGAATGGGCTTTCTCCAGAAAAGTAGTGTACGCAGTAACAGCAATAATGGAAAATGATCAATATTAAAAACCTAACTATTTTTAGCAATGCAAGGATACAAGACAACTTCAAGGGATTCATAATGAAAAAGACTAGTCATAGCCATAGAAGGAACTAATAGAGTCTGAATAAAGACTGAAAAATATCGGTCTTTATTTCATTCATGAAATTTTTTAAATATAAATATGTATTTACTTTCACAAAATAACTAACATAAAATAACTTTCACAAATTAACACAAAATAACTAGCACTAAATATGCATTGTATGCTAGCCTATGTACAACATATATCATATTCCCTGCCATTTGGGGAGAGGAGCGGTGGGAGAGAAGGAGAAATGTCAGAAAAAAATTCCTAAAAAATAGTTTTGGGAACAAGTGGCTCAGAAGTTAGAAAGCCAGGCCTACAACCAGGAGAACCTGGGTTCAAATCACGCCTCAGGAACTTTCTAGCGTGTGGCCCTGAGCAAGTCACTTAACTCATTGCCTAATCCTTAGTACTTTTCAGCCTTGTAACCAGTATTTATCTACTTTAAGGCAAAAGGTAAGAATTTTTTAAAAAGAAAGAAATTTTATCTCTATATAAAATAAATGTATATATTTTTTTAGTTTTTTTTAAACCCTTGTACTTCGGTGTATTGTCTCATAGGTGGAAGATTGGTAAGGGTGGGCAATGGGGGTCAAGTGACTTGCCCAGGGTCACACAGCTTGGAAGTGGCTAAGACCGGGTTTGAACCTAGGACCTCCTGTCTCTAGGCCTGACTCTCACTCCACTGAGCTACCCAGCTGCCCCAAATGTATATTTTTAAAAGGAAGCAAAATTGCTTTGAAAGTAAGATAGACATTCGAAAATTTATGAATAAATATAGCATTATTTAAAATGACAAACACAGAAAGTATTATTTGTAATGGATAAAAATAATACTCCTTTCCAGTAAGATTACAGGTGAAGAAAGGATGCCAACTATTACCACTATTATTGTTTAAGAAATACTAGTTATAACAATAAGACAAGAAAAAGAAACTAAAAAATAGAATATTCAGTGAGAAAAAACTATTAATCTTTGCAGGCAATATGACAATATATTTAGAGAATGCTAGAGAATCAAATAAAAATTTGGTAAAATAATTAACCACTTCAGCAAAGTTGCAGCATATAAAATAACAACGTAAATCATCAGCTACTATAAGCAAAGTCCATTAGGAAGAGATAGGAGAGATTCCATTTAAAATAATGGCAGACAATGTAAAATACTTGGGAATCTTCCTGCCAAGACACATTCAGGAACTATCTGAAGACAACTCCCAAACACTTTTCACACAAACAGTGAAATCAAAAGAATTAAAAATGCATTAATTGTTCATGAGTAGGATGAACTAATACAATAAAAATTATATTTCTACCAAAGTTAGTTTACTCATTCATTGCTATAGAAATTTAGCTACCAAAATATTCATTCATAAGAATAAATCATGTAGAATATCAAAGTAATCAATGAAAAAATATGAAGGTGACTAACGGTAACACATCTCAACATTGTTACAAAGTCATAATCATCAAAATAATGTGATTCTACTAAAAAATAGAGTAATCGAATTTTGAATCAGTTAAGCCATTCTAGTGAGCAATTTGGATTTATGCTCAAAGGGATTATAAAACTCTTCATACCTGTTGACCAACAATTAACTCTGTACCACAACATAAAAAAGAGGAAAATATTAATACGTACAAAAATGTTTTTTTGTGATATTAAATAATTGGAAATTTAGGGGATTCTCATCAACTTGGAAATGGCAGAACAAATTGTGCTATATAATTGTGTTGAAATATTATTGTGCTGTAGGAAAAAATCAGCAGGATTTTTTCAGAAAAACTTGGGAAGTCTTAAATGAACTGAAGCAAAGTGAAATGGGCTAAACCAGAACATTGTACATATTGACAGCAATATTGTAACAATGATCAACTGTGGAAGACTTAGCTACTCTGATCAATCCAATGATCCATGACAGTTCCAAAAAACTGGTGATAAAAAGTCATGTTTTTCCAGAAAAAGAACTAGTAAAAAGCAAATGCAGATTGAAACATGGGCTTTTTTTCACTTTGCTTTTTTTTTTCATTTTTCCAGAATATCTAATTGAGAACATGTTTTGTATGACTAATGAAAGAAGGAAAATGCTAAAGATTATTCAAATTACCAAACAATTGCTTTCACTTTACAGACCAGCCAGTCTATGCTTTAGATTCTATAAACTTGACTTCAGCAATATGTGAACTGGGAATTACCAAAAGTACAAGCTGATATTTTTTTCTTTTTTCATTTCTTCTTGCATTGCTCTTATTTCTCTTCCTCACTTTTCCTCTTCCTCTCTTCATTTATTTTTGAAGTCTTTTTGAGCTCTTCCAGAATCTTTGTTTAATTCATATTTTTCTTTAGGATGCTGTATGCATTTGCTTCACTTTTACTGTCTGTCCCCATCAGTTTCTGTACTTTGCTCTTTACCTCCATAACAATTCTTTATAGTTAGCTTTTTATTGTTGTTTTTTGCTTATTTTTCCTACTTTTTAATAGGTAGTCTCTGTTTTCTGGGAGGTTAGAGTACCCTATTAAACTTTTGTCCTTACTTGATGCTACCCTTAGATTTTTTTTCTGGGTTTCTACCAGTTTCAGTTTTTTGAATTTGGTATGACGATCTGAGGGCTGAGAGTTCTGAAAGCCACCTCCCACTTCTGAATCAATTAACCCTTGAGATTCTGATAGGTTAAAGATTTTCCTCAGGCTTAGGTATAACCTTTTGGTCTTACTCTGAGCTTGGAAAGGTCAGGAACTGTTCAAATTCTAACCTCAGGATTAGTAGTAAATATTTCTTTTTGGTTTCACTGTGTATTTGATCTAATTAGACACACAGTTATTTGCCCAGTCCTGGAGCTCTAACCTGAGCTTTCCACAAAAAAAGATCCAAACCTATTTTTAGTCTACCAACTACATCAAACTGGGATCTTTGGCTTCACCTCAAGTCTATATTGGGACTCCTGGCTTTGCTCTGGGACCACGCAGAGCAGTCCCCTTCAGCACAGACTGACCTGGGTTGGTATTCTAGACTTCCCCACAGGTTTAGAACTTCAAAGGGTGTGGGTTGATTGGAACTCCCTTTGCCCAGTCAGGGCTTCAGGATCTGAATGTTGGTTTGGTCTTAGGTTCCAAACTTGAGACAGCAGATGTGGAATGAGGATGTGTGGCTTGCTCTTAACTGTTTGCTTTATATCTTCCTGCTGTTTGTGCTTCCCTCTCACCCCATTACCCCAGATGTTCTCTGCCTACCTTTTGGGTTTTTCTTTTCTTGAAAGTTTTTTCACTCTATTTTCTTTTTTTTCTCTCCAGTATTTGTTTTGTGGCATTATTTTAATACTGGTTAGAGGATTCTTATGGGAACTCTGAGCTTCTCTGTTTTACTCTGCCATCATGGCTCTAAACCCTTATACTACAAGCTGGCTTTCAAAGAGGCCAAGGAACTAGATTTCAAATTGTCAACATTCAGGGGATTATAGAGAAAACAAAGGAGTTATAGGGAAAAAAGTTACATCTACTTCTGCTTCATCAGATATGCTAAAGCCTTTGACTGTGGGGGTCACACCAAAATATGTCAAATCCAAAGAGACATGAAAGTACCAAATTATCTTACTTGTCTCCTAAAGAATCTTTATATGGGCCAAGAGGTAATAGCTGGAAATGAACTTAGAACAACTAATTGCTTAACATAAGAAAAGAAGTCCAAAAAGTCTATATATTGTCACCTTATTTATTTAACTTATATTCAGAGTTCATCAATCAAAATGTCAGCTTGGATAAATTAAAAGCTGGAACAAAGGTTTCTGGGAGAAACAATAACAATCTATGATATCCAGATTATACTACTCTGATGGCAGAAAATTATAACAAATAAGGAGTCTGGGCAGAGTTACAATAATTTATTAATAAAATGAGGAAGAAAAACTAGTTAGAGATATATATCCTTTAAGGAAGCATTGGAGAACCTTTTAGAGATTACATGTCCAAACTGTACCTTCAAGCTGTCTGTGAACCTCCTGCATTACTCTAGACAGCAGAGGGAAGAAGTGCTCATGTTGGGATGCTGGGCAGAGGGAAAGGCCATGTAAAAAATGTTCTCAGGCACTATGGAAATGGGGAATGGAACAGCCCTCTCCACCACACCAGGGCACGTGTGTCACATCTTTGCCAACATGGCTTTAGGGTATCAGCCTCAATAGAACAGGGCTGGTTGAGGCCCTGTCTCTACTGCAGCCAGATGCTCATCACAGATCAAGAGCAGAAGTCAAGAACTCTTTCAGCTTCTTGTGTTTTCCTTTTAAACCCAACTAGCTCTTCCCTCCCAGGCAACATTGAAGATGGACTCTTATGCTGATGCCAGGGTGCACCAATCATTAGATATGATGTTACTCTATAATAGGGGTCTGCAACCTTTTTGGCCATGACAGCCATAAAGACCACATTTTTTAAAATGGAATTTCATGAGAGCCGTACAGTGCTCACAGTGGGCTCTCCTGTAACAGTGCCTGAAAAAAATTGACTTTTGGCTCCTGCAGAAAAAGCCATATCTGGCCCTCAAAAGAGCCAGATATGGCTTGAGAGCCATACGTTACCGACCCCTGCTCTATAACATCCGCCACTGGGGTGTTCAGGGATGTAGTATTTTACTTCACACAAAATGAAGAATTAAGAAATGTCTTAATGAGGGTAAAATAAGAGAATTTAAAAGCTGGCTTGAATCTTAACATCACAGAAAAAACCAACAAACTAAACCATGGCAACTGGTAACATAATTTTTTAGCAAAAAGGAGAAGAAATGGAACATTGTCAGATTTTATATCCTTTGGCTCAAAAATGCAAACTATGGCAGTAGTTATGAAATGAAAAGACACTTGTTCATTGGAAGGAACATTGTAGCAAATCCAGATAGTACACTAAAAATCAGAGACCTCACTTTGCCAACAAATATCCAAATAGTCAGTGATGTGTTTCCCCCCCCAGCGCCCAGGAATGTATGGTTATGAGAGGTGGACTAAAAAGAAATGTGAGTGCCATATTACTGATGCTTTTGAATTACAGTTCTAGAGAAGAATTTTGAGAGTCATTTGGACAGCAAAAAGATGAAATGGATCAATACTTTAAAAAATAATAATTCAGAATATATTTTTGGAAGGACAAATACTGAAGTCAAAACTTAAATGCCTTGGTCACACAATGGGAAGACAGGAATCATTACAAAAGATCCTGATTTGGGGAAAATGTTAAGGCAAAAGGAAAAAGGGGATAGCAAAAGATATCATGGATAGATAGTCATGGGGAATAATGAACATGAGCTTGAAAAGACTATGGGAAATAATGGAAGATAAAGGATGTGGCAAACTCTTTATTGTTCATGGGGTGACAAAGAATCGAACATGAATGAATAACTGAACAATAATAACACCTTACAGAATTTTAAGCATAGCCTTGATATCATGTAACATGATTGAGACTGTTCAGTAATTTGAGCATTCTTTTACTTTGCCTTTCTTTAGATTTGGGAAGTAGACTGATCTTTTCAAAGTTAGTGGTCACTGTTGGGTTTTCTAAATTTGTTGATGTATTGACTGCAGTACATTGACAGAAACATCTTCGAGGATTTTAAATAGTTCAGCTGGAATTCTGTCACCTCCACTAGTCTTATTGCTATTTAAATATCCAGGCTCCCTATGCAATGTTATAACAAAAGCCAGAGTATCACAATGAGGGATTTATAACTTTGAAGCATTGAGAATTATTCCAAGAAGCTACAGCAATTTGGAGATCTTTTCTACTCTCTATATGGTTAAGATTTGACCTCAATTTTCATGCATCTGTTTTTGTGACTTAGATTTAATTTGTCTACTAGCAAATAAAATTCTAATGGTTAGCAGAAAGCTAAACTCTGGACTTAATTGATAGGAACTGACGTGGGAGCTTGGGATTAAAAGGACAAAGTGAAAGAACCTTATTAAACTGTATACATCTTTCATATGAATACATAATAAATTATAAGCCTGAGATTGGCAGGATATAAGAGTATGAGGTATTGGTTAGGTCACTTCCATTTTTGAATCAATGGCTACCAATACTGGTGAGCTATGTTAAAAAAATAAAAGGAATACTCATCCATAAATCTAAGGAAGGAGAGGGATGAAATCATGCCTGAATGTTGTTTTTCAGTTATGTTCAACTCTTCATGATACACTTCTAGTTTTCTTGGCAGAGATACTAAGTTAGTTTGTCATTTCCTTCTCTGGCCCATTTTACAGATGAGGAACTAAAGTAGAGTTTAGTGATTTGGCCAGGGTCACACAGCTATTAAGAGTCTGAGGTCAGATTTGAACTCACAGAAATGAGTCTTCCTGGCTCCAAATCTAGCACTCTGTGCACTGCGACACCTAGCTGCCCAGTGCCTGAAGAGAAGAATTATTGTTTTCCTTTACCCCTAACACACTAGTTTCTTAAACTACAGTGCTTACTGTTTCTACCCGATGCTTACATGCATAATTATGTATTTCCTTTATATCCCAGAATCCTTAATCAGCTATGAAGACTGTCTATTTCATAAAATCTTCTATGACTGAAATACTTTCTATCTGTACCCTAAAAATATTAATGAGGAATGAAATGTGTTATTAATAAAAAAAAAGTATATGGATACAAAAAATGCATGTGATTTTATTTGTACAGAAAACTTGGAGGTGAAGAAACATTTGACAAACATAGATTGTTGCTGTCTCTACAATTTTTGATCTATAAGAGTAGTCTAACACAATAAGAAACTAGGCGACTTGAACAGGGTCTCATATTACCACTATGCATCAGAAGTAGAACTTTAACTCCGTTTTTTCACATTTGATATCAGTGGTACCTTTTGTTAAGAATGAGAATTAGTAATACTAATTTCTATAACCTTAAAATTAATTGGAATAGAGATCGTTCCATTTCTTTCAAGTTTGGTAATTAACGTTTAAAAGGAATGAAAATAAAAATTTATTAAAAAAAATAACCTTTGACTTCATTGCTATAGGCAATCCTGGCACAAAAATACCCTTCAATCAATGACCAAGAGTTCCTGCATAATTACTGCATTGTCTGTCACATTGAGAAATTAGTTGATTTTGACCACTGCTGGTGGCACTTTGAATAAAGTGATAGACCTGTTAATAGTAAGATATGTATTCAAATCAAGCCTCAAATACTTAGGAGCTCTGTGATCTTTGGTAAGACACAAACATGCCTTAGTTTCTTCTTTTGTAAAAAGAGGATAATGATAGCATCTACCTACCAGGATAATTATGAGGATAAAATAAGGATATTTGTTATGAGAATAAGATGAGATAATATCAATAACTTTTGCAATTTAGTTGATGATGATGATAATGATGATGATGATGATGATGATGATGATGATGATTTTAATTAGATTGTAAAATTCCTAAAGTAAGTGCTGCCTTTTGCCTTTTTTTTATACCCCCAGCACTTAGCACAATGCCTGGAACATAATAGATCCTTTATAAGTGTTTATTTATGGATTCTTAGATCAGTGTAACATAGCTATGTGTGTCAGAAGCATGGTTTGAACCTTGTGCTCCTGAATCCAAGACCAGTAGTTTATAAACTAAGTGACTGCTTTTCTTCCAACAGAGAACTTTCCAATTTCTGGAGAACTTCACATATAAGAAGCCTGTGTAATGTAAGGTTTTATTATCTCTATTTTACAGAAGCAGATACAAGGAAGTCAAGGGATTTGCCTAGGGTGAATAAATCATGTGTATCATGTGGCAAATTAAAAGCATTTTTTCAAGTCAACTGACTCACTATTCTCATGATGAAAATTAATAGTAATTTGAATGTTGCAAAAAAGTAAATTCTCAAATTTAAGATACTTTTTTCAACTATGATTCAGATTATTTTTTTTTCTTCTTAGAGGGTACTTCCCTATGGAATATTTCAGGAAGCTTCATTTTAATTGCTTCTGCAAATTTACTGATGAAGGTCTCCTGTGAAATGGTCCCAAAACAGAGACAGTTGAGACTTATAAACCCTTCTGCATCATCCAATTGCCATTCAAGGCATTGGTGATGTTGCCAAGTACACTTTTTGCTCACAGGTAGGTTTCAAAATATAGTGAGACTTTAGAAATCCAGTAGCAGAATCCAAAGATTCAATCTCTTTCATTCTTAATGGAGAAGTAACATCCCAATCAGTGTTTTCTAAATTGTGAACAGGGGTATGGGTGAAAAAAGGATGAAAGAGAAAAAAGGGTTAATCGTGTGAATTAATTTGTACATAGGACAGACTAATGAATGGGAATGATAGGTTGCCTGATTCTGATTTTTCATTTGGAAAACAGTCATAGCAAGGCACAGATTTTTATTTACTCTAATAATATATTATCCCTACCAAAAGAATTAGAAAGAACCCAACTGATAAATTCTTTCCTATTTCATGTTTATTATCATTAGGCCAGAATGATTATATTGTTATCATTCATTTTAACTTAAACCTTTAGAGTCTGTTGAAATGTAAAAAAAGTATTTCCCTTGAAGCAGACTTTGATTTAGGGATGGTTGTTGTAAGCCTCAAATGAAATAGTAAATACGGGAAATGCTTTAGAAATC
Source organism: Gracilinanus agilis (assembly GCF_016433145.1). Lineage (NCBI taxonomy): Eukaryota > Metazoa > Chordata > Mammalia > Didelphimorphia > Didelphidae > Gracilinanus > Gracilinanus agilis. Next base: position 276,998,731 of record NC_058135.1, read on the forward strand.
TTAAAGTTCTATATAAATGCTAGCAATTGTTATTATTACTTTCATCTTTGCTATCATTATTATTGGTTGTGGTTGGTGGTGAGGAAACCATGGCTTACAGAGCTTAAATAATATTCCCAAAGTAATATACCTAATGTCAAGAGTCAGGATTAAAATCATAACCATTCATAGTCCCCAGTCCTCTGCTCTTTTCATCCTTATAATTTCTGAAATTGTATAATTTTATCTTTTCTTGTCTCTCATCTCTACTTCTAATTCTCCTTTCTCTCTCTTTTTATTTTTCTTTTATGCCATATAACTATTTACTTAAGTAATTAGAGATATTTAATGGAATGGAGAAATGACATAGGTGGTGAGCAAATGGTGGAAAAGGTTGTCTAATAGCTGTTAATAAACATCTGAAATTCTCTCATTCACAAATATATATATATATATATATATATATGTGTGTGTGTGTGTGTGTGTGTGTGTGTGTGTGTGTACACACATTTGTTTTTCTTGTGTCTCAAATGCAATGTTGGAATAATAAATGAAGGAAACATATTGTCATGAANTACCACAGCTCCCAAATAGAGCTGTGCTTGGGGGGAGGATTACAGGGGTTATATAGACTCTAGGAAATGTTTGAGTAGATAATAGGGTATCTCTAGTTCAGTTGGGGGGCTGCAGCTCCTTCTAGGAAGGGGCCCAGTGGGGCTAGTGGTTCTCTGACTGCCATAAATCCGTATTCTGTATTTGCTATTCAAATTCTTACCTTACCTGCTATTTAAGTGTCACTAACTTAATATCCATAAATGTCACTGACTTGCTATAATCTTCAAATTCCAACCTAACATTCCTTACTTATTTTTTAAAGTGGGAAATTTTTCCTTTAGGGTGATTTGGGCTCTACTAGGGGTGTGTGTGTGTGTGTGTGTGTGTGTGTGTGTGTGTGTGTGTACACACATTTGTTTTTCTTGTGTCTCAAATGCAATGTTGGAATAATAAATGAAGGAAACATATTGTCATGAAAATATGTTGAGTAAGAAAATGTTGGTTCAAATCCTAGTTATTCCCATGTAACTGTTAGCAAATGAATTAATCTTTTATCTGTGAAATACTGGGCTATTTCAAGATGAGTCTAAGATCTAAGATCCCTTTCATCTCTAAAATCTTACAATTTGATGATCCTGTGTTTTAAGGAGTCATATACTATTTGAATTTTTAGAAAACTTCCTAGTAATTAAAGCTGCTGCTTGGAGAGGTGAATTAACCATTAGTAACAGTTTTCAAAATATGTCTGACTGATGACATTGAGGCATACTTTAGAAAGTATTAACATGCAGACATCCCTTAGACTATATATCTCTGAGGCATCCAACCCTGCAAATCTCCAATTTGGGGATTCAGAGGAATATAGACCTCAGAGAGAAAATAAATATGGTCTGGAATTAAGGAAGAGATGAGAAACCAAAAAATGGAAGAAGGAAAGAAAAGATTTTGGAGGCTACAATGCTATAGCTTAAAAAATATTTAAAAGGATTTTTTAAAAGGAGGAAGGCAACTGTTTCACCGTGGTGTCAGTTTAGACAAAAAAAAAAAAAAAAGGAAATTTTGGGAAGACAGATTTCACTTCAGTAAAAGGAAGAATTGCCCAAGAAGAACTTTTGACAATGAAACAGACTGACTCTTTGAGCAACTAGTAAATTTTTAAAAAATCAGATTCATAAGTACAAGGAAGAGGCATATCTTAATTTATGTTTTTCTTGTTCAGCTGTTTTTCAGTTGTATTTGAATCTTTATTACTCCATTTAGGGTTTACTTGGCGAAGATAGGCCACTTCCTTCTTTAGCTCATTTTACACATGAGAAACTGAGGCAAACAGTTTAAGTGTCTTGCCCAGAGTCATGCAACTAATAAATGTCCAAGGTTAGATTTGAACTAATGAAGATGAGTCTTCCTGATTATAGACTTGCACACTATCCGCTGAGACATTTATACACCAAAATTTATGTTTAAATGTTGCTCAATTTGGAGATTATTAAAAAAGTAAAACAAATTATACATTTTTCTTAAAATTAACTATTTTAGTGGATTGCATATTCAGCATGTCAATATTATAATTTGCTAACAGAAAAACTATAATGATGGTAGTTTAGGTAAAGATGAAAGGAACATAGAGTCATAGAGAGAAACAGACAAAAGACAGAGACAAAGACAGATGCAGTGAGACTGAGTTTATTTTAGGAAGTGTTTACATTTATTAAATGTTTAAAATGTGCCAATATACCAGGAAATATACTGTCTGAGATCACAAATCTAAGCTAACAAAAATAAGCTTCCACACTTTAAGATTTTACATTTTTTTTTGTAATTTTTTTTAAACCCTTGTACTTCGGTGTATTGTCTCATAGGTGGAAGATTGGTAAGGGTGGGCAATGGGGGTCAAGTGACTTGCCCAGGGTCACACAGCTGGGAAGTGGCTGAGGCCGGGTTTGAACCTAGGACCTCCTGTCTCTAGGCCTGACTCTCACTCCACTGAGCTACCCAGCTGCCCCTAAGATTTTACATTTTTATGGAAGAAGATAACACTTAAGAGAGGAACTAGAAAAGGGCAAAGCATGGAATAATTAAGGAAGATGACACCCAACCAAAAACAAGAAATAAATTAGGTAAAGGAGTATAAAGTGATCTCATATATAAGGAAGGTTACTCTTAGCTTGAGTCCTTCCCCAAATGGTGGTACTATGGAGGTGGTTATCAACCAGGAGAGTAGGGCAACAAGGCAAGGAAACCAACAAATAGAAATTCAGGGAGATATGAGCAAATTCACAAGTTTAGTGTCCTGGATTATGGAGGAGATAATCCTGCTTCTTCTGCCCCAGTCACATAATAAATACTCCTAGAATTCGATAAAATAGATCTGAGCTCAAGGGCATATAGCAAACAAACTATCAACTCTGACTACAAGGTTTACAACATCTAACAATATTACAATCTTTTTTTTTATTTGACAATCATAATGTTCCTTTCAAAAGCATATGATTTATAAGCCAGAGATATTGATTCACTGATATTTCCTTTATAGAGAATGATAATAATAATTTTAATATGACAACAAGAGCCTGTGAGAGGCAGCATGGCATATAATACATAGAAATCTGACCTTCAGGTCAGTAAGGTGCAAGTTCGAGTCCTAACTCTTCCACATATTGTGGAAGTCTACATGTTTGACCTCTAGCAAAATAGTTGCAAAATAGTTTAATTACTCAATGCCACCAAGTACCTTTAAGACTATGTTACAAAATAATTGTTAGTTGACATTGGTGGAGGGGGTTTCCCCATGAGCTCCAAATTGTGATCTGTGATCACAGATTGAGCCAAAGAAGCCCATAAAAGTACCTTGTTAATCCATAAAAGATAGAGAGAAACATAATTTTAGAATGGGAATTCAAAACTTTGGCCATGTTGTTTAAAATCTAAATAATAGTTGTTGGTTTTATCCTTCCCTCTTAGTGACTCTATATTATTGGATATCAGATATGATGTTTCACTGATGATCTCTTTGCCTAAGCTATCTTCCTACCTTTATTAGGAACAGTCAGCTGCTTCAATGAAAACAGTGCTGCACATACAGTCAGGAAGCCCTGAAGTCAAATCAAATTTCAGACCTTTCTTATTTGTGTGACCCTGGACAAATCAATTTACTTCTGTGGGCCTCAAATTTCCTATCTATGAAATGAGGGGGTTGGAGTCAATAACTTTTAAGTCTCTTCAGGACTAAATCCTTGATCTTATGAATTGATGAACTAAGGAAAAACAAATAGAGGGCACACTTTTCCCACCCCTTCAAAAAACTTTAATTTTAGAACATCATTTGTACGGTAAGCATATGGTCAATAGAGCCCAAGTTTAAAGAATTATGTACTAAATTCATCTCTGGATCCTATATTGGGTAAGCAGAAAATTCCCTTCTAAAATTAATTGAAAATATTTATAATTTTAATGAGAGAAAAGAAAACTAGATTTAGAATCAAAGGAACTGCATTTAAATACTTTATCTTTCTATATATCAGTTTCCTGAAATGTACCACTAGAGGGTTACACTAGACAATTGCTGAGGTTCTTTATACTTCTAGGTGTTATGATCTTGCACCAGAAAAGCATATGATAGTTAACAATGCCCTTAAAAGGGATAGGATATGTTATTCATCTTTAAATTTATAGTACCTTACACAATAAACTTGTGTTGCATGAGCAAATGAATGAATGGTAGAAGGGATAAATATCCCATTGCATACACTAAGAGAGGATTCTAGAGACCCAATTTTACATTTCATAATAATTCAATATGTCTCTGAATAATTATAACATATTGAAGGAACTACATTTCAGAGTGCAAGGAGTGCCTGGTCTAGAATCAGCAGAGAAACTTAATAATTGTATCAGTGGTTCCCAAACTTTTTTGACCTACTGCCCCCTTTCCAGAAGAAAAAAATTACTTAGCCCCCTGGAAATTATTTTTTTTTAAATTTTAATAGCAATTAATAGGAAAGATAAATGCACCTGTGGCCATCACAGCACCCACCAGGGGGCGGTGGTGCCCACTTTGGGAATCACTGAATTGTATGATCCTCAGTATGTCACTATCCATCTATCTGTCTCAGTTTCCTCAAAGTAAAATGGGAATAGCAATAGCACCTATCTCTCAGGGTTGTTATGAAGATGAAACTAGATATTTACAAAAGCTTATGATAGTGCCTTGAACATAGTATGTTCATAATATGCACTTAAAAATGATTCATCCCTTTCCCCCTCATCTACACTGATATTTATGAAGGCCCTAACTCACTTTCATCACAAAAGAGGTGCTACATTTTACTGAGGATTAAATTGCCACACAGAACACTGAAATGATTTGCCCTGAACCAAAATTCCAACTTCAAACTCCAGACTAAACATCTGGCACTTACTGTATCAAATGTGAAAAATACCAATGGTGACATTCAGGGACAAAAGGATAAGCACTTAAGGTATTTTGACAAAAATGGCACTAAGGTGGTTATGAGACTTACAGTCTATTATAATCAGGAGTCTTGGCTGAGAATATAGCATTCAGTTATGGAACAACTGATTTCTTTCAAGTTGACTAAGAGAATTTCTAACCTCTCAAAGTTATGATGCCACTAAAAAAGTTAATAAGATATTTATTTTCTGAGGGAAATGACCCTTTGAGAAAGAGATAGTGGGTTGTGACAGCAAGAGCACTGTAGTTAGAGTCATGAAATGAATATGGATTTACATCCCAGTTCTGTTGTTTCCTATATGGGGAACAGTGGAAAAGCAATTTAACTCCTCTATACCTCATTTTCATGATCTATTAAATTAGAGAAAGTTTAGCTTTGATGATCTCTATTTTTCCCCCTACTCAAAATATATTGTTAAGTGGTTTATGCAAAAACACAATAAAGAAATGGAGATCATCCCAATATCAGTGTAACATACCAAAGTGACCCTTAAATTGTACAAGTCACAATCTAACAGGAAACCTATTTCCCCAAGAGGAAGTACTAAAAATATCATATAGAAGTTACAGGAGTAAATTTAGCATTCATGTAAAAAGAAAAAGAAAACAATCCCTAAAAAATAGATAAGGATTGGAGCTGTAATTTTTTTAAATAAAGGAATTCTAACAATGTCAATTAGCACTTTGTAACTTAGAGTCTTAGACAGTTGTCTAAATCACTGAGAGGTTACTTGGCTTGTCCAGTGTAGCATTTACTAAAGATGTGTACTGAACCCTATTCTTGGTTCTGTGACCATCTTTCTGTCTATTATCACATTGCCCAACAATGCAATATGAAGTGTCCACAAGTGGAAAATTCTGATTCTAGAAGTAGTAGATTCTTCCTCTATTGACACATTCAAGGTTGAATAACTAACTGAATTGGAATTTAGAGAAATCCTTTCTCAGGTGTGTCTAAATCTGTAGATTTACTTAGAAGCCTTCCAATAGTGGCTTTGTAATTTTTCAGTTCTACCCATTTTCTTTCTGCATTCGTAGGATGGAAAATATCTAGAAGAAATATCCAAAAATCAAGAGAAACAAATGCCTTGTTCATGAAACAGAAAGGACAGTGTAGCTAGATCAAAGAGTTCCTCATGATGCTTGTAGTAAGTTATAAATATGCTAAGACTTTTAGGACTGTGATTGAAAAAAGGGGGGTTGTAGGTGAGCAGTAACGGGGGGAAAGTTGCATCAGTGCCATTAGGAGAAAATAAATTAGAAAGAGTTAACAGAGAGAAAAACTAAAAGCTTGCTCATTATTATTGATTAATTCTTTTTATCTTATTGGGAAGGACAGATTCATTCATCTTCACCTGGGTCTGAAGAGAGAAAATGCTCAATTTCACTGATGTGACCGAATTCATTCTTTTGGGATTGACCAATCGTTGGGAATTACAGGTGCTCTTCTTCATTGTTTTTTTAGTCATCTACATTATTACCCTTATTGGTAACATAGGCATGATTATATTAATCAGAATCAGTCCCCAGCTCAGTAGCCCCATGTATTTTTTCCTTAGCCACCTTTCTTTTGCAGATGTGTGGTTCTCCTCCAATGTCACTCCAAAAATGTTGGAAAATTTGTTATCTGAGACTAAAACAATTTCCTATGCAGGTTGCCTAGTTCAATGTTTTTTCTTCATCTTCTTGGTTCATGTGGAAGTGTTCATCCTGGCAGTGATGGCTTTTGATCGTTATATGGCAATTGGAAATCCATTGCTCTATGGAAGCAAGATGTCAAGAAATGTTTGTATGGGACTTATCTCTTTTCCTTACCTCTATGGTTTCTTTATTAGTCTGATCTCTACTCTGTGGACCTATGGCTTATACTTCTGTGGAAACATTGAGATCAACCACTTCTACTGTGCTGATCCACCACTCATCAAAATGGCCTGCGCTGGGACTCACATTAAAGAATACACCATGCGTACACTTGCTGGCCTTAACTTCTCATACTCTCTGTCTGTCATTTTTGTCTCATATATATTCATTCTTATAGCCATCATTCGGATGCGATCAGCAGAAGGGAGGCGGAAAGCTTTCTCCACCTGTGGGTCTCATTTGACTGCTGTAATAATTTTTTATGGTACTCTGTTCTTCATGTATCTCCGGACACCCACAGAGGAGTCAGTAGAGCAAGGGAAAATGGTGGCTGTCTTCTATACTACTGTTATCCCCATGTTGAACCCAATGATCTATAGCCTTAGAAATAAAGATGTGAAAGAAGCCATGGGCAAAGCTATTAGCAGAATATGTCAAACAAAGTGAAAGACAAACAACATGTTATTCCACAAGTTTTACAAGATATTGGCATTTAGAAAAAAATCAGTGCTGTTATGTTGTACTGAGATCCTTTTTGGACAATTTGACAATAGGAAAGTTCCCACTATAACTGGACTTGAGAGGATGACACTAAACAACTAATTTTTAATGTTTTTACTGTAAAATAACTAATATTTTTTGGAAATGAAGACTCTTCTATTTTCTAATTTGTTCCATTGTATCCATTCTCATGAAGGCTCATCATAGAAATGCGTGATTTCCTGAGTTTTCTCTGCTTTTCAATTATATTGGCAACTAATTAGGACTTATAATACACTTGGACAAATACTCCCTGGACAAATTCTGTGTTATATGTCCAGAATTAGCATACTAAATGAAAATCATCAAAGAATATTGTTATGTAAAGGATCTATTATTTGACTATATTTATACAGCCATATCATATTTAGTGATCCATTTAATCTGATCCAAATAACATATATTATACAATAAAATATTTTCTAAGAACTATGATGCCTAATATTTAATATAGAAAATATTGTTTTTACCTAAAATATTATATATTGTTATAATGTAATTTCTATAATTGTTATTATCATTATAATCCCTGCCTTATTTTTACTACAGTCATTCATTCTTATTAAGTTCTTTAGAATTGATATGGTTCTTTTCTCCGAAGAAGCCAAGAAGCAGAGAAAAGTAAGAATTGACCTCATTTTATAGATGTATAACCGATAACACAGAGAGGGAAGTGCAACCGCATAAAGTCTTTTGGCTAGGAAGTGGCTGAATCGACAGATATAGATATTTGGACCCCTTTCCCCAACAATTATATCTACATCTTACTGCATCCTCTTGCTTCTCTACCACAGCAGATCAGAAGATTAAACATTTGAAGTTATCCTCAAACCTGGATTCTAAAATGCACTTAAGTTGTAGCCGAATCACATCAGGGAGACCAAGATGGGTGGTGAGACAAAGCCTTACTCTACAGCTTTATCATAGAGAAAAATCAGGAAAGAGAAAATATTTTGAAATCTAATTTTCTATTTTTTTAAAAAATCAATATTCTACCTGTGATCTAAGTTCTTTAGAAAATAGTTTAGGGTGAGGGTAAATATTTTACTAAGGCAGTTTAGGTGCCTATAATAAATTGATAACTATAATAATCTCAACATGCTAATATAGTGCAGATGATAAACAATGTTCTCCTCCTCTCCAAAGGATCTGTAATCATTAATTTGATATCCTCTCAGGTGCTGCACACCGCTACTCACACATGTTTGCCCACCTTGTCCACCTCTCATTGACAACTTCCCATATATTTACCTCACATTTTCTATCCAGCATGCAGAGACTTGGTGATGATGGGAGAAAATGTATTATTTTCTCTAATAACTCAAAAATAACAATGAAACATATAAACTGTTCATTTGTTTTCTCTCATCCTGGTCAGGGATATACCTATTTCCTTTTTCATCAAAAAATGCCTTTGATGATACTTTTTATACAATAATTTGAATGTATTTCCTTTTTTTAAAATAATATCTTCAAAAGTAACAGATTTGGCAGCAGTCCAGCTCCTTTAATATGGAGGCAAGACACTTACAGAGAAGCCTCGAGGCCTCCTGTTTCCTAAAATCAAGATACAGAAGGACTATTATCTCTCATCTGTGAGTCTCTATCTTACCAGATGTGGGCATACAAAAAAAGCCCTCTTAAATAAATATACACAAATATATACTCATGTGAATGCACATGTATATTTGTGCATATATGGGTATGTATGCATATATGTGTATGTGTGTATATGTTTGTGCATGTGTGTGCTTATATACATGTGCAAATCCCCCCCAATTATATTCTCCTTAATTATATCCAAAATCATTCCAAATAGATTGGCTTTGAGGAGACATGCATATATGCATGCATGTGTATCTTTTAAGTTTGTGCTAGATGTGAAGCCATTGATGGCTTGTATATGTATTACTTTGTGTGTCTGCATACAAACACTATATAGATAGACATATTTCTTATATAACACAGATATAAAAATATAGAAATATGGATATAGATATTTGTATACTATCCTAGGAATATATATTTGTGTGTACATATATATATGTATATATATACAAAAGTATATGAATATATATATATATATATACAAATATATAGACAAATATTGGTACATATTTCTTATATGTAGCATACACACAATATATGTGACATGCACAAGTGTATATTTATATATATATACAATATGTACGAGAATACACACATTAAAGAATATACAGAATAGTATATAAACAATTAGAGACATATACTCTGTAAATAGTTTATCTGTACATTTATTACATGTGTAGACATCCCCTATATAATATGTGTATGTATATCTACACACCCACCCCCAAAAGACATAGAGAACAAACACTTAGATGCTCAAAGTCAAAACCTTTAGAGTGACTGAGGTCTTGCTATATTCTCGACACTGATATGATCAGCCTCACCTCATCCATGAACTGGAGCACGTTTGGAGATCGCCATCAATAGGGCATCCCATTTCATGGGATCATCAATGAACCCATCAGTGAACCCATCAATGGCTTCACATCTAGCACAAACTTAAAAGATTAACTATTAATCGAGGTAAAAAAAGAATGAAAATTAGTTTAAAATGTCTCTCTCCTCAAAGACATTCAAGTTAAAGAACAATACCACCACAGCAATGTCATATTCTGGGGTAGTTTAAGATAGCAAGTATTGTAATAAAATGAATATATTACTATGGGGCTCTAATCTCTGATTCCTAATTCTGAGTCATTAGCTGTGATTGGAGTAAAACACAACATCCTCTCTCTGGATAGGTCTCAATTTTGTAATTTAGGAAACAAAGGAGTTGGATGCAATAGTAACTAATGTCTCTTTTAGCTCTAAAGGTCTGTTGTGATTTTGGATATTTATGTGTGTATATAAATATAGGTACATCCATATTTGTATACATATGAAATTCACATAATCTTGCAGATTATTTTATCCATTCTTAATAAGACATAGTCAAGGCTTAACAATAATTCAATTGATAAATTAATCCTGATCCATGGAAAATATTTAGGTATTTACAAAATGTGATTTTACTCTTGGACTCCCAGCAATCTTCTATGGTTCTGGGGAAAAGAAGAAATAAACGGGGGGGTGGGGAAGACTTTGTTAGAAGCAGGTACAAAGGGCATTCCTGAAAGTTTTTTATGTATGTGTCACAGGATGATAATGATGTTCTTGCCTTTTATTTTTTAATCACCAATGCATAGGTAACTTGCTTATAGCCAATGTTCAAGTCAATACAGATGTTCCTGTTCACTGGAAAATATGAGGCAGCCAATTATATTGTGAGGTTTTAAATAATTTTCTTTTCATTACTCAACCTAACAGTATCCCTACGTAAGACATTCCTAATTTTCCTTTTAGTGACTTTTTTCAATTCCTTAAATGTATTCTGAGTCAGTATAATATAGTAGATAACAAGCCAGATTTAAAGTTAGAAATGCTGTTTTATTCTTACCTATGACACCTGCTGTTTGTAAAAGTCTAGGAAGGCAATATAGTCTCTCAAAGTTCCATACGATTCTCTAATACTCTAAATGGGGGAGTTGTGATTCATTCTCGATGGTAAAAATATTTTACTCAGAGAGGTCTTTATAACAATAAAAAAATGCAAGTCTCATATCCATTATTTCATACTTACTTTTCTGAACATAAATCTTACTTTACCCCACGAACACTCCAACCCTTGTTTCATGCAAGTTACTTGAAGATGGAAGCTTTTTTGGTTTTCATTTTTGAATCTCATACATAACAAAAAGCATGATGGCTAACACATAATAGAGACAATGCTAATTAAACTGAATAAGGATTAATTGGATCACTAATAACTTTTTTGAAAATCTTTTGGAATGAAAAAAGATAAATACAAATAGATGTGATTGCATACTTTTTAAAAATTTGATTTTGTATATGCTTTCATTGACTTTTCCTATAAATAGTTTAGGACAAGGGGGTCATAATTACTGGGAGAAGCTAATCAGATAGGGAAGCACTGAAGGTGAGAAAGAAAATGATCATCACTTCCTTAATTCAGAGTGCATTCAGATTAAATGATTTTAAAGGAAGCTTTCAGGGTGTATTTGGAAATAGAAGAGTTCCTAGATCTTTAAAAGAAAATGATTTTACATTTTCCTAGATCTTGAAGTCTTAGAAGCCTCCTAACATAACTCAGCTTCCAGTATGAAGTATATTCATAGACTCATTTTGGAAAAAGTAAATAATTAACTAATGACTGGGTTTCACTCATAGAACATTTCATTTTTGGGCAATATTGTATTATAGTAATCATGCCACAGATATGTTTCATTTTATTTCAGTTGATGTTATTACAAATAAAAATCCAAAATGAGATTACTTGATAACTGTTTCTTCTATTAATATTCCATTTATAAGGACATGGGAAGCACATCAGTGAGGGGCTCATTGTAAATGAGTTCATCATGGCTCAGAGGTGAGATGACTTTTCTGATATGGAAAATTGTGAGACACAAGTTGCAAAAGTCTGGGTCCATATGATGAACAATGAGACCTCTCATTCACGAAGTATCAACCAATCAAATATTTAGAAAAATAACCAATTATTATTCCATGAGTCTCCTGAAAATTCTATCAGTACACATCAGGCTTCTTTTTTAAGTTTCACATCCCATAGGGATAGTTGAAAGAAATGAAATTCTGTAAACCACTATTTCTGCCTCCAACTCTGGGCTCCTTTTTCCTGACAAAAAAATTCATGTCCAAGATATTTCAAGATACAGTCAACATCCAGGGCATCAATATCTGGGTAAAAGGATCATCAGAAGACACACTGAAGGAGATTGAGAAGAAGAGCATAAGCCTACAATGACCATTAAAGTATAATTAAAATAGCCATCTTCACTCAAAATATGAACCATTCCATAAACCTACCAAATCTCTATCCTATCACTCTCAAGTCTCCATCTTCAAGAATCATAGATTTGAACTAAATGTAAATAAAGAAACTAAAGTTAAGCTTTCTCTTATCCTTTATATTCACTTTGCTCTTCCATCTTTTCTGCTTACTACCATTATTTTCCTTTAAGGATAGTTTACTGTTACCAGAAAATGACTTTTTAATAATTAACACAGTAACATTACAGTAGTTTTCCATATTCCCCATTCAGATTCTTACCATTTCTTCAGCTCCATAACACAGATAGCACATTTTAAGGATTATATACATTTAGCTTTCCTTCATCTTCCAATTTCATTTATTTGAGGTACCAGATATGTCCTTTCCAATGAATTCTCTCCTTTTATCCATTCCTCTTACTCTATGAGTCCAAGGGCTGTCAGTTTCCCTCTTGACCATGTACTTGAGTGGTCATGTTTTTGACAAGTCAGTGAGGGACACAGGTAGAAATTTCATGGTCTTCTGATGGCAGAAACATGGAAAAGGGGGCTTTTTAATATGTTGAGAGGAAAAGGAGAAATGGTCGCACTAATCATAATTACAATTAAAAGCAGAAGGGTCTGTAAGAAATATAAACCAATTAAAAGAAATCTAAGTAATTTTTAGACACATAGGTCAATAGATTTATAGTTTAAAGTTATTTTAGAAAAAAATCATAGGTTCAGAAATAAGTTAAACTGAACAAGATTACACACTAGTGACTGGCAGAGTCTAGCCTCAAAGTAACTTTTTCTGGTTCTGGTCAGTTTTTTTCTATTATATTACAGTTGCCTGAATCCATTTAATCTGCTATTTTTCTTTAATGATGTCCTTCTAGCTCTTGTAATCTATCTATCTATCTATCTATCTATCTATCTATCTATCTATCTATCTATCTATCTATCATCTATCTATCATCTATCTATCTATCATCTATATTTAATGTAGAAATGGACATTTTTTCTATTGAATTTTAATCATATCAGCAGAAGTCTTTAGGCTACAAAGGGTTTTTTTATGTTAATCCTTACTTTACATCTTACAATCTTAGCAGTGATTCCAAGGCAGAAGAGTGGTAAGAGCTAAGTAATTGAAGTTAAGTGACTTTGCAATCTATATTTTAAAGTTCCACTTAGTTCTAGAATCCTGTGTTCCAAGATCCTCCCAGTTCTGAAAATTTTTCACTTATGAATTGGTGAGGTAAAACAATAACATTTTTCCTCAAATAAAATGCTGGCAGCCAATTGCACACTCCCAGTATATGCAAATCCTAATTACCACTTGAACAAGGAGGAAAACATCAAAACTCCTTTAAAACCCTCATTAAAAAAGTCAAACCATACAACCATAAACAACTATGAATTAAGTGATAATCTTTTCCTCAAGGATTTCTCAGGAAGAGATATTTTAATTATCTTTCTCTTCTGGAGAAAAGCTTCAGGGAGAAGTCTTAATTTGGGCCCCTCCTCCTTTCTCATTTGTAAATACTTCCAAATGCCATAATTATCATATATATTACTTGCATGAAATTATTGCAAATGTCAAACTTCACATAGGTAAGTTTAAAAGTTCTTGCTTAGAAATTTGGAAATTCAGCATCAGATTTGCATCTCTTTCTTTCTCTACACTGAAATCGATTCATTTGACATTGATATATTTGGTGCTTTCTTCACATCACAGTTTTTGGATGCTTAATCTGGAATGGATCTTAGAGATCACTCAGTTTTATTTTTCAATTGAAAAAGTGGTACCAGAGAATGATGTTGAGGTATAGGGAGAAGAACTCTAGTTGTGGGTATGAGGATCTATGAATTAGTACTGGATCTCTATAGTACAGTTGAAAAGATCTATAGTCAGAGAATTTCATGTTTAATGTTAGACTGACTCAAAAATCTATTGTTCTCAGGTCTACTTGTCAATTAGTTTTGAGGGGAGGAATCAATAAGTCTTCAGATTTGTGTTCCCTGCTATTTGTCATTTAGTCCATTCACCCTCTACCTGTTTGTACTTGCGAATTGCTATGAGGAACTGAGATGCAAAGGGTCAGTCTCTTTTGCTGATATAAACCTATTCCAATTTTCTTTATGAAAGTTGTGGATAAAAGCTGGCCATATCTTCAATACAGTGCTGATCTTCAGTGATCATCCAACAATGTGTTGCTACCTTGACACATAAACTCCTTTTAATTTTTGTCCTGAATCTGGCTCATTAATCAAGATGAAAATCCAAAGAATTGGTGTATAAATATTGGTTTCACATCCAATTCCTGTCACTATTTATGTGACTTAACAAAAAATACAATATCTCTAGATATCAGTTTAAAACCTCTCTGGGTGACTTCTCTGAAAAATGAAAAGTTTTGATCAATGGTCTTCAGGCTATTTAACCAATTCTCGAGGTTACTTGGGGGGGTCAAGTTATATATGGAAAGGACTTTGTGCTAAAATTTGAACAGTACTATATATATATATGTATACATATATATATATTCGCTTTCCCTCTGATGACTTTTAGAAACTGTTAAAAAAAAGAATCAACAAACAATGATAACAATAATTTGAAGCCTTAGTCGTCATGGAATTCAGACTCTGTTAGAAACCAAGTTGTGGGTAAGTAATATGTCATTTCATTGTTCTCTGTCTTAATTTGCTAAATGAATTGGACTATATAATTTCTGAAGGTCCTTACAGCTGTAAATTTCACTTGAAACCTATGAAATTCAGGTTTACTGAATCTTAATCCAGTGTACTTTCCCTTCTATCATATTCTTCTCTGGATGATTCTTGGTATCTGTGAGATCAAGAGGGAATGTGTTTCTCTGGATGTTAGAGACATAGTGTTCCTATGGACACTGTCAATTTTAGTGTGTCTCATTTTGTTTGCTAAACTTAAGTGTTACTTTCATTCCTACCTCTGTTATAATGGTAATGATTTAAGATGTCTCTTAAAACAATAGAAGAATAAAACTTGGGAAAATTTATGTATGTATATATAATCTTGCTGAAATTGTGTTTTTTCTTTTAATGTTGACAAATTATTAGTGGAAAGTGTCAAGAGATCCTTGTGATACTAACAATTATTTCTCATAAAACTCACTGTATAATTCCAGATTATTTGTCTGATTCTTGTGATTATTTTTCCTTCTCTATTTCTATTTCTTACAGTGGATGACTTGTCAGCTACCTCACTTTCACCTCCAGTACA
This sequence comes from Gracilinanus agilis, assembly GCF_016433145.1. NCBI lineage: Eukaryota > Metazoa > Chordata > Mammalia > Didelphimorphia > Didelphidae > Gracilinanus > Gracilinanus agilis. Next base: position 277,014,279 of record NC_058135.1, read on the forward strand.
CTCATGAGTGTTTGTTTCCTCATCTTTTTTATGGCTTGTTTTTTTGTCTGACTTTGTGTGAAACCTTTTTTGGTGGTGATGGTGGATTCTTGACACATATACTGTAGTGGTCTATCACTTCCTTCTAAAATTCATTTTATGGTTGAGGAAATTGAGGCAAACAGTCTTAAATGATTTGTTCAGGCTCTCACAGTTAGTAAGTGTCTGAGATGATATTTGAATTCAGGAAGATGAGTCTTCCCATTGTCAGACCAAAACTCTGTCCTCTGTGCCATCTAGGGTCTATCTTCCTTCATCCTATATTCTGTCCTTATAGGGCATTACCAGGACAACAGCATCCTCCTGGGTTCTTGTTTCTGAAGGCAGTAGATATTTCTTTATTAAAATACAGGAGGATACATGTTGATGTTGAATATATATATACACACACAAATGTATAGTCTATTAAGGAAATTCTTCCTAACTTATTATCCTCTTTCAAAGTGGAATGAGATAATGTAAGAGCTAGTCTTTGGTTTCTCTGGATGTCTTCACACAGAAGTTAGAAAATCATCTGTATTATGAATTACACTAGAAATTCTTTGTAGGTATGATTTTGGTAGATAGACTGTGAAATCTTAAATTCTAAGATATTAACATTTTGTCAGTATGTAAATTTGTGTGGCTGTATGTACACATGTGTGTTAAAGCTGGGGGAATAAGCCTTTAGTTAGATTCCAATCCAAATTCCTTAATATTTGAAAAATGTGTATCAATATATACTTATATACATCAACAGGCACAAATATTCCTATTATATATAATACATATATGTATGTGTGTATATGTGTGTATGCCTGTATGTGTATGAATGTTTCTGGGCATATATGTGTATATATATATGTATGTGTGTATATACATGTATATATATATAATTGAGGGAGAGAAAGAGAGAAATGTGCATATAAATTATGTGGGCTTAGAAATGCTAAAAGGCTGCATGTGTATGTATGCATATGTGTATAGAAACTCATAGTCCATATAACGTAAAACACATCAATAAGGAATCCCCACTCTAAAATTATCATCAAAATGTTTTCTAGCTTCTGAGGGAAGATATCCAAAGAAACTGAAAAACAGAACCCTTTCCTTCTTGAAGCAGTCCAGCTGTCTTTTATATATCAGGGTTCTACATCTTTGCTTTACTTGTACTGGCCTCTTTGAACAGGCTAATGAACAGTGTGGACTCCATCTTAGAATAGATTTTTAAAAGGAAACTATAAAATAAAATAACATACATAAAAATAAATAGGAAATTAATTATATTAAAATAGTGTGTGTATTTGTCCTGTGAATTTCAAGAAACCTAGATTAAGAATCCCTGATTGAATTACTTACCTTATAATAATCTTAAATCTATTTCTTTGCAACTTCTGTCCATATACATGCATGCATATGTACCAACATATATACACCAATGTAGGGTTGAATTCGCATTAAAGGGGCAAAGAATAATTCATTTTTACCAAAGAAAGTAAATCATTACATTTTCCTTATTATAGAATTCTCTCATCAGTTCTTAGTCAAGGTTCTCTTTTCTCAAGAGAGATGATCCACATTTCTTCAGAACCAAACTCTTTTTTGGATGCCTATTGAAACTGTTGAAATTTGTTTTTTGGCTTCTTTTTGTATTTGCCTTCCTCTTCCTAGACTCAGAAGAGATCTTTGATGTTTTGGGGAAATCATCTCCTTTAGACACAAAGCCGTATGATGTCCTTTGAAGAAAGATGGCACCGTGCTTAACTTTGCTTTCCTATAAGTTAGTAACCCACAAATAGAGACTTAAAGTAAAATCATTCAATGCCCAGGAAATATCACACTTGAGGGCATTTGAAGGAGAAGGAAGGAAAGAGAGCCATCTATACCTTCTTTAGTCCTTGTCCTAGACCTTGTTTCCATACGAAACATGAAGAGAGTAAGGCAAGAAGCAACTGGTTAGTGAGTCTTTATTTTATAAGTTTTTTTTTTACTTAACATTAAATTGCTTTAAAATGATCATTTTATATATGCATGTATTTTAAAAAATAGACTTGGATTCACAAGATGTGTTTCTTAGTTCTTGTTCTGCCTCTTAACAGACTTTGGACTTACCTTCTCTTGATTTCAGCTTCCTCCTTTGTTAAACTAAAGTGATACATAAAATAATATCTCAGATTCCCAGAATTTCTTCTATTCTGTGGATGGAAACATTTTGCTCACTAAGAGTCCAAAGATCATTTCATAACTTAGTATTTTTCAAAAGCCACAAAATGGAATAACTAGGAATCTTTCCTCATTTTTACATGTAGAGAAAATGAATCATGAGCTTTATCCATGCAGCCATACTGACCCGGTGTGATGATCAGTCACAAAGTAGGCTAAAAAAAAGAAAAATAAACATAGAGAATCTTAGCATGTTGTATACCACAGGAAAAGTCTGTGCTTATTTTCTTCAGTGGAAAAGTAAGGAAATAGGATCTTGCCCATGCCATGCCTATATATGTATATTGGTGTATACATATATATATATATATATATATATATATATATATATATATATATATATATATATATATATGTGTGTGTGTGTGTGTGTGTNCAAATATCTTTTAAGAAAATTTTGTTTTGTTGTTCAGTTGTTCCAGTCATTTACAACTCTTCACGACCCCATTTGAAGGTTTCTTCACAAAGATACTGGAGCAGATTGCCATTTCCTTCTCCAGCTCATTTTATAGATGAAGAACTGAGACAGACAGGTTTTTTGATTTTCCCATGGTCAAAGAGCTAGTACGTGTGTGGGGTTGGATTTGAACTCAGAAAGGTAAGTCTTCCTGACACCAGGCCCAGATGAACCAATATTTAGGAAAAAAAATATGAATGAAAAATGAAATAATGATGCATATCTTTATCAACTATTTTTTTTTCATTAGGCAACGAAGCATATCTGTTTCAAGACAAGATTTGAGAAAATGCTCAATTTCACTGATGTGACAGAATTTATTCTTCTTGGACTAACAAGTCACAAGGAATTACAAGTTGTCTTCTTTGTCATCTTTCTAATGGTCTATATAATCACCATTGTTGGAAATATTGGCATGATTATACTAATCAAATTCAGTCCCCAGCTCAGCAGTCCCATGTACTTTTTTCTCAGTCACCTGTCTTTTGTGGATGTGTGGTTCTCCACCAATGTTACCCCCAAAATGCTGGAAAATTTGATATCAGAGACTAAAACTATTTCCTATGCCAATTGTTTAGTTCAGTGCTTTTTCTTCATTGCCCTTGTCCATGTAGAAATATTTATTTTGGCTGTGATGGCTTTTGATCGCTACATGGCAATTGGTAACCCTTTGCTTTATGGCAGTAAGATGTCAAGAACTGTCTGCCTTCGACTGATCTCTTTCCCATATATATATGGTTTCCTCACTAGTTTGGCAGCAACACTGTGGACTTATGGGTTGTATTTCTGTGGCAATGTTGAAATCAACCACTTCTATTGTGCTGACCCTCCACTTATCAAAATGGCTTGTGCTGGAACATATGTAAAGGAGTATACAATGATCATTCTCGCTGGTATAAATTTCACATACTCCTTATCTGTTGTAATTATTTCTTACCTGTTTATTCTCATTGCTATCCTTAGAATGCGTTCTGCAGAAGGAAGAAGGAAAGCGTTCTCTACTTGTGGATCCCATCTGACAGCAGTAGTTATATTTTATGGGACACTCATCTTCATGTATCTCAGGCGTCCCACTGAGGAGTCAGTAGAGCAGGGGAAAATGGTGGCTGTATTCTATACCACAGTAATTCCCATGCTGAATCCCATGATCTATAGCCTGAGAAACAAAGATGTGAAAGAAGCCATGATAAGATTGATTGGCAAAACATGTTCAATCAAATAAAAATATTCTCTATCCTTCTAAGTCCTGTGAATATTTGAGCTTCTGTGGGGATTGTGTTTAAATGTCAAAATGAATCACCATGATTCGCTAGATTTTTGTTCCACCATTTTGATGGGGTAAGAGAAGAAACAATGAGACATTCATCCTCTTAAGCTCCAGAGAAGGCATCTATAATAACTATCAATTTTCTCCGTGAATGGAACTATTGAAGCACATTAATACTATAATGAAAAAAATACTACACTGACATATCTGTTGTGAAGTTACTAACTTCTTCAAGTCTAGTAAAAAAAAAACATTTATTAAGCACCAACTCTATGCCAGGCATTGCACTCAACAATAAAAATATGCAGAAATACCAAAAAAAATCAAACAAACCACAAAACAAAATCAGAAGTCCCCACCCTTAATGAGCTAGCTATCTAATGGAAAGACATTTAAATAATTCTGTACAAATTATTTTTGGACATGTACATATGACAAATTGTACATAATCACAGAGGGAATTCACTAATATTAAAGGGAATCAGAAAAGACTTTCTGTACAATTTGGGGTTTTAACTGGCACCTGAAAGAAACCTTTAGTTGGAGATGAGGAGAAAGACAGAGCATGACAAACATGGGGAATTATTAATGATAATCGCTCAAATTAGGAGATGGAGTTTCTTGTGTAATGAATAGAAGAGACACAAGTGTTGTTGTATGTATGTAGAAGGGAAAATGGTTTGAGAAGACTAGAGGAATAGAAAGGGTTCAGGCAATATGGGGATTTTAGAGTAAAATATGTTTTTAGATTTCATTTTGAGGGTAAGAAGAAGCAATGGAAATTTGAAAAAGTGTTTTTCTTTTCTTTAAAAAAGGTTATATAGGCAGTTTTCAGATAAAGAAATCAAACTATCAATAAGCTCAAGAAAAACTATTCTAACTCTCTTATAATTAGACAAATGCAAATCTAAACAATTCTGAGATACCACCTCACACCTAGCAGATTGATTAATATGATAGCAAAAGAAAGTGATAAATGTTGGAGGGGCTGTGGCAAAATTGGGACAAGAATGTATTGCTGGTGGAGTTGTAAATTGATCCAACCATTCTGGAAGGCAATTTGGAATTATTCACAAAGGACTTTAAAGACAGCCTGTCCTTTGGTTCAACCATACCACTGCTGGGTTTGTACCCCAAAGAGATAATAGGGAAAAATGGGTACAAAAATATTCATAGATGCTTTCTTTGTGTTGGCAAAAAACTGGAAAATAGGTACGTCCATTAATTGGGGAATGGCTGAACAAACTGTGGTATCTGATGGTGATGGAATACTATTGTGCTTAAAGGAAAAATAAACTGGAGGAATTCCATGTGAACTGGAAAGGCCTCCAGGAACTGATGCAGAGTGAAACAAATGACAAAAGATATTTCTTAATTTTTCCATTAGTGATTATTCTCAATTCATTAAATGTATTCTATGAGTCAGTATAATATAGTAGATAACAAACCAGCTTTGAAGTCAGAAATGTTGAGTTCTATTCTTGCCTCTGACACCTGTTCTCTGTAAAACTATAGGTATACTATATAGTCTCTCAAAGTTCCAGACAATTCTCTAGTACTCTAAGTGGGAGAGTTGTGATTCATCCTCAATTGTAGAAATTCTTTGCACATAGAGAGGTCTCTATAACAATAAAAATTGCAAGTCTCATAACCATTATTTTATACTTACTTCTCTGTTCTCCTGGTGAACACTCTAACCATAGCTTTACGCAAGTTACTTGAAGAAGGAAGCTTATTTGGCTTTCTTTTTTGAATCTCATACATAACAAAAAGCACAGTGACTGGTACATAATAGAAACAATGCACATTAAACTGAATGGGGATTAATTCAATCACTAATAACTTTTTGGTAAATCTATTGGAATGAAAAAGATAAATATAAATAGATATGAATGCTTGCTTTAAAAAATTTCATTTTTATATGCTTTCATTGATTTTTCCCATAGTTAGTTTGGGACAAGGAAGTCATAATTCCTGGGAGGAGCTAACCAGATAGGGAAGCATTGAAGGTGAGAAGGAAAACGATCATCACTTCCTTACTTTAGGATTCATTCTGATTAAATGATTTTTAAAGAAAGCTTTCAGGTGTATTTGGAAATAGAAGATTCCCAAGATCTCTAAAAGAAAATAATTTTTATATTTTTCTATATTTGTTGTAGTCTTAGAAGGCTCCTAACATAATTCAGTTTCCAATATGAAGTATATTCACAGGCACAATTGGGGGGGGGAAGTAAATAAATAATTAATGGTTGGGTTTCACTTAGAGAACATTTCACTTTTGGGAAAAATTGTATTATAGTAATCATGCCACATACATGTTTAATTTTATTTCAGTTGAAGTTACTCCAAATAAAAATCTAAAATGAGATTACTTGATAACTGTTTCTTCTATTACTATTTCCTTTATAAGGACATGGGAGGCAGATCAGTGAGGGGATCATTGTAAATGAGTTCATCATGGCTGAAAGAGGTGAGATGACTTTTCTGACATGGAAAATATCTGAGACACAAGTCCCAAAAGATTGGGTCCATATGGTGAACAATGAGACTTCTCATTAATGAAGTATCAACTAACCATTTGTTTAGAAAAATAGCCAATTATTATTCTATGAGCCTCTTGAAAATTCCATCAGTACACCTTAGGCTTCTTTTTCAAGTTGCACATCCCATAGGGATAGCTGAAATCGTACTCTGTAACCCACTATTTCTACCTCCAACTCAAGGTTCCTTCTCTTCCCTTAAAAAAAAAAAACAAAAAAAAACAACATATCCAAGATATTTCAGGATATAGTCAATATCCAGGGCATCAATGATTGTTTAAAAGGATCATCAGAAGACAGACATGAAGGAGACTGAGAAGAGGAGTATAATATAAAATATAATTAAAGTATAATTTACAGCAAAATTAAAATAGCTATTTTCAGTCAAAATATAAACCATTCTGTAAAAGTACCAAGTCTCTATCACATCATTCTCAAGCCTCCATCTTCAAAAATCATAGATTTGAATCAAATGCAGATAAGGAAACTAAAGTTAAGCCGTCTCTTATCCTTTACATTCACTTTGCTTCTCATTTTTTCTGCTCATTATCATTGTATTCCTTGAAGGATAATTTACCGTAGCCAGAAAATGATTTTTAAATAATTGACACAGTAGCATTATAATAGTTTTCCATATTTCCCACTCACACTCTTCCAAGCTTTTCGTCTCCATAACTCAGGTAGCACATTTGAAGGATTTATCTATATTTATCTTTCCTTCATCTTCCCATTTCATTTCTTTTAGGCACCAGATATACTATTTCAAGTGAATTCACTGCTTTTGTCCATTCCCCTTACTCTATGAGTCCAAGGATTGTAGGTTCGTCTCTTGACCATATACTCAAGTGGTCATGTTTTTGACCTGTCAATGAGGGACACAGGTAGGAATTTCATGGTCCTATGATGGCAGCAAAATGGAAAAGAGGGCTTTTTCTATGAGAGGAAGATGAGAAAGGGTTTCACTGATCATAATTATAATTAAAAGCAGAAGGGTTTGTAAGAAATATAGACCCATTCAAAGAAATCTAAGTAATTTTTAGACACATTGGCTAATAGATTTAGAGTTTAAAGGTATTTTAGAAAAAAAAATATGGGTATAGAAGTAAGTTAACCCGAACAAACATTACACATTAGTGACTAAGCAGAATCTAGATTCAAAAGAACTTTTCTGGCTGCAGTCAGTTTTTCTTCTACTATTTTGCAGTTGCCTAATTCTGGTTAATCTGCTGCTTTTCTTTATTAAAGTCTTTTTTAACTTTTGCAATCTACATTTAAAAGTTCCACCTAGTTCTAGAATCCTGTGTTCCAAGATCCTCCCAGCTCTGAAAAGCTTTCATCTATGAATTGGTGAGGTAAATCAATGGCATTTTTCCTCAACTAAAATGCTGGCAGCCAATTGCACACTCCCAGGACACACAAATCCTAATTACCACTTGCACAAGGAGGAAAACATCTAAACTCCTTTAAAATTCTCATTAAAAAAAAACAAACAAAACTACCAAAACAACTATGAATTAAGTGGTAATCTTTTCCTCAAGGATTTCTCAGGAAGAGATATTTTAATTATCTTTCCTAGCTCTCCTGGAGAAATGCTTCAGGGAGAAGTCTTAATTTGGGCCCCTCCTCCTTTCTCATTTGTAAATACTTCCAAATGCTATAATTGTCACATATATTACTTGCATGAAATTATTGCAAATATCAAACTTCACATAGGTAAGTTTGAAGGTTCCTGCTTAGAAATTCAGCATCATATTTGCATCTCTTTCTCTACACTGAAATTGATTCATTCGACATTGATATATTTGGTGCTTTCTTCACATTACAGTTTTTGGAAGCTTAGTCTGGAATGGATCTTAGAGATCACTCAGTTTTATTTTTCAATTGAAAAAGTGGTACCAGAGAATGATGTTGAGTTATAGAAGGAAGAACTCTAGATGTGAGTAAGAGGATCTATGAATTAGTACTGGATCTCTATCGTACAGTTGAAAAGAACACTGGGACTAGAGTCAGAGAATTTTATGCTGACAGTTAGGTTTGGAATCCATATGGATCCCACATAGGCTGACTCAAGCATCCATTGTTCTTAGGACTATTTGTCAATTAGTGTTGAGGGGAGGAATCATTCAGTGCAACTTTCTGTTCCCTCTTATTTGTCATTTAGTCAAGTCACCCTCTACCTGTTTGCATTTGGAAATTGCCATATGTTTCCTACATTGGGGAGGAACTGAGGTGCAAAGGCTCAATCTCTTTTACTGATATAAATGTATTCCAAATTTCTTTATGAAAGTTACCGAAAAAAGCTGACCACATTTCCAATACATTGCTGATGTTCAGTGATCAACAGTGATTAATCAACAATGTGTTGCTACCTGGACATATTTACAATAAACTCATTTTAGTTTTTGTTCTGAATCTGGCTCATTAATCAAGATGAAAATCCAAAGAATTGGTGTTTAAATATTGGCTTCACATCCAATTTCTGCCATTTACTATTTATGTGACTTGACAAAAGATACAATCTCTCTAGACATCAGTTCCCTCATTTGTAAAATGAAGAATTTGGATTAAATAAACTTTGTGATTCCTTCCATCTCTAGATCTACTGTCTTCTGATCCTAATACTAGACTTCAAATCTTAGCTCTCCCTTTTGCTAAATGTGTGAGGTTAGGCAAATTTTAAAACCTCTCTGGGTGAATAATCTGAAAAATAAAAAGTTTTGATTAATGATCTTTAGGCTATTTAAGTAATTCCCAAGGTTCCTGTGGGGGTCAAGTTATATATAGAAAGGAATTTGTGCTAAAAATTGAACAGTATAATATATATATATTTGCTTTCCTTCTAATGACTTTTAGAAACTGTTAAAAATATAAAATCAACAGACAACAATAATACCAATAATTTGAAGCTTTAGTCATGGAATTCAAACTCTACTAGAAAACAAAGTGTGGGTAAGTAATATGCTATTTAATTGTTCTAAGCCTCTCTGTCTTAATTTGTTAATGAAATGGACTATATGATTTCTGAAGGTGCTTTCAGCTGGAAATCTCATTTGAAACCTAGAAAACTGAGGTTTATTGACTCTTAATCCATTATACTTTCCCTTCTATCATGTTCTTCTCTGGATGGTTGTTGGTATCTGTGAGATCAAGAGGGAATGTGCTTCTCTAGATGTTAGAGACATAGTGTTCCTAGGTATACTCAACTTTAGTTTTAATCTTGATAGTGTGTCTAATTTTGTTTGCTAAATTTAAGTGCTATACTCATTCCTACCTCTGCTATAATAATCATGATTTAAGATAACTTTTAAAACAATAGAAGAATTAAACTTGGGAAAAGTTATGTATGTATATATCATCTTGCTCAAATTTTTTAATGTTGACAAATTATTAGTGGAAAGTGTCAAGTTATCCTTGTGACACCAACAACCATTTCTCATGAAATTCACTATATGTTTCCAGAACATTTGTCTGATTCTGATGATTTTTTCTACTCTATTTCAATTCCTTACAGTGGATGACTTGTCAGCTATCTAACGTTCACCTCCAGTACACTGAAGAGTCATGAGTTTGTTTGTTTCCTAATCTTTTTTATATGGCTTGTTGTTGTGTCTGATTCTGTGTGACCCCTTTTTTGGTGGTGGTGGTTTCCTGATACATATACTAGAGTGGTCTACCACTTCCTTCTTCAATTCATTTTATGGATGTGGAAATTGAGGCGAACAGGGTTAAATGATTTGCCCAGGCTCAAAAAGCTAGTAAGTGTCTGAAATCAGATTTTAAATTCAGGAAGATGAGCCTTCCCAATCTCAATCTAAAACTCTATCTACTATGCACTTTAAGTTCCATCTTCCTTATTCCTCTATTCTGTCCTCAAAGGACATTACCCATGGTTAAAAAGCTAGTACCTATGTGAGGTTGGATTAAGCTAGTAGGTGTGTGAAGTTTAATGTGCACTCAAAAAACTAAGTCTTCCTGACACCAGGCCCAGATGAAGCAATATTTAGGAAAATATAAATGAAAATTGAAATAATGATGCATATATTTATCAACTGTCTTTTTCTCATTAGGCAACAGAAAGAAGCATATCTGTATCAAGGCCAGATTTGAGAAAATGCTCAATTTCACTGATGTGACAGAATTTATTCTTCTTGGACTAACAAGTCGCAGGGAATTACAAGTTATCTTCTTTGTCATCTTTCTAATGGTTTATATAATCACCATTGTTGGAAATATTGGCATGATTATACTAATCAAAATCAGTCCCCAGCTCAGCAGTCCCATGTACTTTTTCCTCAGTCACCTCTCTTTTGTGGATGTATTGTTCTCCACCAATGTTACCCCCAAAATGCTAGAAAATTTGATATCAGAAACTAAAACTATTTCCTATGCCAATTGTTTAGTTCAGTGCTTTTTCTTCATTGCCCTTGTCCATGTAGAAATATTTATTTTGGCTGCAATGGCCTTTGATCGCTACATGGCAATTGGTAACCCTTTGCTTTATGGCAGTAAGATGTCAAGAACTGTCTGCATTCGATTGATCGCTTTCCCATATATATATGGTTTCCTCACTAGTTTGGCAGCAACACTGTGGACTTATGGGTTGTATTTCTGTGGCAATATTAAAATCAACCATTTCTACTGTGCTGACCCTCCACTTATCAAAATGGCTTGTGCTGGAACATATGCAAAGGAATATACAATGCTCTTTCTTGCTGGTATAAATTTCACATATTCTTTATCTGTTGTAATTATTTCTTATCTGTTTATTCTCATTGCTATCCTCAGAATGCATTCTTCAGAAGGAAGGAAGAAAGCATTCTCTACTTGTGGATCCCATCTGACAGCAGTAGTTATATTTTATGGGACACTCATCTTCATGTATCTCAGGCGTCCCACTGAGGAGTCAGTGGAGCAGGGGAAAATTGGGGCTGTGTTTTATACCACAGTAATTCCCATGCTGAATCCCATGATCTATAGCCTGAGAAACAAAGATGTGAAAGAAGCCATGATAAGATTGATAAACAAAATATGTTCAGTCAAATAAAACAAATTCTCTATCCTTCTAAGTCCTGTGAATATTTGAGCTTCTGTGGGGATTGTGTTTATATGTGGCAATGAATCACCATGATTCACTAGATTTTTTGTTCCATCATTTTGATGGGGTAAGAGAAGAAACAATGAGACATTCATCCTCTTAAGCTCCAGAGAAGACATCTATAATAACTATCAATTATCTCCATGAATGGAACTATTGAAGCACATTAATACTGTAATGAAAAAGTACTACACAGACATATCTGTTGTGAAGTTACTAACCTCTTCAAGTCTAGTCAAAAAACATTTATTAAGTACCAACACTGTGCCAGGCATTACATTCAACAATAAAAGTACACCTAAAAGGCAAAAAGTACCACAGGAATTCCCCATTCTTAAGGAGCCAGAAGTCTAATGGAAAGATAACATCTAAAGAACTTTTTTACAAATTCTTTATGGGTATATGTGTATGACAAATTGTTCATAATCACAGAGGGACTTGATTAGTATTAAAGGAGATCAGAAAGACATTTTGTACAATGTGGGGTTTTAACTGGCATCTGAAAGAAATCAGGAATTGGAGATGAGGAGAGGGGAAGCGTTTCAAACATGGGGAATGATCAATGATAATCTCTCAAATCAAGAGATGGAATTTCTTGTGTAATGAATAGAAAAGACACAAGTGTTATTGTATATATGTGGAGGGGGAAATGGTTTGGGAAGACTAGAAGAGTAGAACAAGAAGAGCAAAATAAATGATTTTAAATTTCATTTGGAGGGTAATAGGAAGCTATGGAAGTTCAAAAATGTGTTTTTCTTTTCTTTAAAAAAGATCATTATATTATATCATATTAATTTTTAGGAATGTTCAACCTCCATCTCTTTAAGAAATTCCCTTTTAACAAAGTTTTAAAAGGAAACTTAAGAAAGGTCAGTATTACTAGTCAATACATCTACTACATCTGGAAGCATATATACCTTTTCATGCCCTTTGCTCACTTCCTTTGTAATTAAGATGGGAAAGTGTTCTTTATTCAACTCTTCTCCATATCTAAGCTAAAAATCATTATAATTATAGAATACATACGTTTATTTTGTTGCTGTCACCTTTTTAATTGTTATAATCATTGTACAAATCAAATCTCAAATGTGCATCTCAATTAAGAAATATTTCACAAAATAAATAAAAATAGAACAGAAGGTAGTTAATGTTAACATGTGATTTTCTCAGTCAATATGCATCCTACAGGAATATATAAATATGTTTCTTTTTCAGTGTGACATCATTGAGATATATTTTCTTTCCGGTTCTTAATTCACTAAACATCCTTTTATATAAGTCTTTTCATATTTTCTTGTATTCATTAAATTCATCATTCATTATGGTATAGTAATATTTCATGTAATAGTGATTTGATTAGCCAACCTCCACCTATTGGACGCCTTATTTCTTTTCAATTCTTTGCTCACAAAAAAGTGAATGACTGTTTTTTTTTTCCCTTTTGTTTTTTTTTCCTTCTAGAGTCTTGGTGAAATGCCATTTATCCAAATGATGTTATTCATGTTCCATGGGAGGGACCTTACTTCCTTTAATTATTCATTCATTCTTTATGTTAAACACTCTCTTCTCCCTCTTGTTCTCTTTAAAATGCAAATGCTTTTAAAGGGCACTAGACTACTTTCAGACTGGGGTCTTGGACAAAAGAATTTAATTTTCCTGATTTTATGCTACTAGATCTAAGGAAAGTTTGGCAATACCCACCCTAACTCCTTCATAGAATTAGTTGACAAATAGAATGAGAATTAATGAATATAACTGTTTTATAGCAAACAAATACAAGGTGACATTTGCTTGCTATGACCTTGGTCAAATTATAGAATTTCTTTAAACCTCAGTTTCCTAATTTACAAAATGAAAAGATGAGACTAGATGACCTCGGATATAATTCTATGGCATATGATCTGTAATCCATAATTTTTGACCTTTCAGTTTCTTTGTCTTTAAAATGGATATAATGTTTCATGGATTATCCATCCCCCAGCTTTTTGGAATTATTCCCTGGTCTAGGTTCTGGCTTTTTTACTTAAAATATAAGAAGCTCTTCTTCACAAATCATTGATAATTTTCCTGCTAGGTCTGATGTTGTTGCTATATATGTTTGTCATTCTATGTCTCTGGATTTTCTTTTCCTCTTTGTAATAAAAGAAAATTGCAGTAGACAATGGTCTCTTCTAGCTCTTAAATTATATGCTTCAATTATTCTTCATGTTTCCTTTTTTTTTTTCAGCCTAGAAAACTAGAGTAGCCTTTGACTAATTCATTAATTGTCTCAATAGGTTAAACGATAAATGAATCAACACTGATTATACTCAGGCTATGTGTAACCACTGAATTTACCAAAATGAGAATTAAAACATTTTTAACTTCATAAACTTTACATTTAGCTGGGAAATGTATACACATTAAAGTAGAATTTACAATGTATAACACATTTTATTCCAATGTTGGGTGAAAAGCTGACTGAGTTATATACTATTTCCCTTGATGATCAAACAATATCTGCTTTCTTTGGTGCAAACCAAATCTCAAGGTATTAGGAGTCAAAATGTAAAACAAATAGGCCAAATGGAATGACAGGGTGGATTAATATGAAACTTTTGAAAATCTAGGTCTAACAACTTTTCAGAGGTTATATCTTTGTAGTGGAAAAATATTTCATCAGAATATTAAGAGTCCTAGGATTATTATGAAGGACAGTAAGCTGTTGCAGTGCAAGGAGCCTCCAGGGGCTTAGGAAAGTTCCAGGTGGAGCTAGTAATAGAGGAAGCATCATGCTGAAATCTATTGGAAGTCAAGAAAAAAGCTGGGATAAAGATGACAAATTTGCAAAATTTCCCATGCAGATAGAAGATTGATTTCTTAATTAAGGTTTATTTATTTGTTTGTTTGTTTGTTTATTTGTTTGTTTGGCATCGGTGTTGAATGTGAGTAATGAGCTGGACTCCAAAAGGGATCAGAAATAGGGAACTAATTTTTGGACTTTGGTATATTTGGTATATATGGAAACAGGCTATTCCTGTTTCCATCCCACAACATCCTCTTTTAAAACAAACACTCTTATAGCACTGAAATATAATTTCAAGAAGTTGAAACTGTCTTTGAAAAATAAGGGGCAGATGTTAAGAATTAAGAATTAAGTTAATTAATTCCAAGACTATATGATCACTATATAATCAGTTCCAACTATAAATTCTATGTTCTATTAATAGAGTGAAAAAGACAAATAAAGGAGGCAATATAGTGTACAGGAATGCATGTTGCATTTGAAATCTGAAGATCCGAGCTGAAATTTCAACTCTGCTATTTATTACCCTTGTGACATTTGTCAAGTCCATCAACTCTTATGGACCTTAGTTTCCTGATCAAAAAAAAAAAAAGAATGAAATGTGATTATATGACCTCTAATGTACCTGCCAACTCAAAAGATATAATCCTATGATCTAGAATTTTATAGATATTCAAACAGCATATACTCAAGAAATAAAATTAGGTTATAGAATAGAAGATCTAGGATAAACTTCAGTTTCTGCCCCTTATTAGTTATTTAACATGAGGCAAGTCACTTAAGCAAACAAAACCATGAAAACTCTTCTATTTTATTTTTATTTTTATTTTATTTCATTTTTATTTTGAGTATTCATGTTCTTTCCCTCTCCCCCAACCCCCCCTAACCCCCCTTAGCTGATGCACAATTCCACTGGGTTTTCCACATATCATTGATCAAAATCTAATTCCATATTATTGATAGTTGGACTACAGTTATTGTTTAGTGTCTGCATCCCCAATAATATTCCCATCAGCCCGTGTGTTCAAGAAGTTGTTCATGAAAACTCTTCCAAACAATTACACATTTTGGATATGTGAACTACAGCCATTCTAATTCTGATGTCTTGTGTTCTATGTCCAATGAACTAATGAAATGAAAGTATGTAGACAATGGTTTACATGGTACAAGAATGTTATAAGGGACCTGTTATTCCATGCACATGTAAACTTTACTCACCATTGAACCATAGTCATTTATAAGTTAGTGTGTTATAAAACTGAGTAAAGCATAGAGAGAAAGTAACTATTCATTGATAATAACACTAATTAGTGTCAAAGGCAGGACTTGTAATAAGGTCTTCATGATTTTGAATCTAGTGCTCCATCTGCTATGATCCTCCACTTCATCAAACACACTGAACTGAACAATTCAAGATCGTTAAATTTGTACTTCACAAAATTATATAACAGATTTTAAAATAATTAACTTTCATATGCGCGTCAGCTTTGGGGGAGTGAAGGGGGGTGAAGGGGAAAGTAAAAACATCAATCATGTAACCATGGAAAATTTTTCTAAAAAAATTAAGAAAAAATTAAAAAAATAAAAAATAGTCAAAAAATAATTGTTTCATTGGATATTATGAGACTGCATCTGATTGCTGTAAGTGAGGTTACATAATATTACATAATATGTCACTGCAGGTAGCAAATGCAAGTCTATTCCTTAAGGCATGGCATTCCCATGAGACCAATCAAAATCTGGGAAACATAAAATAATGTTGAAGGGTTCCAGTTGATTGTTTAGAATGATATTAAGATAAATGATTTGATTTATTAGTATCTTCCCTTCCCTTACTGCCAGTAAGATTTTGAGAAATAGTTTTGAATTTATTCCTAGATAAGACTGTAATACTTCTGAGACATCACTAGTCCCTAGGGAGAAAACTGCCATAAATCTTGCTTGATCTGTCAGCCCTTCTCACTTTGTGGTAAACGAAGAACACGTTTACAAAGGTAAGTTTAACAGGTCTTCGAAATATGACCATGGAAGTGATTAATGATTATTTTTTAAAACAGCTTCAAAGACATTTCAAAAATGCTTGTGGTATTCATGTCTATCTATAGGTTCTAAACCAGAGTTACATTAGTTCATATCTGTTAGTTATCATGGAAGATTCATGTTCAAGTCTCAAAATTAGCAGAGAGTGGTCCTATAATTTTGGTAGAGTTGTGTTCTTTTCTGATGTAGGCAATTTTCTATGGCTACATATTATGGAGGAGAAAGAGAAGAAGCTGACTTACATTTATAAAGGATCTACAACGCCAATGAAGTAAAAAGTCTATTACTATCATTAGTGATGCTGACCAGGTGTTTGAGATAAAGGAATGTTTTGTAGATTAAATTATTGTATTTATGCATGAACTCTTTGCAATTAGGCATCTTTTAAGGAGTTTCATAAGGTTCTTATTCCTCAGCTTCTTGCTAGATCCTTGTGTTTGCTTTTGTTAGTTTTTTAATGGCTGTAGTTGATTCTTTTATACAGTTAAATATAAACAGATATATTAAACCATGATATGTAAGTGTACCTGAAATTATCATTTAGAAAATTACTTTCAAAATTAATAAAATTCAATAGGAATATTGCTATTGTTTTAAAATTAAATTATAAATTAAACTATGAAATTCTAATAAAAGGCAACCTAGCATTGATGTCCCAAGAAATTTTCACTATATTTACTAGATTAAAAAATGATTGAAGTAAAATTCTTAGAGAAGACCACAGAATAGCTAGAGTTGCTTCCCTCTTCTCTAAAGTCTTCATTTAAAATGTTTCATAGATGGAATCAAATGGTCCTTCTAATTCCTTTCTTTAAAAAAATCAATTTTATTATTATATCTTCTTTTAATAGTATCTGTATTTATGCACATATCTCTCTGCCTACCCCAGCCATGGACACAGAGCTGTTACTTATAAAAAGAACACCACAGAGAGATACATATGTATATATGTGCATGCACATGGGTGTATCTGCAACATCAAATTGTGAAAAAGATTTCATACATCTGTCACTTCCAAATTTATAAATTTCTGATTTTTGATTTGACAATTTTATAGTTCAAATAACGTATGGCCAAGTAAGAGAATCAGCCTTTGCAATAGAAGTCCTGTGGTCAAATTTTGTCTCCATAACATGTGCAATTTCAGGTAAATTACTTGAGCAAATACAGCCCATGGAAGATTTTATATACATAGGGTAGATGAACTTTAGCCATTTTAATTCTGAAGGCCTGTGTTCTATATCTAATTATCTAAGGAGTTGAAAATATATAGCAATGACTGACTTAGTTCAAGAAAGGTATGAAAGAACTGTGATTTCATCCACTTTGAATTTCTTCTCACCAAAGTCAAATCAAAGAAATTTAAAAGTTAAAGTGTAATGGAGTTGATTGAGTCACAGAGATTAAATAACTATACACTCAAAATGAAACTAATAAGTGTCAGAAGAAAACCCCAAATGTGGTTATAAAGAGTTGGATACAACTGAAAAATGAGACAACCACCACAAGAAGGCTATATATTAAATTATCTTCCTTTCCATGGTATAAGACATACTGAATTAAGTAATTCAAGTACTTATATTTTATTTCATACCTAGAATCTCAGTCCTCTTTTCTTCTTGGATACTCTTTGGAAACTACAATGCTGTTGGGACTTGGGAAAGAGGAAGTAGGCAAAAATTAAGAGAAGATGTAAGGGCTAAGTATTTTAAAAAATAACAATAAATGGTAGTGTTGACATTGCTAAGGACACTCACAATTTATCTTTCTCTCTACAGAAAAAAACACAACCAATGACTTTAAGTGTGAAGCAGAAGTAAAGCAATGCCAACTCCAAATTATACAGATGTGACTGAATTTATTCTTTTGGGTCTAACTAGTCAACAAGAACTCCAGGTCCTCTTTTTTGTGATATTCTTATTTGTATATATTATCACTCTGGTGGGGAATCTTGGCATGATCATCCTAATCAAGGTCAGTCCCAAGCTTCAGAGCCCTATGTACTTCTTTCTCAGCCATTTGTCCTTTGTGGATGCCTGGTTCTCCTCCAATGTTACCCCTAAGATGCTGGAAAACTTATTATCCAAGACAAAAACAATTTCTTATGTTGGGTGTTTAATACAATGTTATTTTTTTATTGCTCTTGTACTTATGGAAGTTAATATCTTAGCAGTGATGGCCTTTGATCGATTTATGGCAATCTGGAACCCTCTCCTTTATGGGAGCAAAATGTCAAGGATAGTTTGCATTTGGCTAATCACAGTCCCTTATGTTTATGGGTTCTCTATTAGCATAATTTGTACCTGGTGGACCCATGGATTGTATTTCTGTGGAAACTTTGAAATCAACCACTTCTATTGTGCAGATCCACCACTCATCAAGATAGCCTGTGGTGGTATTCATATCAAGGAATATAGCATGCTTGTTCATGCAGGAATTAATATCACATGCTCTCTGACTGTGGTACTGATCTCTTACACATGCATTGTAGTGGCCATCCTCAGAATACGCTCTGCAGAGGGGAGAAGGAAAGCATTTTCCACCTGTAGCTCTCACCTCACAGCTGTCACAATCTTTTATGGGACTCTCATTTTCATGTATCTCAGGCATCCCACAAAGGAATCTGTAGAGCAGAGCAAAATGGTGGCTGTATTTTATACAACAATTATCCCTATGTTGAATCCTATGATCTATAGCCTAAGGAACAAGGATGTAAAAGAGGCAATGAATAAAGCTATTCATAGAGCTTTTTTCACAAAATAATTCAGACTCCAATATCTTCAAACATGAAAACATCAGTAATCTATCATAGAACAATAGAATCTTAAAGGATGCCATAGTAAATCATGTCCAACTTCCACTTGAATAAGAATCACTGCTACAATATTCCTGAAAAAAAATCATATATTTAGAGACATATGGGTCAAAAAGTAGCTAGAGTCAAGAAGACTTGAGTTCAAATCCCACCTCAGAACTTAGAAGCTTTGTGACTGATGGCAGTAATTCAATCTCTGCCTCAGGTACCACAAGTATAAAAGAAAGATAATAATATCATCTATCTCACATGTTTGTTTTTGGGATCTAAGGAAATACTTATAAAACTCTCAGAATAGGACTTTTACTTATTCCATCTCAAATAAGGTCCAAATAAGAAGAAACTCACTACCTCTTGTAATTTCCCATTCGAATTTTCATCCTTCACAGTTGAAGAAATCTTTTTTCTTATATTGAAATTTACCTAAAAGTACTAACATATTCTTCATTTATCTTCTTAGGTAAATGAGAACACAAAATATATCTATATTTATAGAAATTGATTTATCATCTAATAGATACTCAAATTCAAAGATTTCTAAGTTAATTTTTAATATAGAATATTACACACAGTATAAACTCCACTAAAGTAGAATAATCTAACTGGATTCCTTACTGTCCCTCTAATGTGTTTTATACAAGGAAATTGAATTAAAATGATTTCTTGACTCGTCAAATAGTCAGTAAATGTTTACTCCTCACTCACAGGAGTGGGAATATGAGAAAAATTTAATAGATAATTGTATATAAGTTACTTGAATGAATTTGTAAGTGTTAGTTATCCTCTGGTGTGGAAATATTTGAATCATATCAATATTAGAACAAGTTAAGTTGACTAGTAATTCTAGAAGCAACATAAGACTTAAATATTCTCGACATCAAATCCAATAAGGCAACCTGTATCCCATAATAGCCCCAAATTGTAGAAACTTGGTTAATATCTCTTCCTAAATAAAACTTAACTAATTTTTGGTTTTGTTTGGAGGAAAAAGGAATATTACTTTCTATGGAAGAAAAGATTCCAGAAATTGATTAATATATGAATTAGAAGTATGGGTTATATGAAAGGAAAGATATAGATGGTTCTTTTTAAGTTCTTTAGAATACAGGATGTACTTATATTTATTCAAATGAGAGTTTTGATATTATATGAGGAAGATGGCTTTCCTTCTTTAGTAAAAATTGGACAGTGCATTATACATAGTAACTACTTATTATATGTTGAATACAATCAAATTAACTAAATGACTGTGGTTTTTCTATTTTCTGGAAATTTGATTGCTGACTACATATTATAAAATTTATTATAAAATTAACTTTATTCCATTTAAATAGGACCTTTTTCTTTATGAGAATTTAGAGAGAAATCCTTGTAAGGTATGACAAATGAACTCTATATAATTTTTTCCAAGTTCGTATAGTCAAGCCACACTTGCCAAATAAATTATATGTACGAATTTCTCCAGTTTCTTAATTGAGTGGAGATAACACTAAGACATTTCATATCAATAGAATTTTATTGAATGTGGAACCTAGTACTCAGTTGATTATCATGAATACTTTTTAAAGCATAAAAACCATGTTGCCCAATAAATAGTCAAAAGATATCACTAGATGGTTTCCAAAGGATGAGATACTAAATTAAATAACTGTGAAATAGTCACATCAAGAGAAATAAAAATAAAACAACTTTGAGATACCATCTTTAAAACACAAAAATATATAAAATCATTTTAATGGACAAAAGTAATGATGGTAAAAAATGTGAGGAAATAGAATGTTCCAGAAGAACATTAAATGGTGCAAAAAATTTCTGAAACAGAAGTAATAGGTCAATTTAGAGTTTACATTACTAAAACAATTTTATCTTTGAAATATCACCAAAAGGGGGAAAAGTCATAATATCTCTGTTTTCAAAAGCAAAAAAATAAAAGTATATGTGAAATTGTAAAATTTTGTCATTACTATTTTTATATTTCATCCATATTCTCTTTTCTCCACTTAAAAGAATCACCACTCTCATTTAATCTCTTCGCTTTCACCTCCAGTATAACATTAACTATTAATTTATTCTCCTTACTTTAAGTTTTACCTCCCATCTGATTTATCCTCCCATTAGCTGCTGAAATGATTTTCCTAAAGAGTAGTTCTGCCTATGTCATCCTCCAATCAATAAACCCTACTTTGTATAGTTAGAAATTCTTGAAACTTTGGACTCCATCTCCCAGAATTCTTTTTGATCTCTCCACTACATTGTGTGGTCACATTTTGAATATTTTGTTGTAAGCATTTCTTCTTCCTTTTTTTTCACTCCTGGGGGCTAGGTGAACTTTTTCTAGATTTTATCTTCCTTTGCTTCAAGTAATTATTAATAAACTTTATAAATATAATACTTTGGAGATATTGTATATTAATTTTAATCTCTACAACCTCTTCCCCTAAAAACAAACTTCTTTATTTTCAGAATCTTCACAATTTGACCCTATTCTATCTTTCCAGACTTGTTATATTTTACTTCTCTCCAAGAACTCTCTGTGAACCACCTATACTTGCCTACTTGCTGTCTTGAACATGTGCATCAAAATTGGAAACTGATCCATCTTCACATTTTCCTACATAGGCTATCTCTCATATCTGGAATGCTCTGCCTCCTCACCTCTGGCTTCCTTAGGATTTCAACTCAAATCCCAGATTATTCAAGAATTACATTCCATCTACTTAGTATGTAATTGTGTTGTCTTCTCAATTAGAAAGTGAAATCTTTGATGGTACCAACTGTTTTTACCTTTATATGCCTCATACTTAATAGTGTCTAGCAAAGGAACTATTAAATAAATACTTGTAGACTGACAATTGCAGAATGTGTGAATTAATTCATAGGTTATTGTGATGCCATTAAAATAAGTACAGGTAATAGTAAATATAGAAATATGGAAGTATACAAAACAATACCAAAAGAACTTGAATTATATCACCATTGTCTATAAAAATATGAAAGAAAGCAAAGTATATTTAACAATATAAGAGAAGTAGAAGAACACTTACAAAAATTCTTTAGATAATCTGATCAAAAAGTATAAATAAGTTGATTTTTAGAAAAATAAATTGAAAAAGTCATAAATGAACTTCTCATGAAACATATACTGTGCTGATACCTAAACCAGAAGGAGCAAAAAAGGAGGAAGAAAATTGTATACTTATCTCATTAATGAATATGGAGCAAAATGCTAAACCAAATGTAAGCTTGGAGACTAAAACAATATGTTATAAAGAAAATAAATATAATGGTTTAATATGAAGAAAACTCTCAACACCATTGATAATATAAAAAACAAAAGTAATAAAGTATGATAATATTAATAGATAAAGAAAAAGCCTTACACTTGTTCCTATCAAAATCTGTGGAAATGATAGGTATAAATGGATTTATGTTAGAAGCCAAGAGAGAAACAGGGTCTTTAGCAGAATCTTTTTATCTGGACCCTATCAAAGATCAACATAGACTGGCAAAGCTGTGCATTTTGATTTTTCTGCCCTGCAAGTCAGGAGACAGACAGGATGGATTGTCTGAGATAAAAATCTTTGACCCCTCTCTGTGGCTCCTTTCATTATTGAAAGCATGTCAATTTAATTTCCTAAGACAGCCTTAAGTTTTATAGAAAGCATCTAAGTACTCTATAATAAACAAGCAATTAAGGAGTTAACAATTTTTCCTGAGAGAAAAGAGCAGAAGTCAGTAGAAGCTGGCCTGGCCCTGTATCTATTCCTAGACAGCCAAGTTCAAAGCAGGCAGTCAGCCAGTTTCACGTTCAACCAGGTACTTTCCAACCCATAATGTTAAAGACTCATTCATTAAAGATATCTTTTGAAGTAGGGAACCTTTTCCCTGAAATGACTTTTAGATAAAATTGAGGCTCATTTCTAACCTTAAATCTTGTCTCAATTGGTATTAATCTTCATGGGAGAAACTGGTATAAAATAAAGAAACCTCAGAGGCTTTTTGGAGCGGTCATGAGCTGAAAGACAAATGTTTCCTAGATTCATTTGTTCTCACATAAACAGTGCACCTCTCAGACCTAAGAAGCTGTTGATAGCTTCTGACAGATTTATATACAGAATGATCCTAAATATCTACCTAAAACCATTAGAAATTATTATTATATGTAATGGGGAGAAACTAGAAGCCTTGCCAATTAAACTGCAGTGAAACAATTTCCATTATCACCAGTAATTTTCAGCATATTACATATTAGAAATGCTAGCAATAACAATAATAGTACGAGAAAGTGAAAGAATCGGAATGGACAAAGAGATAATAAAACTTTCTCTATTTGATGAATACATGATAGTATATGTGAAAAATCACATAAATTTTACCTAAAAATTAGTTGAAACTCTCATTAATATTAGTGAAGTATTTACACAAATAAAATCATATGTAAATAACTAGAGAAATATTAGTTATTCAAGAAAGGGGAAAGATAATATAATTAAAATGACAATACTATCTAAACCATTCTACTTATTCGATGCCATCCCAATTAAATTACCAAAAAACATTAATTTTATTGAATGAAAATAATAGCAAAATTATTTGGAATAATAAAATATCAAAAATATCAAAGGAATTAATGAAAAATATATAAAGGAAGGAGATCTAACAGGACCAGATTTTAAATTATATTATAAGGCAGTAATTATCAAAACTATATGATACTAACTATAAAATAGAAAGGTACGTATTGGTGGAATAGAACAGACAAATAAACAGCAGTAAAAGATTGTAGTAATTTTTTATTTGACAAAATTATAGATCCATGTTTTTGACATAAGAAATCTCTGTTTAATAAAAATTGTTGGAATACCTGGAAACTAGTTTGGCAGAAACTTGACATAGACCAATATCCTACACCATTTACTAGATAAGTTTAAAATGAATATATGATCTAATCATAAAAGGAGATATCATACATAAATTAGAAGAACTCAAACATACTATCTATAAAATTTATGGAGGAATTTTTGAGTTAACAAGAGATAGATGACATGAAAAGTAAAATGAATAATTTTGAGTACATTAAATTGACATATTTTTGTGCAAATAAAATAAATGTTGCCAAGTTTAGAAAGAAGGCAGAATATTCAGGGGGAAAAACAACTTAGATATAGCTTCTCAGATAGAGGTCTTATGTCAAAAATCTATAGAGAACTTTATCAAATTCATAGGAATAAGTCATCCCCTAACTTACAAATGGGCAAAAGATATGAACAGACTATTTTCAGATGAAGAAATCAAAGCCATATATAGGTATATGAAAAAATGCTGTATATCACTACTGATTAAATACCAACCAAAACTATTCTGAGATGTCACTGCATACCCATTAGAATTGCTAAGATGACAAAATAGCAAAGTTGAAGGGGATGTAGAAAAACAGCAACACATGCATTGTTGATGGAGCTGTGAATGGATATAACCATTTTGGAGACCAATTTGGAATTATAATCAGAGAATTATAATACTACATACTACTGGGTCTGTTTCCCAAGGAGATCAGGGAAATATGAAAAATAACCTAACTGTTCCATTTATAACTACTCTCTCTGTGGTGGCAAAGAATTAGAAACTGAGGTGATACCCATCCGTTGAAGAACATCTGAACAAATTTAGATATATGGTTGTGATGGAATACTACTTTGCCATGAAAAACAATGAACAGTCTGATTAAAAAACTTGGAAAGAATTACACAAAATAATTGACAGTAAAATAAAAAGAACCAGGAGAACATTTTACACAGACACAGAGTTAATGCTAGTATACTCTGTGAATGTTACCTCCAGAAAGTGAACAGAAATGTGAAATATGAAAGACTTAATTTATATGTTCATGTTGGCTGCCCTGATGATCTTTTGTGATACAGTGAGGCTATAGAAAAATTGGGACATTTGTGGGCAGGATTGATTATATTGAAATGAAGAAAAATAAGCTAAATAGGTAGAATATTTGAGATTTCATTTGTGTACTATCTTCTTTTTCCTTGCTTATGGAAATGTTTGCTTTGTTTGGTTTTATAAAATTTTTGGGAAAAGAAGCAATTAGCACTGTATCTGGAATTATTCTTATAAGACTCATTTAGAATGTCACCCTCTATATGACTTTTATAATACTCTGGTAATATCTTTCTCTCTAAAGATTTCCAAGTACTGCCCAAGTTCATCTTATATTTCATCATTACAATATAAATTCCTTGAGGGCAAGGACTTTTTTTAGACAATGTTAAGTGCTGTCCTTTGTATTAGTTAACTATGTATGATTGGTCAATTTCACAGAATTAGAAGGTAAACATGTACGCCACATAAGTGACTAAGACACTTCCTCTAGGGCAATTCCTCAGTCAACTGTTAAAGGTCCTAGCCCACCTCTATTTCAGTCTTTTCCGATGATATACATCAGAGTGGACGTAGAAAAGGACCAGGTCTGGTTTTTCATCTTTGATATTCTTCAGTAGTATTTTAGCAACTATTTCATAAGTAAATAAGAAATCTGTCTGAAAGGAAGATTGGATTATAAACTCTTTTATGTAAACTAGTGACTTAGTCTCAGAGTGTCTCTATTTCTGTCCCTTGCTGTTGCAATTTCATCTAGTTACTTGGAAGAACTCAAAATAAAATGGTCATCCTTTCTTTCTCCAACCATGAACTTCAACATGAAATGCTATTTCTAATTTCATTCAGACTAAGCATGAAACCAGCCCCACCATCTCTTAAACTGACCTCTCCATGGAGATTTCTCTTCATAATTTCTCAAGAGTTGAGCAGCCAGGTTTCCCAGGGGAAAAAATGCCAGATCCAAACTTGGCAAGATCTGAGTTTAAATCAGACCTGTATGTGATGAACATAATAATTTCTCCTGCTTCCCAGGATTGTTATAAGTATTGTTATTGTCCAAGATGGCAGAGTAGGTTTAGTGATTCATTTCAAATTACATTCCAAATAGCACTGGATATAAGGCCTCAAAATGAATTCTGGATCATCATTATGCACATAAAAACAAAGTAAAGTAATTTTCCTTACCCAAATGACTTAGAAGCTCACATGAGGGATCTAGTGCACTAGGGTAGAGGTGGAGCACAGTATACCAGGGTAGGACCTATCACAGAAACAGGCCTGGGACACAACTGAAACAGTAGTTCAGGTTTCCAGAACTCTCAGTCACAAATGCTAAGAAGAAGTGGGACAGATGCTCCAGAGATTGCGGGGTTCCATTTTCTGGCTCTGAATGCAAAGCCCTTATCATATTGCCCAAATACAGAACCAAGTCACAGTCTTGGAGCCAGTTGCAGGATGAGGAGGTACACCAGCCTACAATAGCACTTGTGGCCACAGGTGATCAGGAAATATTGGTCACAGTCCAAAGAGGTGGAAGAATGCTTAGAGTACTCACAGACCAGAGTAAAAGCAAGGAAAGTATTAAACATACCTCTCCTTACATCACATCAGCTTGGAAGAACTGAAAGCAGATAAATCCCTGGATTTACTGTCTTTGGACTTGCTTGCTAACTAATTGCCATGACCATGTAAGGCATATCCAGATGGTGCCCATTCATTCTAAATGGACCTCTGCTGATTGAGACCCAGGATTTGTGGCTGAATATTGGGATGGGATCTAGAATGATGCAATTTCCTGGTATAAAAAAAGGGGAAAACTCATTCAATTCAAATTCATTGATTATAGGAAATCTAAAGAGCCAACTTTGCTAAGAGACACTGGTCGCTCTCAATAAATCTATTATTGGCCTGGACTTTTGCTTCTTTGTTTTATTTCAGATTAACTGAAAAAATATTTGTCAAGAAGTCACATGTTTCCTTGGCTCCATCTTCCAGTTGTGGCTCAAGTGGAGCATTAGATGTTCCAGAATAGGGAGTGAGAATCCTGCACAAAAGTAAGGATGCTACCACTACTTCCTCTTTC
The DNA here is from genome assembly GCF_016433145.1 of Gracilinanus agilis. NCBI lineage: Eukaryota > Metazoa > Chordata > Mammalia > Didelphimorphia > Didelphidae > Gracilinanus > Gracilinanus agilis. The sequence continues at coordinate 277,041,491 of NC_058135.1, forward strand.
TAATAAGGTCAATGATGTCACTCTTCAGAAGTTTATGATTGACCAGGCTTAACATGTCACTTGTCATGAGGAGGTTTCTTTCAGCCCCTTCCATAAGTCAGGACTCCAATCACCACACAAGTCTTTAATCACAAAACTTGCTGATATCCTGCTTTAATATACATGTCCATGTAAGGAGTTTTCAAACAGAATAAGATGGTATATTGTATATTAAATTCACATAACTTACAGGAATATTTAAATTCCCAATTCCAGTTCAAGGAGAAAATGTTGCAAGTAGCCAAACAGAAAAAATCCAAATATTGTGGAGGTACAGTCAGGTTAATAAAAGACTTTGCAGCTTCAACATTAAAGGATCAGGGACCCTGGAAAAAATGTGTATTCAATGAAATAGAGGATTTCCAAATATTCCTGATGAAAAGACCAGAGATGAATGAAACATTTGACTCTGAAAATACAAAACTCAAGGGAATTATAAAAAGGTAAACAGAATCAAAAGATATTCAATAAAGTGAAATTGTATATGTCCCTACATTCTAAGGCAGAAGAGTGATAAGGGCTAGGCAATGGGGGTTAAGTGACTTGCCCAGGGTCAAACAGCTGGGAAGTGTCTGAGGCCAGATTTGAACCCAATTGCCTCCTAAATTTTTTTCTGAGATAGTTATGAGATATAATGAGATTGACATCAAGAGAACCAGAATTTAAATCCTGCCTAAGATACTTATGATACTGGTTGAGTCTTTTAAGATTTCTCAGTCTCATTATATCTATGTGTAAAGTGGAGAAAATGAAAGCTTCTATCTCATGCCATTTCATGAGGATCATGTTAGAGGTTGTAGGCAAAGCGCTTTGCTATGTTTATATTGTGGATATTCAAATCCATGAGACTCATCCAGCATTAAGACTTCATTTGACTAGTAGAAATGAGGAAACCTTCTTCTTGATGAATACCAACAGGCAGAAAATCCAATTCTGCTCCCATATGATCAGTTGAAAACTAGGAAAGAGACACATAATGTCAAAGGGTTCCATTTACTTATTTAGGTTGATGTTAAAACAAAACAAACAAAACACAATTTGGCTAATTAGTAATTACACTTCTGTACTGCCAGAGAGCTTTTGAGAAATATCATTACAATCATTTCATCCTGATTTAATTGTAATACTTCTGGGAGATCACTTCTCCCAAAGGTAACATCTTTGACATAAAACTGGCTGGATCCCTTAGTATTTCCACTTCTGTGATAAACAGAACACATTGCCAAAGGTATGTTTAATAGGTCTTCATATTCTTAAAATGAAGGTGGTGCATGATTATTCTTTAAACCAACTTGATAAACCTATCTAAAGTGCAGACATAGGAGAAAGTTAGTAGGACCTACTTATAGGTCATAAACCACAAAGAGATATTTTCATTCTTGTTTTTAAAATGCATAAGAAGCAGAGCAGATTAGTGCATAGAGAGCTAGCAAGGAAGACATTTGTTCAAGTCTTCCATTCAGAAAGAGTAATTTCATAATATTGGTCAAGTCATGTAACTTCACGTTGTAGGCAATTTTTGGAGAAGGGGAAAAAGAAGGATTTGCCTTGTATTTTTAGAGGAAGTTGCCAATGCCATTGAAGTCACAAATGCAGTTTATTTTATTAATAATGCTGTCCTAAGTGCATGAAAATAGAAAAAAAAAGTTTTGTAGATTGAATTCTTATGTTACACATCTAATACAGTAAGGTATCTTTAAGGGGCCCCATACTATACTTGTTTTTTTAGCTTATTTTAATCTTTGCTGCAGTATTTTTAGGTTGATGAAATTGCTATTTATATAAAGCTAAAAAGGAATATGTGCTGATTCATAGTAAATAAATGGAGCTCCAGAATTTCTCATTTAGAAAATGATTTTTAAAAGAAAATTCAATGAGCAGTGCCATTATTTTAAAATTAGATTAAGTGTATTAAACTTAAATATTTATTTAAAATATTTAAAATAATTTTAATAAAATAAAAAATAAATGTTCTTAAAATACAAAAGTATTAGAGAAAACTTGTAAATCTCAATTAATTTTCACTAGTATCACTATATTAACAGGTTAATGAAATAGAATTTTTAGAGAACACAGGCTAGAAAGGTGATCTTGTCTCTCTACAGTCTTCTTTGTTCTACAAAGGGAATAAAGTAGTTCTTTTATATCTTATTAAAATAAATTTTATTGTTATCCTTTTTACTAGCATGCACATTTATCAAAACATTCTCCTTCCTCTCTGCTATAAAGTCATCCCTTCTAAAAAGAATGAAATATAGGGAAGATAAATATATATATATATATAATCTGCCAAACCAAACTTTGGAAAAGATATGACACTTCCCTGGACTTCTCTCAATTGCCAAATACCAATGTAGTCAATAATATCAAAACAGGGTGGGATGGCTAGATCTTGACTATAGGATGCAGAAGTTCAGGTTGCTAATATTATTGGTACTTCAAAAGAAAAACAACTGAAATGGCATACAGGTTAAAGTTAAGTTGTTAAAATAATATGCTCTAAAGTATTGTACTTCTTTTCCTGCATATCTACACCTGAAGAAAGCTCTTCTGTGGCCTAGTCTTCCCTGATCCCTGGACAAACTCTCTAGTAATACTTTTTGTATGACACATAATCTTCACTTAAGAAGGGGAGTTATCCTAGTTATATCTCTTCCCTCACAGTACCTTTACTGCCATAGAGTAATGATTGCTAAAATCTCTTCCCCAAATTAATTTTGATTCTTTAAAAGTTTATATGAGAGAGGCAGCTGAGTGGCTCAGTGGATTGAGAGCCATGCCTAGAGATGGTTGGCCGTAGGTTCAAATCTGGCCTCAGACACTTCCTAGCTGTATGAACTGGATCAAATCACTTAATCCCCTTTGCCAAACCATTACCACTCTTTTGCCTTGGAATCAATACATTGTAGTGATTCTAAGGTGGAAGGTAAAGTTTTTTAAAAAAAGACTTCTTGAGCTCAAATCTGACCCCACATACTGCCTGGCTGTGTAACCTTGAGCAAGTTACTTTACCCCCATTGCATAGACCTTACCACTCTTCTGCCTTGGAACCAATACAGTATTGATTCTAAGACAGAAGGTGAGGGTTTAAAAAAATTATCTGAGAACATCATTTGTCTTGCTCCTGTTATAATAACTTGCTAAATCTGAAGCAATTATCTAAACAATCCTTTTTTAGGTACTTATTAAAACAATCAAACAACAAATTATATAGCCCTCTTCGGGAGAGTGGTTGTGGATTTATGTGGGGTCCCTTGGAGTCATCTACAATAAGGGAGGTGAATAGTCCTTCAATTTCACTTTTTAATAATCTTTCCTAGTGGGAATTTGACTAACCTTCTCCAAAAATCCATAATGTCATGTATATAGCCTCTGCCATCAAGGGAAATAATCGTCTTTATTAATTTTTCAATATGAAACTAAGTGAGACATTATTAGCTGACATTATCATTAAAAGATGTCTTGTAAATGCCATAGACAGGAAATATGCCATTTGACCTAGGATAAGTCATTGAACCCTTCTGGGATCCTAAGAATTTCATGTAAATCAGGGTAAACTCTAAGGTTTCCATCTGTTCCAAACTTATTTCATAACTCATGTGTGATAAAACCACATCATTACTGATGTTTAAGTTTTAGATGAAACCTACCTGCCAGAATGGATATAGTCTATAGAGAGAGAAATTCAGCTGAAGGTGTTGATAATATTCAAGTTGTGAGAAATCTCCCCACAGATTCAGATCATCAGCTGCTTTGTAATGTTTGAGAATTACCAGTGGGAAATAGATGTCTTCCTTACTAGTGCTCATATAACAAATTTGTAAATATCTGAAAGTCGTTATTTAGCCATTTTTCAGTCCTCTCTTGCATTAATGAATCCTTTTGTGAATTACTTGGCAAAGATTCTGGAGTGATTTATTCCTTCTCTGGCTAATTTTATAGATGAGAAAAATAAGGCAAATAGGGTTAAAAATTGCCCAGAGGTCCACAGTTAATAAGTACTTGAGACCAGATTTGAACTTTAATATTCCTGGCTGTAGGCCCAGTGCTCTCTCCACTGTACCACCAACTTGCCCTAATAATTGAGGCTATATATGAATTCAAAGCTTCCTGATCCAAAGGGAAGTCAACTGCCTCTTAGGATGAATTTGTAGAATGCTAACAGAGAAGATAGTTGTTGATACTTATTTTATATAAAATAATATGATAGATCCAAGGAGGTGGATAATGTATAAGTTAGATAAGACATAGTTCCTATTCTCTCAACATTCATAGTGTAGGAGGACTAGATTTTGCCATCTCAAAAAAACTGTCATATAAAAATAGTGTGTTATGAAAACATTAAGGGAAGTATAAAACAAAGTGTTTTGTAAGGTTTATGAGTTAAATTATTAGATAAGAGTCCTGGACTCTTAGTCATAAAAACTCGGTGCTCTCTAAATCTCTGATATCAATTAGTTGCAGTACCATGGCTAAGTGACTTGCTATGTTTATACATCAAATTCCTCCTTCAGTTTACCCTGTTACCTACTATCTCCACTCTGATAAGGGAATTCTCCTGTTCATTGATCAAACAATACAAATAATTATTAGAGAATGTATTAGCCTATTGATATTTGGTGTCTCTAGATGTTCATAGTATTGCCATGAATAAATCATTTAGCCTTTTGGTAATTCAGCTTCTCCCTCTAGAAAATAAGACAATTGGATTAGAGTAATGATGGCAAACCTATGACACGTGTGTCAGTACTGACATGCATAGCCATTTTTGATGACGAGTGGCTGCTTGTGGCTGCACACAGAGAAGTATGGGACCTTATGCCAAGGATGAAACATTTGCTGTAGTGTAGTGTAGACACTCTGTGCACTATAGATAAATTTTCCTATTTTTTGCTTTATTAAATAGTTTCATATTACAATTATACATTTTTTGTTATTTAAACTATAAATATCATGAAATTATGTATTTTTCTCAAAGTGACACACCACCTGAGTTATGCTCTTTTTTTGGTGAATTTTAACACACCAAGCTCAAAAGGTAGCCCATCACTGGATTAGAGCATAGATTTTTAAATTTTGTTGTGTTTGTTTTTATTTTATTTTTTTTAAAACCTTACTTTCCATCTTAGAATCAATATTGTGTATTGGTTCTAAGGCAGAAAAGTGGTAAGGGTTAGGCAATGGGGGTTAAGTGACTTGTCCAGAGTCACCCAGCTAGGAAGTGTCTGAGGTCAGATTTGAACCTATGACCTCCCATCTATAGGCCTGGCTCTCAATCCACCGAGTCACCCAGCTACCTCCTTTTGTTGTGTTTTTGATGAATTTCTTTTGTCAACAGGTGAAGCCTATGGATACCTTTAAAAATGTGGTTCAATATATAAAGCAAAATGTATGGAATTACAAAGGAAACTAATTATTCTGAAATAAAGTTACTGAAATATTGGGGAACAAAACAAGTTTATTGACCCAAAGATTGGATCATTACTGGGGATAGCCAGATGACCTAGTGAATAGAGTGTAGGGAATGAATTCACAAATACTTGAGTTCATATCCAAAACTGGACACATAATAGTTGTGTGACAAATCAAAAGTTGGTTAATTTCCCTCTTTCTCCACATACATTTTAGCAAAGTCACTTAGCCTATTAGTGTAGGAGACAGCTCTGTAGTTCAATGGATTGAACATTGAACCTGGAGTTAGAAATATGGAAGTGCAAATCTTGCTTAAAACATTTACTAGATGTGTGATCTTGATCAAGTCACTTAACCTCTATTTGCCTTAATCCACTGTAAGAAGAAATGGGAAACCAAACCAGTAACCTTGTTAAGAAAACCATATTTAGAATAGAATCAACTATATCATGAAGAATCCAAAACACAGCTGAAAGACTGAACAAGGTCAGTTCTTCTAAATCCTATGATCTATACAAATAGTGGAAAATACAAACACAGGAATCAATGTAGTACAATGGAGAGTATATTGAATTTAAAATCAGAAGACTTAGGCTCAGATTCCATCTTTGTAATTCATTCCCCTGGTGACCTTTGTCAAGGTCCTTAACTTCTCTCAACTTCATTTTTTCTTATCTACCAAATGAAGGAATGGAATCATATGACCTCTATAATACTGTTCCTTCAAAAGCTACAAATCCATGAGCTTTAATTATAGATATTTGAATAGCATGTATCCAAAAGAGAATTTTGTTTTAAAAATAGAAGTCCAAGGCTCAAATTCTATCTCTGCCACCTGTTGCCAAGTTTGGAAAGATCATTTAAACAAATATAAATAGTGAAATGTCTTTTTCTATACAATTAGGCATCAAGGCTAGATGAATTGTATTAATTTGGAGTCTCCTGGCCATTAGTTTAGGTCTAATGGTTTAAGGGGGTGAAAATATATAGAAAATGGCTAACTCCTACAAGAAATGTATCAGGTTATCTGTGATTTCATCTATGATTTTTATCCTATTCACCAATGATAAATCATAGTCTTTATAATGTAAAGTGTTATGGAATAGATTGAGACACAGATTTAGGAAATATCTATTGTTAATGACACTAAAAAGTGTTAGAAATGAGAATTGCAACCATTTCACCATGAGTTTGAGACCAGTATTCTATCTACTAGGTCATTTTCCATTTAATTGTATGATAGATTGAATGAAATAATTCAGATGATTGTGTTCCTCTATTCCAGTTCTTCTTCTCTTCTGCGAATACTCTGTGAAAACTACATTGGAATTGAGGCATAGAGAAGAGAAAAAAGGGAAAAAATAAGGGAGAATTGAAATGCTAAGATTTTATTTTTAGAAAGAACAATAATCAGAAGTGTTGCAGTTGTTGAGGGAACTCACAAATTCTCTTTCTCTCAACAGAGAATAAAGATCCAATGACTCTAAGTCTGAATCAGAGTTAAGGCAATGCCAAGCCCAAATTATACAGATGTGACTGAATTTATCCTATTGGGCTTAACCAGTCGCCAAGAACTCCAGGTCATGTTTTTTGTTATATTCTTAGTTGTTTATGTTATTACTCTGGTTGGGAATATTGGCATGATTATGCTCATCAGCATCAGTCCTCAGCTCCAGAGTCCCATGTACTTCTTTCTAAGTCACTTGTCTTTTGTGGATGTCTGGTTCTCCTCCAATGTTACCCCAAAGATGCTGGAAAACTTATTATCCAAGACAAAAACCATTTCTTATGTTGGGTGCTTAATACAGTGTTATTTTTTTATTGCTCTTGTCCATGTAGAAGTCTATATCCTAGCTGTGATGGCCTTTGATCGATTTATGGCCATCTGTAACCCTCTGCTTTATGGGAGCAAAATGTCAAGGACAGTTTGCATTCGGTTAATCTCGGTGCCTTATGTTTATGGCTTCTCTGTGAGCCTCATTTGTACCTTGTGGACGTATGGGTTATACTTCTGTGGAAACTTTGAAATCAACCACTTCTATTGCGCAGATCCACCACTCATCAAGATAGCCTGTGGAGGCATCCATATCAAGGAATATACCATGATTGTCATTGCAGGAATTAATTTCACATACTCTTTGTCTGTCGTTCTGATCTCTTACACATTCATCGTGGTGGCAATTCTCCGCATGCGCTCTGCTGAGGGGAGAAAGAAGGCTTTCTCCACTTGTGGCTCTCACCTCACAGCTGTCACAATGTTTTATGGCACTCTTATTTTCATGTATCTCAGGCGCCCCACAGAGGAGTCTGTAGAGCAGGGGAAAATGGTGGCTGTGTTTTATACCACAATCATTCCTATGTTGAATCCCATGATCTATAGTCTAAGGAACAAGGATGTAAAAGAAGCAATGAACAAAGCTATTCAGAGGTCTTGTTTTATGAAATGATAAATAGTATCCTTTGTCTTCAAACATGAAAACATCAATACTTTCATCATAGAATATTCGACTTTTAAGGGATGCCAAATATAATCAAGTCTAATACTCATACAATCAAAAATCATTGCCACAATATTCCTGATAACATATTTATATACATATATATCATTATATATAATATATGTAATAATATATAATCATAGACTTGGAGGCATCTGGTTTGGACATTAGCTAGAGCACTGGACCTAGAATCTGGAAGTCCTGAATTCAGTTCTCACCTCAGAATTTTAAGAGCTATGTGATGCTAGAAAAGACATATAAACTCTCTTTGCCTCAAACTTCTTTATTGCAAAGTAGTGATAATAATATCACTTCACAGAATTGTTGCAAGCATCCAATGAAAGAATAAAGAACAATTAGCATAATGCCTGAAATATAATAAGCAGTACATGATGGTAACTTCTTGTTATGGTTAGTGTTCTTAAAGACTCATTTCAAATGCTACTGTGTACAGAAGGACATTTATAATCTTTCTCTCTAAACTTGATTTCCAACTGCTGTCTGATCTTATATTTCCTTCATTAAAATATTATTGTAATGAATAAAAAATTCATTAAAATATAAACTACTTCAAGGCAAGAACTTTGTATAAGCAGTGGTGAACAGTGTCCCTAGTATCTGTTAAAATATATAGGCAACACAAGTGCCCCAAATACTTCCCCCAGGGGCAACTCCACTCTCAGTTTTTACAGGTCCTTAACCATCTTTATTTAGTCTTCTTCAATGACCCATATCTATGAATGGATGTAGAAAGGGATGAGCATCTGCTCCTTCATCTTTGATAATCCTCAGTGGAGTTTTCTAACCCCTTCAGAAAAGAATGCACAATTTATCTGAAAACAATGTTAAATTACACACACTCCTTTGAAAATGAACAATTCATAGTCAGAAAGTGGACTCTGTATCTTATTGTTTCTATTTTCTGCCTTTTGCTACCATAATCTCATTTGTTAATTAGGAAAAATCAAAAGAATATTGTAAGTCTCTCCCTCCACCAATTAATTTTGCTATGAAATTCTATTTCTAAATACTTTTGAGCTAAGCCCCATCATTTCATTAATTGACCTCTCCATGGTGATTTTCATTCCTAATTTATGAAAAAGTTGATCATTCAGGTAGTCCAGGTAATAGTGCCAGACCTGGAGTTTGCAAGACCTGAGTTCAAAACACACTTCCAAAGAATAGAGGTAATATTAATACCTACCTCTTAGGTTTGTTACGGCAATTGAATGAGAAAATATTTGCAAAGTACTTCATACATTAACTGGCACATGGTGATAAATACTTGAGAACACCAGTCCATCAGAAGCTTACGTTAAATTAAGGGAAAATAATAATCAATGATAATTGAAAAAGAATGGGGACTAAAAATGTCATACTTGGGTATTTGTGGCTGTCCAGTGATATGGAAATTATAGAGTAAATCTGGAACAGGGTAGAGAAGAGAATGAAGACAGGCCAGTATTGGTCCCTTCACAAAATTAGGAAGATACATCCCAATGAGAGAATCAGAATACAACTTGCTAAGAGATATCTTGTGGAAGGTAAACTGTAGGGACAGTAGGCTGTTGAAGTATATAGAGGTTCTAGATGCTGAAGCAAGTTTCAGGATTAGCTAGTAGTAGAAGCGACTAGGTGTGGAAAATCATAAGAAGTCAAGAACAGAACTGGAAGGAGAAATGTGAATTTCATGAGGATAGAGGGTTTGTTCACTGAATGAGTACTACCATATTCATTTTTGGGCCATGTGCTGAAAGTGGTCAATGAGTTCTTCTCAGAAAGGAATCAAATATAGGGAGCTAATGTTTGCTTTGTGATACTCTATCCTGTGTTAATGATCCCTAGTTAGCCTATTCAACTCACCACTCCTTATTTTAGGACAAATGTTCTCCCAGTGATGTGATATGGTACAAAATTATTTAAATCCTTTCTAAGGTGAGTAAAACAAGGATTGGACACATACAATGTAGGTTTCAGTATATAGCAATATATTTATATTGATGATAAAAAGGATGGCATGATGGGTAAATCGCTAGACAACATCAGAAAGAATCAAGTTCAAATTGAGTCTCAAAATGTTGGTAACTATATATCAATTCACTAAATTCATATCTACCTAAATTTTCTAATTTGAAAAAAGGAGATAATAATAATATCCATTTCCAATGTTTGTTTTAAACTTTAAAAATGAAATAATATTTTAACATAATTGTTTTCACAACTGTAAATATAATAGCAAAACTTGGCCTTTTCCCCAAGGATTTACATTTAGATAATATCAAATTTAAAAACATTTAAAAGATTTGGCAGTTTATAAGGTGTTATCACTACCTTCATCTTAATACATAATGATAATGATGCGAAATTACTTTGTATAACCTGGTATTGGCTAAAAAATAGAGTGGTGGAACAACAAAGTAGATTAGGTATAGAATACAGACAAGTAGATAACCATAGTAATCTTTTACTTGAAAAACCAAAAGATCAAAACCTTTGGAATAAGAACTGATATTATTTGGCAAAAAATTAATAAGGAAACTGGAAGGCCATTTGGCAGTATTTAGTTAAAGACCAAAATTTCAAATTATTTATCATAATAAGATCAAAAAGGGTACATGAGTTAGCCATAAAGTGTAATATCATCATCAAATTAGAGAAGCTTGAAAAATTTTGTCTATCAGATATATGATAAATGAAAGCATTTATAACCAAATGAGAGAGACAGGATAATGAGAAGTAAAATGAATAATTTTGATCACATGAAATTAAACACTTTTTGAAGAAACAAAACTAATAAACTCAAAATTAGGTGGAAGGGGAGGTTCCAGGTTAAGATGGTGGCAGAGTAAAAAGAAGCTCTTAACCTCTCCTGACCAAAACATACAGGACTCCTCAAGGGGACATAAAAACAAGTCCAGACAAACGGAGGGACCCCACAACAGGGTGCAGCATGGAAGGTAGGTGGAATCAGAGCATTTCCATGCTATAAAGGGGTGAAACAACTCTCACTAAATTGAGGGCTGAGCAACCACCCCCCTACCCCCTCCACACACACCACCTACAATGCCAAAGCCAGCTAAAAAGAAATAGAGCAATTTTGGGGCACCCATTGAGTCACTGGCAGCTTTAGGGCCTGTTCCTGAGAGCAGCAAGATTTAGGACCCCAAAAAGCTAAGGAACACGCACAGACCCTGAGCTCAGACACGGAGCGCAGGTGCAGGTGGAGGCGCGGGCAGAGGCAGACACAGGTGTGAGCAAAGGCTCTGAAACCCTGAGTGGGGAACAAGTGCATACGGGTATACGACTGTGGAAGCAGCGCCCTGAGACTTCTAAAGGAACCTCTGGCAGAGGACCAAGCAAGGGGGTCCACCAGGGGGCTTGACCTTGAGAAAAACCAGACCTCAGACCTCAGGACCCAAAAGACCGCAGACAGACTCTGACCGCAAGGATAAAGCTGATAAGCTGCTGGGCTAATGATGGGGACCCAGAATCAGAAAGTTCAGAAGAGAAAGATTAACAACAAGAAAAATAAATCTTTAACTTTTACACAGAGAAAATCCACAAAACCGAGCAAACAGAGGAGGAGAACAAACAAGCATCCGGACCCTCCAAAAATAATGAAAACTGGTCACAAGCTCTTGAAGAGTTACGAAAACAACTACAAAACACTTTCCAAACAAATAAAACTGGATCTAAACAATTGGAAAGCCATTGATTGCTCATGGGTAGGACGAGCTAACATAATAAAATTGACCATTCTACCCAAATGAATTTACCTATTTAGCTCCATACCTATCAAACTACCAAAAAACTTCTTTACTGAACTAGAAAAAACTATAACAAATTTCATTTGGAATAACAAAAGATCAAGAATTTCAAGGGAAATAATGAAAAAAAATGTGAAGGAAGGGGGCCTAGCAGTACCAGATATTAAACTACACTATAAAGCAGCAGTCATCAAAACAATATGGTACTGGCTAAGAGATAGAGAGGAGGATCAGTGGAATAGACTTGAGGTAAATGACATCAGCAAGACAGTGTATGATAAACCTAAAGAGCCCAACTTTGGGGACATGAATCCACTATTTGACAAAAACTGCTGGGAAATTTGGAAAACAATTTGGGAGATATTAGGTTTAGATCAACATCTCACACCCTACACCAAGATAAATTCAGAATGGGTGAAAGACTTGAATATAAAGAGGGAAACTATAAATAAGTTAAGTGAACACAGAATAGTATACTTGTTACATCTCTGGGAAAGGAAAGACTTTAAAACCAAGCAAGAGTTAGAGAAAATTAAAAAATGCATATTAAATGGTTTTGATTATATTTAACTAAAAAGCTTTTGTACAAACAAAAACAATGTAGTCAAAATCAGAAGGGAAACAACAAATTGGGAAAAAAACTTTATAACAAAAAACTCTGACAGGGGCCTAATTACTCAAATATACAAGGAGTTAAATCAATTGTATAAAAAATCAAGCCATTCCCCAATTGATAAATGGGCAAGAGACATGAATAGGCAATTCTCAGGTAAAGAAATGAAAAGTATCAATAAGCACATGAGAAAGTGTTCTAAATCTCTAATAATTAGAGAAATGCAAATCAAAATAACTCTGAGGTATCACCTCACACCTAGCAGATTGGCTAAAATGAAAGAAGGGGAGAGTAATGAATGCTGGAGGGGATGTGACAAAATTGGGACATTAATGCATTGCTGGTGGAGTTGTGAACTGATCCAACCATTCTGGCTGGCAATTTGGAATCATGCTCAAAAGGCTATAAAAAATATCTGCCCTTTGATCCAGCCATACCATTGTTGGGTTTGTTCCCCAAAGAGAACATAAATAAACAGACTTGTATGAAAATATTTATAGCAGTGCTTTTTGTGGTGGCAAAAAACTGGAAAAGGAGGGTATGCCCTTCAATTGGGGAATGGCTGAACAAATTATGGTATATGATTGTGATGGAATACTATTGTGTTAAAAGGAATAATAAATTGGAATAATTCCAGGTGAACTGGAAAGACCTTCAGGAACTGATGCAGAGTGAAAGGAGCAGAGCCAGAAGAACACTGTACACAGAGACTGATATACTATGGTAAAATCGAATGCAATGGACTCCCGTACCAGCAGCAATGCAATGACCCAGGACAATTCTGAGGGATTTATGGAAAAGAACGCTACCCACATTCAGAGGAAGAACTGCGGGAGAGGAAACATATAAGAAAAACAACTGCTTGAACGCATGGGTCTGGGTGGACATGATTGGGATGTAGACTCGAAACTACCACACCAATGCAACTATCAACAATTTGGAAATAGGTCTTGATCAAGGACACATGACAAAACCAGTTGAAATGTGTGTTGGCCATGGGTGGGGGAAGTGAGGGGGGTGAAGGGGAAAGTAGGAGCATGAATCATGTAACCATGTTAAAAATGAATATTAATAAATGTTTAAATTTAAAAAAAGGAACCTTTAAAAAATTAGGTGGAAGGAATAAATTCAGAAAAATATAGCAAATTTATCTGACAAAGGTTTCATTTCTTAAATATATAGAGAACTGCAACAAATTTATAAGAATATGAGTAGTTTTCTAATTGATTAATTATCAATGGATATGAATAAGCAGTTATCAGAAGAAGAAATCAAAACTATCTGTAGTCATATGAAAAATGTGTTCTTAATTGCATCTGATTAAAGAAATGTGAATGAAAATAAACTTGAAGTACTACCTCATCCTGTTCAGACGGACTAATATGAGTGAAAAGGAAAATTAAAAATGTTTGAGGGAATATAGAAACATTGATACACTAATGCACTATTTGGTGGAGTTGATAACTGATTCAAACATTCCAGAGAACAATTTGAAACTATCCCCAAAGGGCTAATTGTGGATACCATAACTCAAATTAAATTTAAAAGAGTTTGCACTAACCAAACCAAAGCAACCAAGATTAGTAAAGAAATAACAAACTGAGAAAAGAAAATCTTTATAACAAGTATCTCTTACAAAAGGTTTCATTTCTCAAAAATATAGAGGACTGAGTCAAGTTTAGAGTATAATGCATTTCTCAATTGACAAGTGGGCAAAGGATAAGAATAGACAATTTTTAGATTAAGAAATTAAAAGTATCTAATTTCTCTGAAAAATATTCTGTAATTGTGTTATTATAGTTACTAAGTTTGTTTTGGAAGGTATTTTAATTCATCAATAGTAATTTTAAATGGAATTTTCATGTCTATAAATTTCATATCTATCTATTTGTTATACTTTGTAGATGATAAATAGGAATGTTGATAATTTATGTGGTTTTATTTTATATCCTGTAAGTTTTCTAAAGTTAGTTTTTTTGTTTGATTCTTTGGAGATCTCTATGTATATCATCATATTGTCTTAAAAGAGAGATAATTTTGTTCCTTGTTACCTAATTCCTTCAATTTTTTCTTCTCTTATTATTATGGCTAATATTTCTAGTATAATATTCAAGAGTAGTGGTGATAATGGGCATCCTTTCTTTACCCCAATTGTATTGGAAAGGGTTTCACTTAATTCCAAGTACAGATAATGATTTCTGGTGGTTTTTAATAGATGCCAGTTATTACTTTAAGGAAAGCTCCATTCATTCCAAAGTTTACTAATGACTTTTTTCTTTATTTATTTAGAATATTTTTCCATGGTTACATGATTCATGATTTTTCCCACCGCTCTACCCTCCCCACTCCTGGAACTGACAAGAAATTCCACTGGGTTATATATGTATCATTGTTCAAAACTCACTTCATGTTATTTATATTTGCAATAGAATGATCTTTGAACATCAAAATCTTAATCATATCCCAATAGAACCATGTGATCGATAATATGATTTTCTCCTTGATTTCAGTTCCCATAGTTCTTTCTCTGAATGTGAATAATGTTCTTTCTCATGAGTTTCTCGGGATTGTCCTGGATCATTGCATTGCTGCTAATTTAAAAATCTATTACATTCTATTGTGCTACAATGTATCAGTCTTTGTGTACAATGTTCTTCTGTTTCTGCTCCTTTTGCTCTGCATCAGTTCCTGGAGATCTTTCTAGTTCAAATAGAAATCCTCCAGTTCATCATTTCATTCAGCAAAAGAATATACCATAAATATAAGATATATTCTTATGAACAAACCACAATTTGTTCAGCCATTTCCCAATCAATAGACATCCCCTCATTTTCCAATTTTTTTTTTTGCCACCACAAAGATCATGGCTACAAATATTTTTGTACAAGTTTTTTTTTCCTTATCATCTCACTGGGATAGAAACCTAGCAGTGGTATGGCTGGATCAAAGCACAGGCATTCTTTTAAAATTCTTTGTTCATAGTTCCAAATTGTCCTCCATATTGGTTGGACCAATTCTCAACTCCACGAGCAATGTATTAGTGTCCCAATTTTGCCACATCCCCTCCAACATTTATCACTTTCCTTTGCTGCTATATTGACCAATCTGCTAGATGTAAACTGGTACCTGAGTTGTTTTAATTAGAATTTCCTTAATCCTTAATCCTAAATACCGGAGGTATTTAGAGCACTTTTTCATGCGCTTATAGTTGGTTTTGATTTCTTTATCTGAAAGTTGACTCTTCATGTCCTTTAGCCATTCGTCATTTGGGGAATGGCTTGGTTTTTTATACATTTAACTTAGTTCCTTATATATTTGGGAAATTAAACCTTTGTCAGACAGTTTTGTTATAAAAATATTCTCCCAGTTTGTTGCTTTCCTTCTAATTTTGGTTGTATTGGTTTTGTTTGTACAAAACAGTTTTAATTTGATATAATCAAAGTCATTCATTTTACATTTTGCAATGTTCTCTGTCTTTTGCTTGGTTTTAAATTCCTTCCTTTCCCACAAATCAGATAGGTATAGTATTCTATGTTCACCTAATTTAAGATTTCACTCTTTATATTTAAGTCATTTAACTCTGTTGAATTTATCTTGGTATAGGGTGTGAGATGTTGATCTATACCTGATTTTTCCCATACTGTTTTCTAATTTTTCAAACAATTTTTGCCAAATAGTGAATTCTTGTCCCCAAACCTGGGATTTGTGGGTTTATTGAACACGGGCTTGCTGAGACCATTTTGTGTTTCCTATTCCATTTGGGCAATCCTATTCATTAAGGATTTTTTGTGTGTGTGTTTGTGTGTGTGTGTGTGTGTGTGTGTGTGTGTGTGTGTGTGTGTTTCTTTTCTTTTCGCTCTTTTTTTCTTTTTTGCTTCCATCTTCATTACATCCATTCCAGTCCTTAAGGATTGTGCTGTTTCCCTGCTCTGCCACTTTGTTGCCTCAGTCACTCTGCCACTACATGGAAGTGCATTGTTTTTGTGCCCTCTTTGCTTCCAATACTTCTGCTGAAAGGTTTGACTAGACTGGTCCCCTACTCTGCTCTCTTGCTGTCTTGAGTGTTCTGCTGCTTTCTGCCTGAGATGCTCTGCTGCTATGTAGAAGTGTGTTAGTCTTATGCCAGCTTTGCTTTTTCTACCTGTTGTGAGTGGCTTAAGCTGCACCAGTCCTCAATTCTGCTATCTGTGACATTCTGAAGTTTCACTGCCTCAGACTAAGTGGAAATTCATTGTTCTTGTGTCTACTCTGCCTTTGCTATCTGCACCTAGTGGCTCAAGCTGGATTCATCCTGACCATCATTTTGTTCCCTCTGGCCCTTTTGCAGTGTGTTGGGCTGGTCTACATTCTTCCAGTTCTCACAGATGCTATGTGACCTGGGCTCCTCTCTCTTCTTATCCCAGTGAGACATTCCTCATATTTTCCTTTGTTTTGAGTCACTTTTTGTTTGTTTGTTAAGGGTTTATTTGAGGGTAATGTTTTTTATTCTATCATCTTAGCCTCCAGCATGTACCTTATAAATGTTTATTGCTTAACTATTATTATTTCTTTCATTTCTCCTTATAAGAAACACAGACAATTTTTGGAAGATACATTTAGAGACTTTCTCAATTCTTAAGGAACTGAGGAATTGTTCTTTCAAACATTACAGGCAATGAATCCCCATATTACAGAGATCTCAAATACTGCAGAATTTTAATGAATAAACTCTCCCATAAAAGAAGATTCAGCACAGTCAAAATCGTTACCTAGAATTCCCAGACTTAAAAAAACATCCAACATTTACAAACAAGGTTTTCAATAGAAGGGACCAAAGTCAATCTCCAAACATTATGAAAAATAAGTAAAAAATATGAACATTTAGTAGAATAGTCAAACTACATTGAAATTAGATTAAATTAAATTATCTCGGTCATTCTACTTCTTATTCTTTTGGTCTTAAAGATGTTTTCAATGGGTTTATAAAATTTTATTTTCTTTCCTAATATGTCACACAATTATAAAAATTATGTATTGTTCTGTTTGTGCAAAATATTAAACAAATAATAAAAGGATAGATGTTTGTTTATACTTATATCTCATTTTTAATTCCTTCAAAAAAAAGATAAGAATAGGGATCATGTAGTTGGCGTTTTGGATTGACAGCCAGACCTAGACACAGAAAGTCCTATGTTTAAATCTGACCACGGATACTTCTTAATTGTGTGATCCTGGGCAAGTAACTTAACCATCATTTCTTTGCCCTTACCACTCTTCTACCTTAGAACTAATACCTAATATTGATCCTAAGGTGGAAGGTAAGGGATTAAAAAAAAAGAACAAGATAAGAGAAACATTATCATACATTTGCATTAACTTCATGTCCTTTTCAAATAAATTTCATATGCATTTGTTCATTTAATACTCACAATAACCCTGTGATGTATTGCTCAGCACAGGGCCTGATACATGGTTGGCATGTAACAAATGTTTGTTGACTGATATATGTAGAAGAGATAATATTTTTCCCATCAACAATTGAGTTTAAGGAAAATAGCATGACTGACTGAGAACAAGATAATAAACTAAATGTATTCACACATTCATTAAAATAATAATTTAAATAACTTCATAGAAACACTTCCTACATAATTAAAATATCTTCTGTTTCCTGGAAATTAACTTTAAATGATAAAAAAAGAATTAAAGAAGCATAATTTCAATATGTAGTAATCACTCTTAAAAAACTTTTTTTTTCAATTTTACATTTTTAAAGATGATAGAAAAAATAGAATATAAAATTAAAGCTGAACTTCTGGGCAATTAGGAAAGAAATGATGGTGTTCTTACTTTGTCATTTCCCAACTTGATCAATTTTTTAAATATACCAAGGGCAATGAATGCAACTTTTCAAAAACTTTTCCAAGGGCATTTTTCACTTCTTTATTCCTCAGGCTGTAGATCATAGGATTCAGCATGGGGATCACCATTGTATAGAACACTGAGGCCATCTTATCTGTATCCAGGGAATGGTTGGACTTAGGCTGTAGATACATAAAAATCAGTGTTCCATAGAATACAATGACTGCTGTCAGGTGAGAGGCACAGGTGGAGAAAGCTTTGAGTCTGCCTTCAGTGGACTGGATCTTCAAAATGGCAATGACAATGTATAAGTATGAAATGAGAACTGTTGAGAGGGAGCTGATCATGTTGAACCCAGCAAAGATAAAAATCAATATCTCTTTCAGACTGGTGTCTGAGCAAGCAAGTGACATCAGTGGGACATCATCACAGTAGAAATGATTGATGATATTCGGACCACAATAGATCAAGCGAAATGTAACCACGGTGTGAAAGAAAGCAACTGAAAAGCTATACAAGTAGGGACCTATTACCAATTGTACACAAACCCTTTGAGACATAATCACCATGTAGAGAAGGGGATTACAGATGGCCACATAGCGGTCATATGCCATCACAGCAAGGAGGAGCATCTCTGAAATTAAGAATGTAAGAAAAAAGCCTAGTTGAGTTGCACAAGCATAGAAAGAAATTCTATTATCCTTGGTCAAGAGGGTTGACAAGAACTTTGGAGCTATCGAGGAAGAGTAACAGAGGTCAACAAAGGCCAAGTTACTGAGGAAAAAGTACATGGGTGTGTGAAGTCGGGTGTCTAATCGAATTAGTGAGATCATACCAGTGTTCCCTAGCACTGTTAGAGAGTACACCACAAAGATAAGCACAAAGAGGACAATTTGCAGCTCTCTAGAAAGCAAAAATCCCTGAAGAATGAACTCAGTAACCAAGGTGATATTTCTTTCAGCCATCTACTCCATGATATTCATATCCTGAAGGAAAAGAAAAGACAGAATTTTTAAAAGGCATCAAATAACGTTTCTATGATCTTGGAAGTTTTATCCAATGTCATGTCTTTTATATGATATTTTCTTGGAGGAGATGCTTCAGATATACCAATTTTTTTGGGGGAAACACCTTTCATCTTCCCATTCCCACTAAATTCAGCAATAGAGTAAATTAGCATCTGTTCCAAGCATCTTTTATGGAAAATTTTAGTTTGCATTGTGAAGTCCCACTATGGGAAAGAAAGAAAGAAAAATTGGGGCAAGAAGTAATTTAGTTTTAATAGACATGAATGCAATATGTTAGTTACAAAATTCTATGTATTTAATGAAAAATATTGGCCAAATAATGAGTCGTTATACTTAAACGAATGTTATGTATGTTTTTAACCAATAGATAAACTATCAAACTGAGAGGATTACCTAATTTAGCTCTTGGTTTGACTTCTTATTTCTGTTTTTTTTTTTTGCATGCATTAAATATCACAAGAGGTTAAAAAGAAGTGGCCTCTAATCACTATGTACTTCTGGCAAGAGAGTAGAGAAGGGCAAGAAAATCAAATTGTTGACTGTTGAGCAAAATTTAAAAAGACTCATCTAGTAATGCATTTATTTCATCTTAGATTTTTTTGCGGTGGCATTTTTTTTGTTTTTAGAAATGCCATGTTCTATAAGGGATTATTATGGTCATGCTGTCTTAAAGGACTACTGATAGCAAACATACATACCAAGTATAAAAAGTAGAAATGAGATGAAGAAAAGAGTGAAAAGGTGACCATTGCATTAAGAGCACTTCTTACTTGGCTTTTTCAAGTGATCTGTTCTTGTTTTTAATTTAGATGACCATTCTGAAATAAAAGAAACAATGGAAAGATATAGTTAAGTAGAGGAAAACATTGATTCTGGAAGCAGCTAGATAGCAGAGGGGAATGCACTGCTATTTTTTGAATTAGGAAGAGCCAAGCTGCTTTCTGTCTGAAATATTTACTAGCTGTGTAACCTTAGATAAATTATTTAAATTCTTTGTGACTCAATTGCTGTTTGTTTCATCCATCTATAAATTGGGGTTAGAATGAAAGACCTCTAAAGTCCTCTCCAGTTCTAATTCAATGAAGTTACAAGTTTCTATTTTCTTGGGCAAAAAGACCCTTAGTTTTCCCTGGAATGATCAATTTCCTTACTCACTAAAGATGTAATTCTTTCCTTTTTGAGATGCAAAGTAGAATAATATAGGATGGAGTAAGAACGATTATATTAGTCATCTCATACCTGAGGTGATAGAAGATAAGGTGAGGCAACAATAGATAGATGAGAAAGGTGAAAGAGTATTAAGACAGAGTAAAGAGTGGCCCAGATTTAAATTTGCAAAAGACATTTACTAGTTATGTGAACATGAGAAAGTTGAATAACATCTCTGAGCACTAGCTGCCTTATCTGTAAAAAAAAAAGGACAATAAAGCATGTAAAAATATGGCTTTTCTGAGGCTGTTTCATTTGAGAATGTATTCTTTTTTCCCTAAGAAATAATGATGAGGAAAAAGATAAGTTATAATAATACATTCTTACATGTTAATATAATTCTTATAATTATTTTATGGCAAGTAGCTTTAAAACCACTTTAAAGTTTACAAAGCACTTTATATGCTATTTCATATGATCCTCACATTGACTCTGAGAAGTAGGTGTCTTTATTATCCCTATTTTATGCATGGGGAAACTGAGAATGTTATAAGTTATCTCTTGAATCTAAATGCCTTATAAAGATTTAAGCTTTTATTATTACTCCACACAGCCCTGAATTTTGTCTCCAACAATCCTGGCAAGGTCGTGTTTGATGCCTGGTGATATTTGGTTGCCTCTTGAGTGGGGAATCACCTGTGCAGTGCCCAAGCACACTCTTTTTCTTGTACAATCTCAACAAGCTAAGTATACATACAACAAACTCCATTTTTATCTCCTGGGATTGGTTCTCATATTTGCATATGATCTCCAAGTGCTTTTCCATCTCTATCAAAACCTGTTTCTGAGAAGGGATCTGTTAATAGGATGTAATATCTGAATATTGGTCTCCATCCCTTGAATCTTCCTTCCTTACATAACACGTGCTTTTGAAGTTTGATCTCTCATGGGATACAAAAAGGTTCTTCCTTCTCAACTCTATTAAATTAGACTTCCATATAGTACTATATGCATATAGTAGTAAGTATAAAAGGTATGTGTAAATTAAGATGAGGGAGATTTTCCCTCACTGTTTTCCTAAAGTGATATATATTTTCAAATTTGATATTTGATTTTCTGACAGAGAATATAGAGGAGTTATCATATTATTCCATATAAAATGTATTTTAATCATACTACCTGGTCATGGGAAAAACTGAATGAATCCATGGGGTCTTTTATTTTAATACATACTTAAGGCTCCATTTTCCTTAGCTGGAAAAGGGAAGCTGCTACCATCTATGGAAAGAAGCAGCAGTATGAAAGAATAGAGAGATTGCTGGTGTAGGAAGCAGGGAAACTTAATTTTCAGATCTATCCTCTAACACTTACTATCTCTATGATCATGAACATGTCAATAACCTCTCTGAATTTTAGATCTCTCTTTTATAAGGTCAAAATAACAATAGATTCAGTTCCCATTTCATAAGGTGATATATTATTCAACTTAGAATGAAATATTCACTTTAATTGGGATTTTCTGAATAGAAGCTACATTTTTTAATATTAAAGGTTTATTTGCTTCCCAACATTTCCCAATAATTAATATTCAAACTATGTGGTTTTGTTAAGCTTTTTTAAGATAATAAGTTTTCATTAAAATTCTGAGCTTCTAAGTAGAAGGGGTTTATATAGTATTTTGAATATGATAAAATTTTTTAGATGTTACTAAAGTCAGAATGGGAAGAATGACTCCATAATTTTTTCCTCCACATATATACATATAAACAATATGTACTATCCAAAAGGGCAGAGATGGAAGTCCTTTTGTGCTCTATCCTACTCAACCATATCTAAAGAATTGTGTTCAGTTTTATTTTCAGATGAGCATTTACAGGATGGAAATTATCCAGAGGATTATAGGACTATCAGTTGTAAGTTAAAAGGATCTTAGGAAATCATCTAATTCAATTCCTTCATTTTATGAATAAGGAAAATCATGTCCATTGCTATTTAGTCAAAGGTTATAGAAGAAAATGACAAAGTCAGGTTTTGAACTCAGTTTCTTTGACTCCAAACCTGTCACTGAAACTTGTTACCTTGTTACCTCAAGCTAAGGGCATTCAGAATGGTGAAGGATCTCATGGTCATGCCATATGAGAAATTCCAAGTTAAAGGAAATGTGAATGTTCTGCCTGACAAAGGGAAGATTAGGGAAGGCGAGATGGGACCATGAAAACTTTGTCCAGGTATCAGAAATGCTTCATATCAAGGAAATTCAGAAATTATTTGCTCTGTTCAAAGGGAAGAACTAGGATATTGAGGTGGAAGTCGTCAAAGGGTAAATTATATTAGTCTATATGGGAAGAACAAAGTGAAACAAACTAAAAAACAAAACAAAACAAAAAGAACAAAACCAATGGAAACCTCCTGACAATTTAAAATGCCACAAAGTAGAATGAACTGTCTGAGAAGTTATTTAATTCCCTATTAAAAGTTTTTCTAACAAAAAATTTAATGGCCACTTGTTGATGCTTCCCCATCATGGAGACATTTATGGAGATTTTTATCTAGGATTGTGCTGATCTAAATTGTCTCTTAGTTCTCTTTCAAATCTGAGATTGTATTATTTTCTGATATAGAGAATCTTGAAAGAATTCATTTATTAATCTATTTAATATGAATATTGATCATCTTACCTGGTCATGGAAAGGACTGACTGAGTCCATGGGGTCATTTCTTTTGACATAGACTGGAGGAAATCTACATATATATTATACTGGTGTACATATAACTATGAAGATTGTATCCCTTCTCCCCTTGGGTATTGATTATCTTGCTTAGTAATGGTGCAAAATTTTTGTTAACTAGACAAACACTCTAGAGGGTCAGGTCTCTCAAAGCCCAATTGCCATTGGCAATGCTTATTACTGAATGATTATAAACTGAAGGGATATAAATAGAGAAATGGGTACAAAAGAGAATAGTTGTTGAACTAGATATAGTTTACTGTTTTGTAGCCAGTCATCAACAAGATATTCTCTAGGGGCATTGCTATTTAGTCATATTTGACTCTACATGACCCCATCTGGGGTTTTCTCAGAAAAGAAACTGGTCTTGGACAATTCCTAGGTGTGCAACTTTGGGAAAATTACTTATAGAGATTATTTCTTTCTGTCCTTCTTTCTTAGAATTGATACTAAGACAGGAGGTAGGGATTTAAAAAGAAACTAAAACTCTTAATTTATTTTCCAGATCATTTTATAGATAAAGATAATTAGCAGTCTATTAAGTGACTTAAGCATAGTCAAACAGCTGAGACATGATTTGAACTCAGGTCTTCCAGATTCTAGGTCCCATACTCAATGCACTACACCACCTAACTGCCCCAGAGATATTAGAAACAGTAATTACAAAATCACGGAAATGGTGACTTTTCCAAGAGGTAAAAGTAAGAGTAGCAACTCATATTCTTATAATTCTTTAAGCTTTTGAAAATAATTTCTTCACAATATTTCTGTGGTGGAGATAATCAAAGGATCCTGTACCATCCCACAACATTTTTTAAATCACTAACTAGAGTGAGGTCCAGAGAATTAATGGATTCTCCAACTCTGAAGTTCTTCCAATTGAGGCTGGACACCCTTATATCAATGAGCCTACAAGCCCACTCTGTGGAGATAGTCATGCAACTAGATGGCCTCTAAGGTTGCTTCCAACTTTAAAGTTCAATGACTACAAGTACAAAGACAGAAGGGACCTGAAATGAAGGGACAATAACATTTAGGGTTCTGTCCTTGGTCCCATCATCTCTATATGTAAGCTTTCTCTCTTGAAAACATCTTTCCAAGAGCAGGGGTCTGCAACCTTTTTGGCCGTGAGAGCCATAAATGCCACATTTTTTAAAATGTAATTTTGTGAGAGCCATACAATATGTTTAATTAACACTGAATACAAGTAAACATGTGAATTTTATGTAAGAACAACAGTTTTAAAGTACAATAAGTCTCTGAACTATTTTTAATAACATTATTATGTGCTAAACAATGATGAATAAATTACATTAATGTGACTTCGGGTGTTGCATGATTTTGTTGATTATTAATCAAAATTATTTTGATTACCAATCAAAAAACAAGACTTAATGGGGCACTATAGTAATGATATAACTGCTCACATACATATAAAACTCCTTTACACTAAGAAAATTGCTAAATAGAGAAAAATTCAGGGAAGAATACTTTTTCCTCTCCCTCTCTCAAGTCAGGCAACAGGAGAAGAAAAAGCTGCTGGCCTGCTGGTTAAGCCATTTGGCCACATAAATTAAGTAGGAGATCAGGAGATTACAGAAAATAACATGACTTGTGTGCAGGCATTAGTAAGTAGTTGGGGAGGAGGGTATCTTTTTATGGAAAACTGGCCAGGACACATCACACACATTTCCTGGTACAGGTGTTTATCAGTGCTGCCTACTCAATCATTCTGTATCAAATGAAACAACTACTGGGGAAAAATGCTTCTCACTAATGAAGCATATGTAAAGATGTAATCTGACTATAGTTCCCCTTTAAGAGCAGGTAGAAAAGTTAAAAACAATTACAATCCCACAAATAGGGAGTGCAGACCCCATGAATGCACTGAGATAAAGCCATGTAAATCAGAGGCAGGGGGGTAGAGAATGTAGACAGAAGTGATCAATCACTATATAGAAACCTAGATGTCAGTAACAGGTGTGGAGAGTAAAAGGAGGGCAAAAGGAGGAACACACAGCACACCTACCAAGCCAAACTAAAGACCAGGATTCATCTCTTATGGCAATATCAAGGAGGGAGCCTTCTATCTTAGAAGATAGTCTAGGTACTGAAAGGATCACGTGATGTACCACATGACACACAAAGTCATGGGTAAACTGTTAGTTACTGTGCTGCAGTTGACTTTATGGCTCCTGCAGAAAGAGCCATATCTGGCCCTCAAAAGAGGCAGATATGGCTAGAGAGCCATACATAGCTGACCCCTGCCCAAGAGTTTCAAGCAAGTAGCATAAGTAGGAAGATAATATAAAACTCTTTCAGTTTCAGTTTATTAACTCTAAAAGTGAAAATAATCACACATTGTTTTGCTGATGTCACTTAACCCAAGTCTATTCCACTGATCCTCCTTTCTATCTCTTAACCAGTACCATATTGTTTTGATGACTGCTGCTTTATAGTATAGCTTAATATCTGGTAATGCTAGGCCAACTTCCTTCACACTTTTTTTCATTATTTCCCTTGATATTCTTGATCTTTTGTTATTCCAAATAAACTTGGTTATAGTTTTTTTCTAATTCAGTAAAAAAGGGTTTTGGTAGTTTGATAGGTATAGCACTAAATAAGTAAATTAATTTGGGTAAAATGATCATTTTTATTATGTTAGCTCATCCTACCCATGAGCACTCAATGTTTTTCCAGTTGTTTAAAAGATCTAGTTTTAATTGTTTGGAAAGTGGTTTGTAGTTATGTTTGTATGATTCCTGTATTTGTTTTGGTAGATAGATTCCTAAGTATTTTATATAGTCTAGGGTGATTTTAAATGGTGTTTCTCTTTCTACCTCTTGCTTCTGCGATGTGTTGGAAATATATAGAAATGCTGATGATTTATGTGCATTTATTTTGTACCCTACAACTCTGCTAAAGTTGTTGATTATTTCTACTAGCTTTTTAGTTGATTCTCTAGGATTTTTTAAGTAGACCATCATATCATCTGCAAAGAGTGATAGCTTAGTCTCCTCCTTGCCTATTTTGATACTTTCAATTTCTTTTTCTTCTCTAATTGCTACAGCAAGTGTTTCTAGCACAATGTTAAATAATAGAGCTGATAATGGGCATTCTTGTTTCACACCTGATCTTATTGGAAAGGCATCTAATTTATTCCCATTGCATATGATGCTTGTTGATGGATTAAGATATATACTGTTTATTATTTTTAGGAAAGGACCTTCTATTCCCATACTTTCTGGTGTTTTCAGTAGGAATGGGTGTTGTATTTTTTCAAAGGCTTTTCCAGCATCTATTGAGATAATCAAGTGGTTTTTGTTGTTTTTCTTGTTGATATAGTCAATTATGTGGATGGTTTTCCTAATGTTGAACCATCCTGGTATAAATCCCACCTGATCATGATGGATAACCCATCAAGAGCCCAACTTTTGGGACAAAAACACACTATTTGACAAAAACTGCTGGGAAAATTGGAAAACAATATAGGAGAGATTAAGTTTAGATCAACATCTCACACCCTACACCAAGATAAATTCAGAATGGGTGAAACTGTAAAGAAGGAAACTGTAAGTAAATTAAGTGAACACAGAATAGTATACTTGTCAGATCTCTGGGAAAGGAAAGATTTTAAAACCAAGCAAGAGTTAGAAAAATTACAAAATTTAAAATAAATACTTTTGATTATATTAAATTAAAAAGTTTATTGTACAAACAAAATCAATGCAACCAAAATCAGAAGGGAAACAACAAACTGGAAAAAAAATCTTTATAACAAAAAATTCTGACAGAGGTCTAATTACTCAAATATACAAGGAGCTAAATCAATTGTATAAAAAATTAAGCCATTCCCCAATTGATAAATGGGCAAGGGACATGAATAGGCAATTTTCAGATAAAGAAATAAAAAGTATCAATAAACACATGAGAAAGTGTTCTAAATCTCTAATAATTAGAGAAATGCA
This sequence comes from Gracilinanus agilis, assembly GCF_016433145.1. Lineage (NCBI taxonomy): Eukaryota > Metazoa > Chordata > Mammalia > Didelphimorphia > Didelphidae > Gracilinanus > Gracilinanus agilis. The sequence continues at coordinate 277,068,535 of NC_058135.1, forward strand.
AATGAAAACAACTCTGAGGTACCACCTCACACCTAGCAGATTAGCAAAAATGATAGCAGGGGAGAGTAATAAATGTTGGAGGGGATGTGGCAAAATTGGTATGTTAATGCACTGCTGGTGGATTTGTAAACTTATCCAACCATTCTGGATGGCAATTTGGAACTATGCCCAAAGAGCAATAAAAGAATGTCTGTCCCTTGATCCAGCCTTACCATTACTGGGTTTTTACCCCAAAGAGATCATAGATGAACAGACTTGCACAAAAATATCTATAACTGCACTCTTTGTGGTAGCAAAAAACTGGAAAGCAAGGGTATGCCCTTCAAATGGGGAATGGCTGAACCAACTGTGGTATATGCTGGTGATGGAATACTATTGTGTTCATAGGAATAACAAACTGGAGGAATTCCATGTGAACTGGAAAGATCTCCAGGAATTGATGCAGAGTGAAAGGAGCAGAGCCAGAAGAACTTTGTACACAGAGACTGATACGCTGTGGTAAAATCGAATGTAATGGACGTCTGTACTAGCAGCAATGCAATGACCCAAGACAATTCTGAGGGATTTATGGAAAAGAACGCTACCCACATTCAGAGGAAGAACTACAGGAGTGGAAACGTAGAAGGAAAACAACTGCTTGAACATTTGGGTTGATGAGGACATGATTGGGCATGTAGAACTGAAAGGACCACACCAATGTAACTATCAATAATATGTAAATAAGTCTTGACTGACCCCACATGTTAAAACCAGTGGAAATGCGAATTGGCTATGGGGGCAGGGTGAAGGGGGTGAAGGGTAAAGTAAAAACATGAGTTATGTAACCATGGAAAATTTTTCTACAAATAAAATTTAATCAAAATAAATATGAAAATAATATAAACATCTAATTAATAAAATTATTATGGGGATTAAATGAGATTATATCAATGGAAACAAGAATAATACATTAATTGAAAGCTCTTTTATTAAGAATTCAATATGTGCCAAGCACTGTGCTAGGGACTGGGGATTTTTAAAAAGGGAAAGAAAATCTCTACCTTAAATGATTTCAAAAGTGAATGGATTCCTATGACGAACATCTTGTTATTCAAACTTGTTGAGATGGGAATGGTAAGTGAGAGCATACGTGAATTGATTGCCCAACCACTTGATGGAACAGATATGGAACAGATTTGTTTTGATCAAGGCTCTTTAAATTGAAACTAGATATGGCAGGTGGTGAAGAAGGAAAGAAAGTTGTGTAAAGGGAAAGGTTACTATTGCTTGTAGTAAGTGAAGGGAAATATACTTGGGGTCTTCCTGAAATAAATACAACATGAATATTAGTTGGCAATTAAGACAGAAAGAACTTAAAAGTCAAATTGATAGAAGAATTTAAATACCTAGGTTATTGCTATATTATTGACAGGATTCTGTGACTAGATTGTCAGTCCTGGAGTCAGGAAGACTCATTTTTCTGAGTTCATATTGACCTGAAACACTTTCTAGCAATGTGACCCTGGGTAAGTCACTTAATCTTGGTTTATGTCAGTTCCTTATCCATAAACTGAGCTGAAGAAGGAAATTGCAAACCACTCTAATAGCTTTGCCAACAAAATCCGAAATGGCATCATGAAGAGTCAGATATGACTTTAATGATGGGACAATAAAATTCTTATTTTGCCTTCTTATCTCACCTCTCTTTACATCTTGTCTTTTTCTGTTGAAAGCATCATCATCTTCCCAGCTATATCCTTGATGCCAAGGTTTGATTCTTCTTCATCTCTCTCTTTTCCCTCTTTTTCCAATTCAACCAGATAATCAAATTAATTACATCTACATAATAGCTCTTGATGATGGCTATTGGCCCAGAGTCATGGTACAATGGAAGTCAAATCAAGAAACACTCAAAAACAAGTGGAGCAACTTACACTGGGAAAAATTAGAATACATCACATAAGAAATTGTAACAAAGTACTGTAATGGATATCATCAGAGAATAGTTCAATTATTAAAAAGTTGTGTTACGGGGCAGCTGGGTAACTCAGTGGATCGAGAGTCAGGCCTAGAGATGGAGGTCCTAGGTTCAAATTTGGCCTCACACACTTCCCAGCTGTGTAACCCTGGGCAAGTCCCTTGACTCCCATTGCCCACCCTTACCACTCTTACACCTAGAAGTCAATACACAGAAGTTAAGGGTTTAAAAATTTAAAAAAAAAGTTGTGTTAGTCATGTAGAGAAGATCATTAATAAAGCATAGAAAGCCTATTGAGTTTAAATGCCATATCAAGAAATCTTCTGATAACATTGAATAGATTCCTTGTAGTGAACTTAAGAGAGAGTATGGTTAAAAGTTGCACACATTAATAGAAACAGGAAGGAAGAATAAAAGAAAAGTAAGGACATTTTATTAGGTTCCTTTTATGTAGTCAACATTGTTTTAAGTGCGTTAGATATATTAGCTGATATTGGCTCTCAAAACAACCATGGTCAGGAGGTAGAATTGTTTTTCCCACTTAATAACTTAAAAACTGAGGCAAAGAGGCTAAATTATTTTCTCACAGTCACAAAGCTAATAAATGTTTGTGGCCAGATCTAAACTCAGGCCTTCTGGCAGTTAGCTGGTACAGTGGAGATAATGCTGGGCTTAAAGTCAGGAAGATCTGACTTCAAATCTGTCCTCTGACACTTACTACCTGTGTGATTCTGAGCGAGTCACTTAAGCCTGTTTTCTTGATTTTTTTCATCTTTAAGAGGAGTTGGATAAGGAAATGGAAAACTACTCCAGTATATTTTCCAAGAAAACCTCAAAAAGAGTCACAAAGTGTTGGACACAAATGAAAAATGACTGAAGAACATAACTTCTGACTAAAATTCTAATACTTAATCCATTGCACCATAAAATTTATAAATGGTTTATCATCTGTGCTGTTTTACAGGATAGTCACATTGATTATATCTCATAGATTTGGAGATAGGGGGACCATTGGAAATCATCTAGTCCAATTACTTCATTTTACATATGAGTAAACTGAGGCACAAGAAATTAAGTGGCTTGCCCAAGATCATACAGGAATTAAGTGAAAGAATTATGATTTGAGCTCAAGACATCTGCCTCCATTCAACATTCTTTCCATTGCCCTATGCCATCTCCATTACATCAATGATATCACATGTATCAGTGTATATAGAAGTAACTTCTTTGAGATCCATTCCCTTTTTTCCCAATTTTAAACTCATTTTATTAACCTTCTTCTCAGCATCTCTACCTTAATCTCTTTTCTATCAATCCAGCCATCTGCATATTTGTCAAAATATGTCTTTTAAAGTATATTTCTCATCACCCAGAATAGAATGTTTTAATGGTTCCTTATATCTGACCTTAAGACTTACTACTTTCCAACTGTATTACACTGAATACGTCACTTACCCTCTGTTTGCCTTAGTTTTCTCATCTATAAAATGGAAATAATAAAAGCATTGACCTCCCAGGATTGTTATAAGGACCAAATGATGAAATAATAATTATACTGAACCTAGCACAATGACTGGCACATAATAAGCACTATATAAATGTTGCATATTCTTATTTCTTCATGGATAAGACAAAAATCTTTACGGAGGCATTTAAAACCCTTGGAAGTATGATTTATGGTTATTTTTCTAGGCTTATTCCATCCTATTCTTTCATCATTTCTGCATTTCTAGAAAACTGGGTCTAATTTTTTCCATAATTCACATTTTCTGTCTAGAATATATTTCCTCATCAGCTATATCACTGAGAATCCTTTCTTTTCCCCTTTCATTTTTAGTTCAGTTGCTTCCTCTAACATGAACCCATTATGGACCATGATCTCCTACATTTTTAGTGCTTTCCCCACTTCTTTACTTTTCTTTTAAACAAATCTATCTTTGTTCTTGACATATCTTTCTAGGAGAAAGTATAATCATTATAGAAAGGAATTGTTTCATTTTTATCTCTGAATCTAGTACTTGACAGCTAGGTGGCACAGTAGATAAAGTATTGGGCTTGAAATCAGGAAGATTCATCTTCCTGAATTTGAATTTGTCCTCAGATATTTATTAGCATTTTGAGTATGGACGAGTTATTTAACTCTGTTTACCTCACTTTCTTTATCTGTAAAATAAGCTAGAGAAAGAAATGGAAACATATTCTAATACATTTGCTGAGAAGCCTCAAATGGGGTCACAAAGAGTTGGACACTATTGAAAAATGTTTGAATATAACTCTAATGTTTATTATATATAGTAGGTGCTTTAAAAATGCTAAATTGAATTGAATCCAATCAATATTTAGTAAACACTTACTAAGTATCACATATATTTGTTATACTCAGGTGATACAGTTAAAAATTAAAAAAAAACAAAACATTGCCTTTGTCCTCAAAGAGCTTCCACCCTATAAGAGAAAATGTTATTTCTAACTATCTATCCATCTATCAATCTATCTATTTACCTACCTATCTATCCATCCATCTATCTATCCATCCATCCATCCATCCATCCATCCATCCATCCATCTATCTATCTATCTATCTATCTATCTATCTATCTATCTATCTATCTATCTATCAACCTACCTATCTACACCAGTGGTTCCCAAACTTTTTTGGCCTACCACTCCCTTTCCAGAAAAAATATTACTTAGCCCCTGGAAATTAATTTTTTTTATTTTAATAGCAATTAATAGGAAAGATAAATGCATCTGTGGCTATCATCAACCTCTCTGGATTGCTGCAGCACCCACCAGGGGGAGGTGGCACCCACTTTGGGAATCACTGACATACACACATAATTGTATATATGATCAGCATAAATGACGGGCTCATGGATATGGAGCTGGAAGGTATTATACCTATTAAGGTGCAGAGTGGTATTTATTTGTGCAGGGTTACAAGCTAGAAAGTGCCTGAGGAAAGATTTGGACTTACACCTTCCTCATCTAAAGACCTGTTTTCCTATCTCCTACTCAGAAGTTTCTCATTTTAGGGAGAAGGCACTAGCATTTAGGGATTTTAGGAAAGGTTGTGTGTTGAATATATCAATTAGCCTTAGTTATGAAAGAAACTAAGGATTCTTAGAAATGGTGATGCATATAAAGTAGAGGGGACAGCTTGTTCAAAGGTTCTGAGATGGGAGGTGGAATGCCATGTATGAGAACTAGCAAGACAATATAGAATGTAAAGGGATGTAATGTATGATGAGCTTTGACAAGTATCTTGAAATCTAATTGTGAAGTTTTTTAAGTGCTGAATAAAGTTCATACTTGACACTAGAGAAGAAAAGGAGTGGCTAAAGTTGATTGGGTACTGGAGTAGCCTCCACATACCTGTTAAGAATATGAACCTGCCTTTATTGAGTTCTATTCAATGGATATTTACTGGACACTTGATGAGTAAAAGGTCCTGTTCTAGGCACTAGATTTCAAAAGTTGAAGTATGATAATGATGCTGTTCTTAAGAGGTTTATTATTCTTGGGTAGAAATGAAGAAGAAGATTTATCATGTGAAATGAGGAAATCAGATTTGATGGAATCTATGTCTCCAGTTCTAAATCTATACTCCTTCAATCCTTTGTATATAAACATAATGCAAAAATAAATGAGAGAAGGCCAAAGAAGAGATCCAGAAAAACAATACTGATGAAACATTTGAAGATGAGAAGATTCTTTTTGGATCCTTTATTTATCAGTTTTAATCTTAACCTACCCTTTTAAGAGCTAGTTTAGGGAGCCAGCTTCCTTCATTACATCTTCCCTGATTACCCAGAATTCCTAGTCTTTTGGTCCTCTCAAATTCTTTGGTAATTACAATATGAAACCTTTTTGAACCCTTATCATATATTGCCTCTGAACTAGGTAGTGTGATTAATAGGGTATTTGCCCTGGAGTCATGAGGGCCTGAATTCAAGTCCTATCTGAGATAACCTGGGCAGATCCTTTAACTTCTGTTTGTCTTGGTTTGCTCAACTGTTATATGAGGAAGATGATATCATTTATCTCACATACAAGTTGTGAAACTCAAATGAGATAATATACCTAGAGGACTTGGTTTAGTTCTTAGCACCTAGTGGGAACTTAGTAGATAATTATTCCCTTCCCCATACCTTTATCCATATCCATTTTCACATTGTTTGATCTAACCTGTGAGGTCTTTGAGAGCAAGGATAGAGCCTGGGCATGGGACTTCATTGGTACAGCTAAATCTCAGGTCAGGAAACTTTATCTACGTGTGGAAGTTGGCATCTTCTACATATCTAATAGATCTGGGATATAGAGATTAAGAGAATTACCCAGGTCCATACAATCAATATGAATCAGAGATGGAATTTGAACCCAGATATACTCAATATCAAAAATGATTCTCTATGCATCTGTGAAGTCAAAGACTGATACTTCAAATGGAGTAAGCATTTGTAAATGTGTCCTATCCCCCACAAAGCTTTCCATCATCCCTCCACCCATTGGTAGTTTTGTTTTCCCCTTCTTTAATTTATTTGTGTTCATGTTGTATATAGTTGTATGTAAATATGAGCACATATATTGTAAACTAGCCTCTTTCCTTGATCTCTTAGAATATTAGTTCTAAGCAGTTAATATTATTCAGCTCTCATCACTTAGATCTAGGAAGGAATTTAGAGTTAGGTTAGGTAGAGACTATTTTAATTGAGGAAACTGAGGCCTTGGAGGGATTGACTTGCCATAAGTTCACCTAGATAGAAAGTAGCATTTATGAGATTTGAATACAGGTCCTCTGATTTCATACCAGAACACTCATAAAAGTGTCTAGATGGAATTAATTAGATTTTATTAAAATTAAAAGAGATTTTAGATACTTCATTTGGATGGAACCTAAAGGACATTTAGCTAAGTTACACTTATTGAGAGGCAAAAGGATAAATGGATTTCCATAAAGAGTATAAGACCAAGGTATTTAGAGTCCAAAGAACCAAGGCCAATTCTCTCATTTCAGGAATGGAAAAGCTGAGGCCCAGAAAGGAGATGGGTTTCACCCAAGGGGACCCAGATAATATAATGTCAGATTCAGAATTTGAAATCATTTTTCTGACTTCAAACCCAATTATCAATCTCCTATATTCCTCTTCTTAAGGAGATTAAGAGACATCCCTCTTTAGGTGTCCATCATTCTTTCATATTCCAACTTTAAAATAATTGGACTATTATGGGTCTTGTCTAAATGGGAATGAACTGAGATGAAGTTTGCTCACAACTAATGAGGAAAAGCCTCTGGGTCCTATTACAGAGTCAATGTTTGCAAAGAGATAATTCCCTTCAGTAATGATTATAAGAAAGTGAAGCTGACAGGTTAATAGGTTTCCAGGGGCCTTATTATGCAACTGAGTTTGTACAGAAAAAAAAACTTAACTTAATGCATCCCTTTGAAAGTTGAGTTTAATAGTCCCAGAGAATGCCCATCAAGGCTAACGAATGCAACAGAACATTTGAAATGCTGTCACACCTGAGTCCTCAATTCTGTGTCCTCTACTAGGGAAAAATTAATAGAGATAATTTGCTGGTTCTCATTAAGCTCATCCTTTGGTGCTCTTGGTCAAATCACTTACTATTTCTCAGCTTTGTTACTTGGTAGCTATAGGGCAATGGTAAGTGTGCTGGTTCTCAAGTGTGTAGACCCAGGTTAAAATCTCTCATCTATTCTTTAGAAAAATATATCTTTTTAAATTTACTATATGGAGAGCATTAGGAAAGCCATTTAACTTTACTTGGCCTCAGTTTCCTTATCTGTTCAAATGGAGGCTAGACAATATGGCCACTAAGATTTCTTCTAGATATGAATCAATGACATGATCTATAAAATTACTAACTGATCACTGAGATACTGTCTAGCTGTGTGTGCTATGCAATGGATTTAACTTAGGCCTGAAGAATTGGTGCTTATTTTTATGGCTAAGCTGAAGTTAGAAAGGCAACTTCTTCCTCTTGACTTACCATGTGAATAAGAGGAAGTCATCCAAAATCCCATAACCTCAGTTTCTGCATCTGTCAAAAGGGACTAATAATAGTTTTACTACCTGAATCATAAAGTAACTGTTGTGAGAGAAGCATTCCATAAACTTGACAGCATCTTGTAAATCTTAAAGGCCTAGGGAAATATGAGTCATCTTCATCTTCAACACCACCACCATCATCATCAACATCATGGACACTAGTGGCCTCAGACTCTCACCACACTATTTACCTGACATCATTTGCATTCATTCCCAGGAATCATGCAGTTCTATGTAAAGAATGACCTTTCACATAGACTAGATAGTCTATATCAGTGATGGTCAAACTTTTTAAAGAGGGGGCAAAGGAAAGGAAATGCTCATCTGTCAGTCTGTTTCTAAGGCAACTCTTTCAAAGTTTCATTGTATTTATCCTACTCATTGTAGTCATCAGATTAGGAATAATGTCAAGGAGTCCGATAGAATATTTCAGGAGGCCTCAGTTTGTCCATCACTGGTCTATATGATATAATGTTTTTAGAAAATGACCTCCTTGCAGGCCCAAAGATATCTACAGCATGAGATGTCTGAAATTTCACCAACAGAGATTAACTACTTTGGGTATAATACTTATTTTTTGCAATACCTTTTTGAAAATATACCTATCCCTGTAGGCACTAAACTATGAAATATCTTTATTTTTAGCTTGAATGAGTTTCAGATCACCTTCCCCTGTAATAGGAGCAATATAATTTAGGTCAACTTGAAAGTTATAGGAATTATAGGTGTGGAAACTTCCTACATCATAGGGGTAGGTTGTCTGTAATTTATTGCCATCCAGAGCCATATGGAACACTGAAAAGGGATGTGATCTACCTAGTGCTACACTGTATGTGGCAGAAGAAGGATCTGAACCAAAGTTTTAATAATGTCAATAGCCACATCCAGTCTACAACATTACTTCTCCTCATAAATATATACATCCAAGGATATATATATGCATACATATGTGGAAACAAATTTATACATATATGCCCAGAGGCATATGTTTATTTTTATATCATATGTACAAATGTAAAAATAGCATAGTAGAATAGATCTAAGTTTAGCTTCAGAACTAGTGAAACATGGATTTAGGATCTATCCAGAAAAATACAATGTGAATACGGGGAAATATTTTCATATCTGAGCAAGCATTTTTTGCATCTCTCTAAGATGTGCGTGCATACACACACAGTCACACACACTCAATTATATTCATTGAGAGACACAAAATAGAGTCATGAGAAATAAATAGGAGACCAGAAGAATGTCTTAAATCCTACTTTTCACGTATGAGTATAGTTCAGTCCCTTAATTTCTTCAATTTTTATTTTCTTCAAGCACAATAATCAAGGTAGAATTCATCTATAAAAAGATTACTTGTGAGGCTCCAGAGAGAAACACACACAAACAAGTACATATATGTATATATGTATATACACACATATTTTTACATGGGTTTTAAAAACTTTAAAGCTCTATATAAATATCAGTTATCTCTATATTTTTTGTCTTATCGCTTCCTTTTATTTGTCACACTTATGATTTTCCCTTTATAAGGGGGATAACTATGATACTCTACAAATATGTAAATATAGTTAGTTTAAATCTTCGATCCATACAGAATTGTTTTCCTTTGTATGTTGTACATTGTACATTGGCTCACAGTTAATTTTTCTCCTTATGGCTATTCATTAGATCTGAAACCATTTGTTAGTGACATTCGTTTTCTCCATTGTTGTGCTTTTAAATCAGGGAGAATAACTCTTTCTCTTGAAATGTATAATTTATTATGGAGTAAATACCATTCTAACTTAACTTAATACCCTGGTATTTATGCTTTTCTTGCTATTATAAATTTATTTTCTCTTTGCTGTCATGTTTTATAGCTAAATTATTAGTAAAAAGGAAACAAATAAGAATGTTGTGAGTCCTGTTTATTTCTTGCTATATGCACTGGATGTCTTTATTATCTCTAAAGATTATATGATTTAATTCCTTTATTTTCCTTAAGTATATGCTTATATCATTAGTTAGGAAGATAGTAGCATCCTTAACCAGGAAGAAAAAAAATAGAGAAAGGAAAGTATTGACCAATTTTCCGAATGGATATTAATGCAAAAATGTTAAATAAAATACTAACAAGGAGATTAGAGTAATATATTACAAGTATCACACACTATGATCAGGTGGGTTCCGTGCTAGGGTTGCAGGGATGTCTTCACATTAGAAAAACTATCAGCATAAAATATGAGTAACAAAACCGACAGAAAGCATATGATTAATTCAAGAGATCCAGAAAAAAAAAAGATTTTGAAGAAATTCAACAGTCATTCTTATTAAAAACACTAGAAGAGAAAACTAGTTGGCTTAGTTGTAGAAAGCCTGGCTTGGAGATGGGAGATACTGGCTCAAATTTGTTATCAGACAGTTTCTTGTTTGGCTTTGGGCAAGTCACTTAATCCCACTTGCCTAGTCCTTACCATTCCTCTGCCTTGGAATTGATACATAGTAATAATTCAAAGATAGAAGTCGATTAGTAAAAAAAAAAAGAGAACATTGGAATGAATGGAACATTCCTCAAAATAATAAATACTATGTATCTTAAATCATCAAAGAGGATTATCTTTAATGGGGATAAACTAGAAGCCTTCCCAACAAAATCAGGGGTGAAGCAAAGATATCTATTATCACCACTACCATTGAATACTATACTAGAAATATTATCTATAACTATAAGAGAAGAAGAAATTGAAGGAATTATAATAGGCAATAAGGAAACAAGTCTATCACTCTTTGCAGATAATGTGATGATATACTTAAAGAATCCTAGAAAATCAACCAAAAAACTAATTAAAATAATTAACAATTTTAGATAAATCAAGGCATATAATATGAAACCATATAAATATCTGATCTTTATACTACCATAAAAGCCCTAAAGCAAGAGATAGAAAGAGAAATTCCATTTAAAATATCTGTAGACCATATGAAATATTTGCAAGTCAACCTGCCAAGGCAAATTCAGGAGCTATATGATCACAACTTCAAAACACTTTTCACACAAATAAAGTCAGATCCAAACAACTTGAAAAACATTAATTACTCATGGATAGGACATGCCAGTATAATACCAATGACAATTCTACGTAAATTAGCTTATCTATTCAGTGCCACACCAATCAAACTATGCAGAAATAATCTCATAGAGCTAGAAAAAACAATAATAAAATTCATCTGGAAGAACTAAAGGCCAAGAATATCAAGGGAATTATTTAAAATATATGAAGGAATGTGGCCTATCTGTATAGGATCTCAAACTCTTTTATTTATTTTTTAAATGTTTATCTTATGCCTTAGATACAATATTGTGTATTTATTTTATTTGTTTTTAAAAAATGTTTACCTTCTGCCTTAGAACTGTGTATTGGTTCTAAGGCAGAAGAGTGGTAAGGGCTAGGCAGTGGGGATTAAGTGACTTGATCAGAGTCACACAGCTAAGAAGTGTCTGAGGCCATATTTGAACCTAGGATTTCTTGCTCTAGGCCTGACTCTCAATCTGCTGAGCCACCCAGCTGGCCCCCTCAAAATCTTTTATAAAACTGAAAGCATCTAAATAATGTTATACTGGTAATAAAATAGTGTACTTTATCAATGGAATAGATTAAGCATTCAACATGTAGTAGTAAATAATGTAATCTGTGACAAACCCAAAGAACTAAACTTTTGGAAAAATAACTAACTTTTTGGTCAAAACTGATGGAAAAATGTAAAATAGCATGGCAGAAACTAGGCACTGACCAATACCTCACACCATACACAAAGGTAAAGTCTAAATGGATACATGATTTAGAAATAAAGGTGATATCATAATCAAATTAGAGGAATATGGAATAGTTTGCCTAAGTATAAAGGAAGAATTTATGTACAAAGAAGATACAGAGAATATAATTCAATGTAAAAAAGATAGCTTTGAATACAAAATTAAAGAAATTTTGCACAAACAAAACTAATGCAACCAAGATGAAAAAAGAAAAAAACAAACTGGGAAAAAAACATTCATAGGAAGTATCTTTGGCAAAGGTCTCAATTCTCAAATACATAGATAATTCAGTAAAATTTATAAGAATACAAAGCATTCTCCAATTGACAAGTGGTCAGAGGATATGAAGAGATAGTTCTTTGGTGAAGAAATTAAAAGTATCTTTATCCATAAGAAAAAGTGATCTAAATCACTATTAGAGAAATGTAATTAAAAAAAAAAACTCTAAGGTACCACATCATGACTATCAAACTGGCTAATAAAACAGAAAAGGAAAGTTGGGACTCTAATATACTTTTGTCAGAGCTCTGAACTGATACAGCTATTCTGGAAATTTTGAAACCATGCCCAGAGCTCCATACAACTGTGCACATCCTTTGGCCCAGCAATACCATTAGCATGTCTCTATTCAAAAGAGAACAAAAATAGAGAAAAAGGACCATTTGGTAAAAAGTATTCTTAGCAGCTCTTTTTGTGGTGGCAAGGAACTAGAAACTGATGGGATATCCATCAACTGAGGAACTACTAAATAATATGTATGATTGTAATGGAATAATATTGTGCCATAAGAAGTAACAAGCAAGATAATCACACATACATGCACATAGAAAAAAATGGAAAGGTTCATGTGAAGTAATGGAAAATGAACAATTCCAGGAAACATTGCACAAAGTAACAGCAATAGAATATGGTGGTCAATTATGAATGACCATTTAATTATTATCAGTAATGCAAGAATCTAGGACAACTCCAAGGACAACAAATCCAATTGTGATTAAAATATTGTCCACCATCATAGAAAGAATCCAAAGGAAGATCAAAGTATTTAATTATTCATTTAATTTCCACAATTATCTTGCATCACGTGTAAGTGATATATGACTTTTTTCACAACATAATGATACATCTAAACCCATATCATTTTACCTAATATTTTTGGGAGAGTAAAGAAGTGGGGAGGAAGATGGGGGAGAATGTGGATCACAAAATAAAAGAAAAGATTATAGGAAAGATATCTACATGTAATCTTGAAAAAATTTTATTAAAGTTTATTTCATTTATTTCTTACTTTCATATGTTTATGTCCTTTTAATAAGGGGAATTTGTGGACAAATTCAGAGCCAGAGGACCTTTGCTTAAAACTTGGATCTGTGTCTTCCTACCTATGTAACTTTGAACAAGTCTCTTTTCTCTGGACCTCAGTTTCTTCATCTGTAACATGAGCTTTAGGATAATTGATCTTTAAGGTTTCTTTCATACCTCAGACTTATGTCCATGATGCTATTCTTTTCCCTTTTCTGATAATAGCAGTTTTGCTAACAGTATATTAAATCGTGGCTTATGTGAACATAATTGTCTTGTTGCTCTTTTACAAGCCGTATAAATTGATCATATATTTATAGCTGAAAGATAATCTCAATATTATTGATGTCAAGATTTTATGTTTGTAGAAACTGAGCCACTAGCCACATAAGTGCTACCTGATAGAGTGAGAACTTGAACTCAAATCCACTGATAAAAAGTACACAAACCTTTCTATTATACTATTCTCTCTCCCTTTCTCATTAAACAGAATATTGGATCTTAATTTTAACTCTAGTCTCTTAATACTAACCATTTTAAATTGAATATTAAACTTTTCACAAAATTTGTAAGGTGATGAATATTATCACTTTTTTACATTTAGAAATCCTATTCAAACCTTTAGCTCTTCCCCAATTGCTGCTCTGGCCCAATTTCCTCATTAGATTACATGTATTTTATATTTATTTGTTATATTTATATTTAAATATATATTTTATATATATTATATATTATTTTATATTATTTATAAATATATATTTTTCGGAAGCTCCCATGAAATTTGAAAATTTGAAAAAAATATTTTATATTCTTTATTTTATTGGTGTATTTTATAGTATATTAAAAACCTAATGAATTATATTCTCCCCTCCTCTAGAAATTTACTTCTTATAACAAGGAATAAAAATTAAAGAAAAACTCAAACTTAGTAAAGTATCAAACAAATATGATACTGTATACAGTGATGAGTATATATGTGGGAAGCCAATAAGAGAAACAGAGTCTCAAATAGATAAAAATCTGAGACTCCTCTTTTGACCCCTTTTATGATCCACAACTTTTCTTATTAGAAAGCAATATAATCTTTTTTTTTAAACCCTTGTACTTCGGTGTATTGTCTCATAGGTGGAAGATTGGTAAGGGTGGGCAATGGTGGTCAAGTGACTTGCCCAAGGTCACACAGCTGGGAAGTGGCTGAGGCCGGGTTTGAACCTAGGACCTCCTGTCTCTAGGCCTGACTCTCACTCCACTGAGCTACCCAGCTGCCCCAAAAGCAATATAATCTTATTGGAAAGCTTTAAGTCCTTTAGCAACCAGCAATGAAGAGGTTAACATTATCCCCTTTTGTCAGGAATGCAGGTGCTGGGTTTCAAAAGTAGTTTCAGATAGTCAAGGCCAAAAAATTCAGGGACTTCCCAACCCAGCAAAATATTCCCAGACTTTACTGATGATGAGGCAGCTACAATCCAACCTTGTACTCTTATCTTCACCTTGAAGTTTCTGAGGTTTCTGTGTGTTGTCTAAACTAATTGCAATGTCTGCGAAACTATAGAACTCTCTCTGTTCTTCTGAGTGAAAGGGATTTTTAATTTTCATATATAATAAACGTGTGACTCAATGGCACTTCGGAGAAATAGCTATAAGTTAACAGTCAAGATCGTCTCCTGCCTCTTTCTACTAAGCCATCCTTATCAGATTATCTAGATATGATAAATAGATTTCAACATATATGGTCTTCCATCTTTGCAAGTATGAGAGAGTAGTGCAGTCTGCAGAACATGGGATTCAGAAAGATTTATTTCAAGCTAGAAGGGTATCTTGAACCCATCTAGTATACTTCCCTAAATTTTATAAATGAAGAAAAGAAGACGTAGAGAGACAAAATAATTTGCTCGTGGTCATACAGACCATAAGTATTACAGAGGGGATGTGAACTCAAGTCTTCTAACTTCAATCCACTATATTATGATTTTAGCTTATTGTGTATCTCTTGAGGAGGAATAGAAACAGGAATGAAGACTCATGCTATTTTATTGTCCACTGACTTTCTCTTTAAAACTCACTAGACTTGTAGTCAGAGGAATTGTGCTTAAATTCTAGTTCTGTGATTAGTCATTTTCTATCGATGGGTCCCTTAAAAAAGGGAAGCAAAATAGCCTAATATCTAATCTCTCTCCTAAATGTAATGCCTTCACTCTTGATAGATTATAAATTCCCCAGAAGCAAAAATTTATTTACCATCTAATTCAGTTCATTTTCTAAGGGATATGCATAAAATAGATATATACAATGGGTAATAGAATATTATATACAATAAATTATATAATTACTTTATGATAAACCTAAAACTTGTGTGACAAAACATATTGAATATCATAGATTAATAAAATATTGCATGTAACAGGTAATAAAATGTTAATTTACATATAAAATGGAAAACAAAGTTTGTTGAGTGAGTTCATCATTAGACTTATTTCAGAAGAATATGTCCAAAAGTCAATAGGAGTGTTCAAGCATTGAAATTCTTTTCTCTATGTTACCATTGAATAATCCATCAACTGTCTCCTTAAGCTCATGGGTCTTTATATTCTTCTAAATGTAAGAAGGCAATATCATTATTATTATCTGCTGATTTCATTAGGATGAACCTAGTCCAGTGATAGGCAAACTTTTTAAAGAGGGGGCCAAACGAAAGGAAAGACTCATCTGTCAGTCTGTTTCGTTATAAATAAGTTGTAATCTAGCAGGTCACAGGCAATTTTGGTAGTAAGGAGAGATAAAAGGGATATAGGTGATTAGAGGAGGAATGAAAGAGATAGCTGAGTGTATGGAAGAGATGAATGAGGTGGTATATAGCAAGGTAAGGGAATGAATGGGAATATACAGGAGGGCAGCTCAAATGGGCTTATTCACTGAGGCTAGAGACAGAGGATACTAAGGAAATAGGCTGAGGATCTACAATCAGGGAAGGTATCTCTAAGGTACAGGAGGATTGGGCCAGTCAGAAATGTTTTATATCTGGCTGGAGGACTTCTCTTGTTAATTTCTCATTCCCTTGAGGGAGGAGACAAAAGGGCTCCTCCCTGCCAGTGAAACTGATGGCTGCAGGAAGTCCTTCCTGCCACAATGGATGCTTGTGATTCCCTCAATAAATAAAAATAAAATAATTCCTTCCTTCTTCAGCTCTTGCCTTAATTTTCAATATAATGATTCACCAGAGTCTTTGAGTAGGTAACAAAGGGGATTTATTAATGTCAGGGATAATCAGAAGGAGAGAGGGGGTTAGGGTTTTGTAACAGCCACTAGGGAGAAAGCTTTTGGTGGGGGAAGTGTCACAGGAGGGGGTTAGACTGAGAATCCAGCTCTCCCAGTCAGGAAGGTTTGACTGCCTTTGAAGTAAAGTATTTATCAAATCACTAAGTTGGGGTAACTTGTTTTAGGATGCCCTACTTGCCTACAGAAGTTAAACCCAAAATGTCCAACCACCAAGCCCACACTTCCTCCCAGGGCCCAAAGGGAAATTCAGGGGAAATAGCAGGGATGTAATGGAGAAATCAGGGAGAGGTCCAGAGAAATCAGATAGGTCCAAATTTCCCCAAGACAAAATAAGCATAGGCCAATGCTGAAGCCAAAAGGCCAAAGCCAAGCCAAAAAGCCAAAGCCAACAGGCTAAACCAAGGCCCAAAAAGCAAAATCTCCCAAGCAAAGTGAAAGCCAGAAGGCAAAAGCCCCATCAGTTGGAACTTCAGCCCTATTTATAGCCTTAGGCTCCAACTGACTTTCTGAAGATTCCAAAACCTCCAACTACCTTTCTGCTACAGTTTGAAATTGCAGAAGCAAAAGGCTTCTGCTAGCAATCTTGTATTACAGTTTCTAAGGCAACCCTTCCAAAGTTTCATTGTATTGTATCCTACTCATTGTATTTGTCAGATTAGGAATAATCTCACGTGGCTAGATAGAAAATTTCAGGGAGCCACATCTGGCCTAGGCCATAGTTTGCCCATCACTGGCTAGTCTATTTCTCCTGAAGCTTATTGGTCAAAGCTATAACTATAGATTTACACTCAAGACATACCATCCTCCCTTAGGTTAATGGTGGACTTTTCAAACTCTAGTCATTTTTCCTTTTAACCTAAATCTAAGAAATTTCCTTGCTCCACCTCTAAATGAGGTAAAAGAATATGATCGTTCCATGATCCATAATACAAAATTAGGGGGACATCAATTACATAGTGCTAATGATACACAGACATCTTTGTCAAAACACATACTTTTTGCTTTTATTGTTGCAAATGGAGAGAAGGGAAACCTGAACTCTCTTAGTGTAAAGACATTATTATTATCTATTGTTATCTTTTTCTTTTTTATCTGGGGTATCACTAAGGGAACTCTTATAATGGAAATTCCATTCAATAACTCAGGTGGATGACTTGTCTGTAGTTTATCATGTAGGAGAATTGACAAGGGTTTTGATAGGTTAAATGGTTTACTCATCATTGCATTTTTGTATGTGTTATTTAAAGAATAGTCTAGGTAAAAAAGGTGAAGTCCATAACAAATGTATTTACTTGAAGAAGGAAAAGATGCTCAAGTCAATACAATAATATTTATTAAATGGCTTCCTGTAAGTCAGGCACTAAGTCCTAGAGATATAAAGAAAATCAAAAACAATCTCTGTGCCTTCAAGGGTCATGTAATTAATTCTCTATAACAAGTCAGATATTGGAAAGAGTGAAACTATTGCAAAACTGGAAGATTATCAAGATTTTTACTATGAGTACTTAGTGATAGTTAATTTGTAATTTTCTTATTTTTTGTGTTTCTTTTTATTTTGTTTTAATTTCTTTTTTTTTTCTTGTCATAGCATTCCATCTGAATTTTCTCTTTTCCAATGATGAAAACATTTAGAGATATAAATGTTTCCCTATATTGAGATACAAATGTGGCCACATCCTACAAATTATATTATGTTGCATCATTGTTATCATTATTTTGTTGAAATTATAAATTGTTTCTGTAATTTGTCCTTTGATTCATCCATTCTTTATAATTAAATCAATTTTAAATTATTTATTAAAATTAATAGTTTTAATATTTTCTTGAAAGGCCCATCATTAAATGTATTTAATGTGTTGTCATCACCAAATATATATGCATATATATGTATACATTTAATATTTTTCCTTTTCTGCATTTGTTTGAGTTTTTTAGGACCTAAATAGTCAATTTTAAAAGGTGCTGTGGATAGCCGAGAATTGGTGTGGTCTATTATACTCCCCTTCAATATTCTCCTGATGTGTATCTCTCTAACTTTGTTAAAATTCTATCTAGGTCTTTAGCCTCTTTCTGATTTACTTTTTAAATTACATCTATCTAGGCCTGAGAGGAGTAATTACAAGTCCTCCACTATTATAGTTTTACTGTCCATTTCTTCCTAAAACATTTAACTTTTCTTTTAATATTTTAGATGGTATCGGTTTTGGTATGTATATGTTTAATATAGATATTCATTCATTGTCTGTGGTACCTTCGTGGCAAAATTAGTTTTTCCTGTTTTTCTCTTTTAATAGTAATTTTCAGTCATGTCCAACTCTTCATGACCCCATTTGTATTTTTCTTAGAAAAAAAATACTGCAGTAGTTTGCCATTTCTTTCTCCAGCTCATTTTATAGCTGAGGAAATTAAGGCAAATGGGGGTATGTTACATGCCTAGGTTTTCAAAGCTGAATTTCTGAAATCAGATTTGAACTTAGAAGGAGGAGTATTACTACAGGGCTGGTACTCTATCCACTGTGCCACAATTAATCTCTTTTAGTTAGATCCAATTTTGCTTTTGCTATGTCTGAGCCATCATTGCTATCTTTATTAATTTTTTATTTCAGCTGAAGCACAACAGACTTCACTCAATGCCTTAAGGTTAACAATGTATTTCTGTTTTAGGTGTGCTTCTTGTGAATAATACCTTGTTGCTTTCTTATTTCTCATAAAATCTGCTATCCTCTTCCATTTTATAATAAGCTCATCTCTTTCATATTGACAGTTATGATCCCAGTGTATTTCCCTCATTTTATTTGCTTACATTTTTCCTTCTCTTTTTCCCCCCTGCCTCTTCCCTTTCTTTAATGGTGGAAGAGATAGTGATCATCCTTGACTTGTTCTTTTACAAGGCTTCTAGAACATAGTATCCTAGATTGATAGTGAGAAGAGACTTTCAATGTTACAGAAGCCAACATATTATGGTTGGGAAAAGCAGCAATAGAAGAGTTACATAGTCTCAAAGGAATTAGATTATGAGGGAGAAAGCAGAATTCAAAATAATTCCAAGAATTTATACTTTATGAAGATTTGTTGTTATCAATAGGAATAAAGATGCTAAAACTGAGACAGATTTTGGCATGTGAAAGAATGAGTTCAATTTTGAGCATGTTGAATTTGATATACCCAGATGTCCCCAGGTTGAATGTTTTCAGTTGGCTTTTGTATATAAGCAAACATCCATCTAATTGTTTCTTTGATCTGAGTGACTATTAGTTATGTACAATATCTCTTTACATTACTGATGTATTATCTCATTAGTACTAACTTCTCCAACTTCTGCTATTGTACAGATTAAAGACTGAGAAGTGATCAGAATCTATTTCAAAAAATTCATTAACACTTTACAGAGATGATCTGAAAGTCAGCATGAGTATCATGAGGGAATAGACACCTGTGAGACCAAGAGTCAAAGGTATATATTTTCCTACAGTAGCTATTAGACCTGAAGAACCAAAGAGAATTCTGGGAAGCAGACTAATCTAGACACAGGTATAGTGCATGTCACCAGGTTTTCACTGGTTTCTTTCTTAGTTGGATAGACATATTTTTTACTTTTACTTTTTTTCATCTTTCAAAAAAGAACAGATAATTATCTAAGGCAATAATTTATACATATATATGCATATATGCACCAGTTTATGTTTATTAGAACAGTATAGAAAATTTTGGAGAAATTTAAACATATATATATATATATATCTTTCACTATAAAGATTATTTCAGTGTTAGGTTCTAAAATTATGATGATACTTTTGTATTTGTTCATTTGTTTTCCTTGAATCTTTATTTCCTCTCTTCAAAATTATGTATTCAAGGTAGAAAAATGGCAAGGGATAGGTAATTAGGGTTAAATGACTTACCCAGGATCATATAACTAGAAAGGTCTGAGGCCAGATTTGAACCCAGATTCTCCAAACCCCAGATCTGGTGCTCTCTCCATTGTGCTACCTAGCTTGCCACTTTATTTGAATCTACCTTCTGCCTATTTGTGTAACATTCGTCCAGCTACTTCAGAACCTCTGCTTTCAAGGATCCTTATCTGTAAAATGAGGGAAATTACGGCGGATGATATTTCTAACATTAAGCCCATTATCCCTTAAAAAGATGTTGACAAGTCCTTTACCCAGATAAAGAGAGAGAGAGGGATGAGAATGGTGATGGAGAAGGGGACAGAGATAAGGACAAGGATATATAGAGAGAGCAGGAACTAGGGAAGGGACAGGGATAGGAATAGGCACAGGAACAGTGATAAATATAGAGCATGACCTGTGATTATATTATCAGGTCTCCTAAGTAAGGAAATTCCCTATATTAAAGCAAATCAGTGCCATCTCTATCCACTGATATTTGCCTAGAATATTAAGAGGTTATGTGTATGCAGCAGGATCATGCAACCAGTAGGTTTCAGAGACAGGATTTAAACCCTAGTCTTCCTGTCTCTGAGGCTAACTCTCTAGACCAAATCAAATATTGTCTATTTATCAGTGATGTGATCTTAAATTCCAAGGCAACAAATAGCAGTGCTTAATCCAGAATAATGGAATTTTCATGAAGTTCTTTCTTTTTTTTTTAACTCTTACCTTCTGTCTTAGAATCAATACTGGGTGTTGATTCTAAAGTAGAAGAGTAGTAAGGGCTAAGCAATTGGGGTTAAGTGACTTGTCCAGGGTCACACATCTGGGAAGTATCTGAGGCCAAATTTGAACCTAAGACCTCCCATCTCCAATCCTGGCTCTCAATCTTCTGAGCTACCCAGTTGCCCCCAAGATATTTCTTTTTAAATCTCCTTTTATTAGGACTCTAACCTCTACCGTGGGAGCTCCCTGCTCCAGCAGTCTTTGATCAAGCAGTACTTGTTCTACTGATTCATGTATGGCAATAATGGTCTTTCTTAGTTTATGACAATATTCACTGTGATAATGAGTTAGATATGCACAGAATCACAGGATTTATAATGCTACAACTAAGAAGTAAAATGGGCCTGAGGGATAATCTTGTCCACTTCTTCCCTCTGCAAATAAAGAATGAGAAGTAGATTCTGCCTACAAAGAGCAGATGTTTGAACCTGTGTTTTCTAATCACCATTCTTATGTCATCCTCATTAGGCCATGCTAGCAGCCAGGGATGCTGACATCAGGGCAATTCCAGATTCATACTTTAGAAGTAGAATTGAATGCTGTTCTGGCCAAGACTCTGTGTGAGATTGTGCTCTGCACTTTGCTGTGACCTGCCTTTTAGGAAGTGGGATGCAAGTTGAATCTACACTGGAAATTGTATATACTTTGCTCTCTTTGCAGAGAGAACTTTGGATTTGGAGCCAAGGACTAAGACTACAGTCTTAGCTCCACTTCTTCCTATTCAAACATGGACAAGTCATTTAACTTTTGTGAGACTCAATTTCTTCATGTGTAAAATAATCACATTGAATTCTTAGATGTCTAAGGGGGCTGACAGCTATAAATATGTGATTCGATGAGTTATAAGACAAGAATATTGAGAAACAAGTTATATGGATTCTAGGCACTGGAGTCTTCATTTTGCCTGTGATAAAAATGACCTGAGGAAGAAAAATGATTACTTCTGACTTTATATGACAGATTTCTTTTCTGAATATGTGTGATGCAAGTCACATTTTAAAAAATACATTAAATACATTTTTATTAACATACTGTCTTTAAATTGCTTAAATTTACCCTTTCAGAGAGCACTCCCAAATAATGAAGAATATTTTTTGGGGAAAAAAGCAATAGAAGAAAACAAAATCAGTAAAAATCAAGACTCTGGAAAAATCACTTGATTTTTCTGTACCTTGGCAATTCTCTACTAATATAAGGTCCATATCCAAGTGTCAAACCTTTGTTGGTAGAGGGAAGTTCCTCCCCTCACCCCTGCATACTGTAATAATAAAAGGAACCAGTCACTGAATGTTTGATAGTAGGGAGATAGAGAGAGAGTCTATGGTTTGTCTCTCCTCCAGGTCTCCTCTGGGGTCAAATATACACTGGGAGACTTTAAAGGGGTGTCACCCTGAAACTAGGTGATCATGCCACCCCTCAGGAGTTGGGGGCCAAGGATTCCCTATAAGAGAAGTTATGTGGTACCCCAATCCGAACCTGTTTAAAGAAAGGGTTCACACAATCCTCCACCCAATCAGGTAAATTCACAGCAGGTGGTCCGGCTTCAAGAAGGAGGCAGCCAGACCAAGCTGTGGTTCCCCTCTCCCTCGTTGTCTCTCAGGCACTCTGGAATGCTTCCTGACTGATCAATGGCTTTATTATTCACAATTTAGGGATTGGGAAAAGGGGTGAAGGGCAGAGGGATTTTGGGGTGCCCTCTTCACTACTGCTATGTGGTCCATCACTTGGATGGGAACCCCAGTGATTATCACATCTAAGCTCCTCCCCTTTCTCTTTCTACTTCTGTTTCTCTATGTCTGTCTTTTCCTATAATTATAAGGTTTGACTGAAAAAGGGTCTCTTTGCAAGTTTGGAAATGGGTGAAGGAGAGTAAGAGATCTCTCCCAAAATCGAGTCCAGACTTATCTAACTTGATGGTTGAAGTCTTGATATGTGAGATGCAATGGAATGGCTTTGATCAGGGAATCAGGGTTTCAGTTTCCAAAGAAAGATCCTCAGGAAGCCCTCAGGACTGGATCCCAGTTGGGATGTCCTCCTCCTCTCTCCTCCCAGTCCTCCACATGAAGACTTCTCTCCTTCCTCCTCCAAAGAATCTCCCAGAATCCTCTCTTGTCTCAACTGTCCATTAACTGTCACCTTCTTCTGGCTCCTTTTGTCCCAACCACCTTGCACAAATCCCATCCTTACAATACACATATGTGCTGCTAGTGTCTCCAGTATAACATAACTTTTATTTACACTTTATGCATCTTCTTTGTCAGTATGTATTTTTATGCAGTCTTTCATTATATTTAGAATGTAAGCTCTTTGAGGCCAGGATCCCCAGGGCTCACAGTTATCTGACACATACTATGTTTTTCAACAATATTTGTTGCTTGAATTTTCCTAATACCAATACAAACAGTTTTTTCCCATAAAATCAAAGAGCAAAACTAGGGTGCAGTGATGATGAATCATTTCCAGTTATAATATTCCTTTATTTACAATTAATGTTAAATATTCCTGTTTTTCAGCAAAACAGAAGAGATCCAGACAATGTTGTGTCATCATCACCCTAACCCCCATCATACCTGGTATCGAACAGAATGCTCCTAGTCTACAACTTGTTTGTTTTTTCTTCCTAAAACTGTATAGTAGCCTAAAGTTATGTTATGTCTAAGTTCTCATCACAAAAATACAAAATTCCATTTCATGATCATCATGTGTCTTCAGAGCTGGGTCCTATATTAAGGTTCAAGTCCAAGAAATGGCTAGAGGCAACCATTCTGTAGTCACTGAGTTCATTCTATTGGGCCTCACCACCCGTCCAGAGCTGCAGGTTGTCCTATTTATTATATTTCTCATCATATACTCTGTCAGTGTTGTGGGAAATCTCGGCCTGATTCTACTTATCCAGGTCAGTTCCCACCTTCAAACACCCATGTACTTCTTCCTACGTCACTTGGCATTTGTGGATTTCTGCTTTACTTCCACCATTACCCCCAACATGCTGGTTAACTTTGTACAGGAAACCAATATTATTTCTTTCCATGCATGTGCCATTCAAGTGTTTTGCTTCATTTCATTTGTAGCTATGGAGATGTTTCTCTTGGCCGTGATGGCCTATGATCGCTATGTAGCCATAGGTAACCCCTTACTATACACTGTTGCCATGTCACGCAGGCTCTGTTGGTACTTGGTAACTGTTCCCTATGTATACTGCTTCTCTGTGGCCCTTTTTCATACTATCATCACATTCCGCTTTTCTTACTGTGCCTCTAATGTCATTAACCACTTCTACTGTGATGACATTCCTCTCTTAGCCCTCTCTTGCTCAGATACTCATGTTAAAGAAATCCTGATATTTGCCTTTGCTGGATTTGATATGATCTGCTCTTTGTTGATTGTCATCATCTCCTATGTCTTCATCATTGCCGCCATCTTGCGGATTCGCTCAACAGAGGGCAGACTCAAGGCCTTCTCCACTTGTGGTTCTCACATGGTGGCTGTCACGATTTTCTATGGCACTCTCATATTTATGTATTTGCAGCCACGGTCTAACCACTCACTGGACACAGATAAAATGACATCAGTGTTTTATACTACAGTGATTCCCATGTTGAACCCACTAATTTACAGCTTGCGGAACAAGGAGGTAAAAGAGGCTGTGAGGAAAATCCTGGGAAATGCCTGGTCAGTTGTTTATTTGAGGCTCTTAGGCAAATGAATGAATGCATGTGGTAGCAGAATAAGCTTCAGTATTCCTCCATGTAATACCTTGATTTACAATGCTTTTTTGTTTCCATTCACTAGAATAATATTTATTGAATGCCTGCTATAAGCAAGACAAGAGGTTACATTAATTTCTGTTCGAAAAAATATCTCAAAAATATTTAAATATGTCTTGAAGTAACAAGTTAAGTCTTTAATAAAATGGACTTCATTCAAACTTCTTAATTTTACTGTTTCTCTGAGTCTGAACTTAACATATTTGTGAAATAAATGCATTTAGGAGGAAGGCAGGTGATAGAGTGAGTAGAGCAATGTATTCTAAGTTAGGAACACTTGATTTCACATTCTTCATCAAGCACTTCCTAGTTGTACAACTTTGCGAAGTCTGCTTGTTCTCTCTCAGACAGTTCTCTTAATGTAAAATAAATGTAATAATAGTACATACATCAAAGATTATTTAGAAGATTAAATGATAAAAAATGATAAAGTGCTTCTGAAACCTAAAAGTGGTATATAAATATTGATTTCTATTGTTTAATCCTGGCTCAATCAATAAACAGGTTTCTGTGGGATTTTGCTGACCTATGTTAGTGCAGCAGAGAAAATTTCAACATTTGAAGATGAAACTTAAAATGGAAGCAGGGTATGCAGTGAAAATAGTTCTAAGCTGATGGTATGCATTTATGGTTTGGCTCTGCTACTAATGAGTTATATTAACTTATTAGAAACTTAGGATTCATATTGATCATGGATTATGAAAGCATAGACCTAGAGCTGGAAGAGATGATCTGGTCCAAAGAGTAGAATTAGTTAGAAGGACTAACTCATTCAGGTAAGAAAAAGAGTGAGTGAAAGGATTCATGTTAGATAGTAGTGATATTGGACTTGTCCGTGGATGCTGACTCTTCAGAGAAGGCAAGATGAGAAAAGTAGGAGGGCATGAAAGAATAAAGGAGGGAAGGAAGGAACAAATGAATGAACCAATGAATAAAGGAAGGAAGGAAGAAAGGAGGAAAGAGAAAGGAAGGAAGACATGGAAGGAAGGAAAAAAAGAGAGGAATGGAAAATTAACATTTATTGAGCACCTACTATATTCCAGATATCATGCTAAGCTTTTCACGAATATCATCTAATTTGGTTCACACAATAGTCCCCATTTTACAATCAAAGAAATGGAGGCAATAGAAATTATATGAGTTACCCAAGAACACACAACTAGTAAGTGTCTCAAGCTAGATTCACAACTCATATTTTTCTGATTCTAGGACTAGGGAGCTATCATCTACTGTGCATGTCATTTTTTCAGTCACTGTAACTAACAACTTCATGAACCTAAGGTGACCCCAACCTAAATAAAAGCCATTCCAAATTTAGTTTGACTAATGCCAAATGACATATAGTCATTTCTGTGGCCTACTCTTAAGTGATCTCCATCCAGGCATCCAACCTGCCTAGTTGTGGGCAGATGCTGCCATAATGTGTAGCATCCAAAAATGCAAGATCACTTATGGAGCAATAAAATGGAGGTTGTTGTATATCAGAACAGTGTACTATTCTATAAAGACATTTTTATTGATCTAAATGAGGCAGCTGGTAGCACAACAGAAACAGCGCTAGTTCTGGAGTCAAGAAGACCTGAATTCAAATTTGACCTCGAAAATATATGAGTTGTGTGATCCTGAGCAAATAACATCTGTTTGCTTCATTTTCTTAAACTATGAAATATGTGTTATATTATCATCTACATTGTAGGGTTTTAGTGAGGAACTAATAAGATAATATTTACAAAATTATTTAGGTCAATGAGGGGCACATAGTAAGCAATTAACAGTTGTTTTCTTCTCTTCCTTTCATGGATTTTTTCCAAAACTTTACCAACAATTATTTCACAGATTTTCCAAGTTGCAAGGTCAGAGGTCAGCTAGTCAATCCCATATCATATGAGGAATGACTTCTATGATAACTCATGCCTAAACCAATTTACTTGAAGACTCCATCTTCTGGGAAATCTGATACTACCTATAATAGTCCATTCCGTTTTTTAAATTAAATCAACAATCAGAAAGGATTTATAATATAGCAGTAACCATATTATGCTTCAGAAACACTTAGGAAAAAAAGAAACGTAAGACTTTCCTAACCTCAAGGAATTTATATTCTCTTTGGGAAAGACAGTAAATGGGAGATGGAAAGAAGTAGAAGAAAAAATAAGGTATCAGTTTTTAAAGTATACTTTTGAGGCCAAAAAACCAGTAGAGGCATGATAGGATTAAAGAAGTGAACACGTTTGGAAAGGTGTTTTTTTCAAAATGGGAGCAATCATAACTCTGAGAAGGGAGTTATAATAGTGAAGGGATCTCCAATGATCATTTCACCATAGATTGCATATAAGGGATGACAGAGGAGTCAAGGATGACACTAAGGATGTGAGTCTGAGTAACTATACACTTCCATGAAATGGAAGATCCTTGGGAAATTCACCAATCAGAAGAGGCAGTCACCAGGAAGTTATGGTATTATATCCTTCAGCATCTAATGGCAGAGAAGATGGTAATATATAATGTATGTTCTATTTTGCATAAGTACAAATATGTTTGTTTCTAATGTTTAAGCATTTGACGATGCCAAGGGTTTGGGTAATACTTTATTTTCTGGGTCTTCAATACCTGTAACTATAGCCGCTCTAAATTTTGTTAAAGAAGGAGGTAATCAGGGGTTCAAGGTCCTGGGTTGTCATCAAACAGCTGCCAGGGGAAGTGATAGTGTCAATAGTGTTGATAGTCTAAGTCATCTGACACAAACTGCTTCCTGTCTCTCTCTCTCAAGGTTCCTTGCTGCTATATGACTTCCTTTGGAAGAATTTGGGTGTTGGTCTTGGTGACTTCAACTGCCCTATTCTATCCACTCTGCCAACTAGCTGCATTAAAATATTCTATCAGCTCTAAAGGATCTCATCTGATTCTTGAGATTTCTCTTTTTAATAAGCTGTGTAGATTTGTACAATTGGCTTCCTTGTTGTTCTTCACTGAAAATATTTTCTTTGTTCTCTCCATGTTATTATTAAGGGAGATGATTATACTTATTCACAACACATGCCTTCTTCACTTTGAAATCAAGGTGTATTTTAACTGCCACATTTTGTATTTCTCATAATTCTGCCTCAATCTTACCTTAGAATCAAGGATATTGTCCCACAAATTTCTTTGTATTTTCTTTGTATATGTGAATATTAGTAGACGCTGTCTTCCCTACAGAATATAAGTTCCTGGAGAGAAAGGCCTTTGTGAATTTTTCTTTGTATCTCAGGATTCTAGCCATGTGACTGGACTATAAATAAATCTTTAATGTGAGTTTCTTGACTCCTCTAATTCAGTTATAAAACAACAATAGATGAGATCAGTTACAGACATATTAAGCATTACTCTTTTGGTCATAATCTAACTTAATCCCAAAAATGGTCCTGTGAGACAAAGAAGTAGCAATAATTATCATCATCTGACAGGTAACACCCAAAGAGATGGAAGTCTTCCAAAATCCATGTGTATGATTAAAGGTAGAGAGGGAAAATATAACCAATGCCTCTTGACTTCACTTCTATAACTATTCTGCAAAGACTGATTAATTTGGAGACAAATGGAATTAGATCTCAAAGAAACTGGATTGGAAGTTTTTGTTTCTTAATGATTTTAAAGAGTGCAGTTACAATTAAAAGAAATTGTATTCTTTCCCTTGAGGACCAGTATGATTCATGTTTAAGCTACGTAGGGTTTCATGTTTGGGCCCAAAGGGATATGAGAAGCAATAATAAATCACTGAGATTTTGATTTTCTGAATATTCTTGTGCTGAGTCAGAATCATCTTTCTACTAACAGGTAGGTCAGCTGGACTGGATGATTCTTGCTACCATTTCCTCTCCTTTAGATTTTTCCCTGCAATCATGTGAATATACTGGTCAAGATAAAGTCAACTATACTCATGGAAAAAAAAACAACAAAAGTTGTTCAGGTTCTCTGAATAAGGATGGTCTGAACACAGAACAATCATGAAGAAGGAGCCATGGAATCATGGAGTTTGAGGGAAGAAAAATTATTGATCTTTAGTGTGCTTGAGTGGATGGAATATGCAACTTAGAGTCCAAAGACCAGAATATGAGCTCTGGTTCTGAGACTTATTATCTGTCTTGTCCTGCCCAAGTTATATCACCTCTCTCAACCTCAGTTTCCCTATCTATCATATGGATATGATAATATTTTTACTATCTTCCTAACAAATATCTAAGGAAGGGAGAGAAAGAATAATTATTTGCTGAATGCCTACTTGTAACATACTATTGTTTTTTACCAGTATTAGCTCTTTTGATCTCATTAGTGGATGGGAAATTACCTGTAAAGTTTAAAACTTGAGAGAAATATATAATCAAAGTTGTCTACTCCAACTCTTTTTAAATATGCTTCAACCACCCATTTTTATAGTTTCCCCTGGATTAGGTTAACAGTTTTTTATTGACTTCCTTTCTCCTACTCTTTCCCTTAAGAAATGATTCACCACTATAGTACTTTGCAACCAAAATATAAGGCAACTTTGTTGTATATGGATCACTTCCCTCCGATTATGGGAATAAATTTAGTAAGCAAAGACTTTTAAGTACTCCAAAGGATCTCTGACATCAGTAATATGTGTACTCTCTCCAGTTGTTCTCATGTGGGAGAAACATACCCAATTTTATAGCAAGGTCTCATCCTAAGAATGGGTGACCTAAAAATCCATTTAGTCCAGAAATAAGAAAATAATTTTATTTGAATAAGTGATAGTTGTGGTAGTATAACAGTCTAATAGTTGGTGGAATAGTCTGGTAATTAATCAATTAACCTTAGGGATGATCAATAAGACCAGAGGTAAGTAGGGTAGCCTCTTTGGAGCTTAATAGCATGGAATAGCAGCTCTGCTATAGTGTGGCAGCTTCCTCTGAGTAGTGGAGCTACCACTGAAAATTGGCAACTTCCATTGTGGAGAGGCAATTTTCACCACAGAGTAGCAGTTTCTGCCATGGGGTGGCAGTTTTCACACTGTGTGGATCAGGGTTTGCATATTTATTTGGGTCTCCTAGCTTAGCATCTCTCTTCCCAAACAAATGGAGATATGCTTTGCAATTTGTTGCCATAGAGAATATGGAGCATGCACATGATTGGAGGATTATTCTGGAATTTCAGTGGCCTCAGAGAGCAGGTTCAAAGTTCCTCCATTGTCTTCCATATCAACATTTGTCAGGGAGAGGTCTTGATGCCCTTCAAGAGTGGGAAAATGGGGAGGGGATATGGTACATAGGAGGACCATTAGATGTAATTATTTATTTCTAAGAACAATATAAAAATTAATAGAATAGAGAAGGTACAAAACTGATGCCTAGCATAGGATGTTACAGATCTAATACATAGAACGGATAATGGAACAATCTACAATTCATGTTCGAATAATGCTGAAACTCTCAGTATTGTAGTTGATGTTTAGTAGATGATGTAGTTGCTAATTAATGAGAAATGCAAAATTTCTGAGTATGAGGTCCCATTTCTATCACTATTCCTTACTGTCCACTTCTAATTGACATCCCTCTCCCCTTTTAAAAGCCTAGAAATTACTAGAAATAAAGAGAATGGATGAAATCTTAACTTCTAACTTCTTCAAGCTGAATTGGGATATTGTACTGGTCCTAGTTGAATCTTTGAAAAAGATCAATGGACTTGACCTAGGTGATGTAGAGTGGTTGTAGGCAGGCTGGCAATAGATGATACCATCTAAATCTAATAGTGTGTAACCAAGAAGAAAAAAAAAAAGATTAGTGAGAATATGTAGAAGATATGGACCAAAAATTCAGGACGAAGAATATTATCAATGGAAGAATCATGGTGGGGGCCATGATTGAAAATAAGCAGGAGCTCCATGGAGACTTCATTTGTAGAAATTTGTTGCTTTGGCACTTTCCTGACTTATACTGTGTGCTCACAACATGATGTGGATCCTAGTGAGAACTTGCAGGAGAACTTTGACATTAGGTCTAAAATTTGTCCCACTTTTCTTGATCAACATAGAAATTAGTGTATCTCTAACCTCCTTTGTGAGGAGAGAGGTAGAGGTGAAATATCAACCTAATTAAGGTGGATTTTGGCCTACAGTGTTACTATCCTCATCTAAAGATCCCTGTAGTAATACTTAAGAAATACATATGGAGATTGTTATAATGGATTTCTGGGGCAAGGTGGACACCACTTTGAGAGACAAGACCATCAGTGGAGACCTCAGAATGTACCCAGGTGCCATGAGCCAGGACCAAAAGTCAGTTGAAGCCAACCCTATAAATACCCATCATGCACAGCACAAGACGGCTCAGTCTGGAGCAATCTTGGGAGGTAGGAGGTTCAAGGGAGGGCAGGCCCTATATCTGCAATTCACCTGCCTTACCTGAGAGAGCTAGAGACCTATTACAACCATCATCAATAGAGCTGTGAGAGAGCAATATCACTGTCATTCAAGAAGAACATCAACATCCTTCCCTAATCTTTGGCTTGGCTCTGGCCAAGTCAATCCAGAGTTAGTGAGAGCGTGAAGAATTTCCAGTCTCTACCTGATCCAGCAACCAGTATAGCGTTGATAATTTATCTAGATAATTAGCAATAGGATTCCCAAATCCTCCATCCTTTCCCTTGTTCCTAACCATGTTAAGCTAGAATTAAATATAGTTGTTTGTTACAAAGTACCTTTCCTGAGATGTGAATATATCCAAAGCTCTTGGGAAGGGAAAGATAGCCACTCAGTCAGATCCACAGCATTATCCAATCAGCGCACCAATAGCCCACATCAATATCTGTTCCAACCCTCAGTTGAGGAACTAGAGAAGTTGACTATACATACAACTTCTCAGTGGTTCCCTGCCTTGGCAGCAGTTAAAAAAGACAGCTGACAGGTTCAGTCTAGGAAAGCCTGCCAGGTGGGGAAAGGCATAGCCCTTCTGCCATTAGCATTCTCACAGAGGTGAGTGAGTGAGAGTGTATCCTCTCTCTCCCCAATTCATTCATCTTCCTTTTTTTTTACAAGATACAGATTGGTCTTTGGATTGTCTTTATACTTCCTAGTCATGTATACCCTATACTGCCCACTATGTTCTGGGTTATGCACCAGAGCCATGAAGACCAGGACATAAGGTATTTCTATACAATTGCTCTCTTAGTGAAAGAACATGTCCAAGGGAAAGAGATAGTTATAATTGATAGTATAATTAACAGACCATACTTCTTGGTCTTTTAGGCTATATTGTGACCAGGAAACAATGCAATAAGAAATAAACTTCTTCATCTTCGGGATGAAAAAATCTGACTTGTCCCAATACTTTAAAAGAATGACCAATGCTGAATCTTTGGAAATTGATGTTCCTTGGCCTATATTCCACTCTACTGATTGTACCACCCTGGAGAGTTCAGCAAAAGTCTGATTGTACACCTTCAGGGAATGCAGAAAAGATCTGACCATGCTCCTGAGGCCAGGCAAAAAGCAATCTGACCATACCTCACACAGAGATGCAGCTAAAGGGTAGAAAACCTTGGGTAGTAGGGGTTAAAGGAGACTCTTATTTCTTACTTCCAACCAAAGGAGATAGGAGTAATGGCTCCCTGCCAACACACCAAATGATGTGGGAGAAACACACCCATGTTTGTAGCAGGGTCTCACCTGAGGAATGGGAGACTCATACTCCATTCAATTAAGAAGTAAGAAAATGATTTTATTGAATTAGAGGTGATTTTTGGTGGTATAATGCCTAATAGCTAGTAGAAGAGCTTGTGTGTGTAGGAGTTAATCAGGTAGCCCTAGGACCCATGGATAAGCCCAGGAGATAGTAGAGTAATCTCTTTGAATATTATTTCAAATAGTAGCTCTCCTATAAGGTGATAACTTCCTTAGAGGAGTTGAGTTCTTCAAAAATATTTCTTGCTTGAGTTTTCATTATACAAATACAGAGATTTTTGCCTAAAAACAAAGAGCAAAACTATGGTATAGTCATGATGAATCATTTCCAGTTATATTTTCTTATTCATAGTTAATTCCAAGTATCTTGTTTTTCAGAATAAGAGATGAGATCCAGAAAATGTTGTGTCATCAACCTGTCAACCTTCATCAAAGCTGTTGTCTAAAAGAATACTCATAGTCTAAAAATTCTTTTTTTGTTGTTAATGTTTTCTGAAAATGTATTGTGGACTGAACATCTAAGACTTCAGCAGAAAAAATAAGGAACAAAACATTCATCATCATGATGTATCTTCAGAGCTGGGTCCTATATTAAGGTTCAAGTCCAAGAAATGGCTAGAGGCAACCATTCTGAAGTCACTGAGTTCATTCTATTGGGACTCACCACCCGTCCAGAGCTGCAAGTTGTCCTGTTCATCATATTTCTCATCATATATTCTGTCAGTGTGGTGGGAAATCTTGGCCTGATCCTACTTATCCACGTCAGTTCCCACCTTCAAACACCCATGTACTTCTTCCTTAGCCATTTGGCATTTGTGGATTTCTGCTTTACTTCCACCATTACCCCCAACATGCTGGTTAACTTTGTACAGGAAACCAATATTATTTCTTTCCACACATGTGCCATCCAGGTGTATTGCTTCATTTCATTTGTAAACATGGAGATGTTTCTCTTGGCTGTGATGGCCTATGATCGCTATGTAGCCATAGGTAACCCCTTACTATACACTGTTGCCATGTCACGCAGGCTCTGTTGGTACTTGGTAACTGTTCCCTATGTATACTGCTTCTCTGTGGCCCTTTTTCATACTATCATCACATTCCGCTTTTCTTACTGTGCCTCTAATGTCATTAACCACTTCTACTGTGATGACATTCCTCTCTTAGCCCTCTCTTGCTCAGATACTCATGTTAAAGAAATCCTGATATTTGCCTTTGCTGGATTTGATATGATTTGCTCTTTGTTGATTGTCATCATCTCCTATGTCTTCATCATTGCCGCCATCTTGCGGATTCGCTCAACAGAGGGCAGACTCAAGGCCTTCTCCACTTGTGGTTCTCACATGGTGGCTGTCACGATTTTCTATGGCACTCTCATATTTATGTATTTGCAGCCACGGTCTAACCACTCACTGGACACAGATAAAATGACATCAGTGTTTTATACTACAGTGATTCCCATGTTGAACCCACTTATTTACAGCTTGCGGAACAAGGAGGTAAAAGAGGCTGTGAGGAAAATCCTGGGAAATGCCTGGTCAGTTGTTTATTTGAGGCTCTTAGGCAAATGAATGAATGCATGTGATAGCAGAATATGCTTCAATATTCTCCCTTGTAATAACTTGATTTACAAAGTATTGTTTTTT
>NC_058135.1:277105760-277112415 GCF_016433145.1 Gracilinanus agilis
GAAGGAAGGAAGGAAGGAAGGAAGGAAGGAAGGAAGGAAGGAAGGAGAAATAACATTTATTGAATACCTACTATGTTCCAAAAGCCATTCTAAGTTCTTCACAAATACCATCTAATGTGGTTCACACAACAGCCCCCATTTTACAAAGAAAAAAATGAGGCAGTAGAGATTCAATGAATCAACTAGGATCATACAACTAGTCAGTTTCTCAGACTGGTTTCACAACTACTCAGGTTTTCCTGATTCTAGGACTAAGGAACTATCATGTACTGCACATCTATTTTTTTTCTGTAATTGTAGGTAACAATATCATCATATGGTGACCCAAAGCTAAGAAAAAAGCCATTTAGTTTGACTAATGCCAAATGACATATGGTCTTTCATGAGCCTTATTCTTAAATGATTTTCATCCAGGCAGAAGCTGCCTGATTCTGGGCAGTAGCTGCCAGAATGTATTGCATCCAAGATTCCAAGATCACTCATGGAGCAATAAAATTAGGGTAGTTTCACATAAGAACCATCCACTATTCTATAAAGACATTTTTACTGACCTATATAAGGCAGCTGGTAGCACAATGGAGACAGCACTACTTCTGGAGAAGACCTGAGTTCAAATTTGGCTTCTAAGATGTATTAGTAGTAGAACAATGAGTAAATAACATCCATTTGCCTCATTTTCCTCAACTATGAAATGCCCATTATATTACCATATACATTACATGGTTTTGGCAAGAAATAAAACTTAATATTTGCAAAACTATTTGGGCCAATGATGGGCATAGAATAAGTAATTAATGGGTGCTTTCTTCTCTTCCTTTCATGAATTTTTTCCCCAAACTCTTTGCAATCCATTATTTCACAGAATCTCCATGTTGGAAGGTCAGAGGCCAGCCAGCCAATTCCATATCATAGGAGGAATATCTTCAATGAAAACTCATATCCAGTACAACCTGTCTGAAGACTGCATGTTCTGAGAAATCTTAAATAATCTATTACATTTTTATTAAATCAGTAAGTGTTAAATGCTTATGATGTGTCAGACCTGTGCTATGTAAAACACTTAGGGAAAAAAAGAAAGATTTTCCTATCCTTGAGGCATTTATATTCACTTGGTAAAGACAATGCATTAAATGTGAGATGGAAAAAGGGAGTACAAAGAAAAGTAAGGTATAATTTTTAAAAGTGTAATATAGGGGCCAAAAAGATAGGAGTAGAGGCATGATAGAACTATGGAAGTGAGCATGGCTGCAAGGGTACTCATTCAAAATGGGAGAAATCATCACTCTGAGAGGGGAGTCATAATAGTGAAGGGATCTCCAATGATGATTCATGACAGATTGCACATATGGGGTGACTTTGAGGAGTCACCAAATATGTGAGTCTGAGTAACTGCACTTCCTCTAGATGGAAGATCCTTTGGAAATTGACCAATTACAAGTGATAGTCAACAGGATGTCATGATCATGTATCCTCCAGGGTCTAATGATCAAGCAGATAGAAATACATAAAGTATATTATAATTTGTATGAATAAAAATGTTTGTTTCTGATGTTTAGCCATTTGACAGTGTGAAGAGTTTGTGTGGTGAAAACTGTACTTTCTGGGACTTCAGTACCTGTAACTACAACCACTCCAAATTTTATTAACCAAGGAGATAACTGGAGGTTCAAGATCCTAGCTTGTCATCATACAGTTGCCAGCAGAACAGGTAGTGTTAGTAGTTTTGATGGTCTGACTCATCTGACACAAACTGCTTCCTGTTTCTCTCTTAAGGTTCCTTGCTGATATATGACTTCCTATGGAAGAATTTGAGTGCTGGTCTTGGTGAATTCAACTGACCTATTCAAACCACTATGCCAACTAGCTGCATTAAAATATCCCAACAGTTATAAAAGATCTCATCCCTGTTTCTTGAGATCTCCCTTTTTCATTAACTGGGTAGACTTGTCAGATTGGTTTCCTTGTTGTCCTTTATGGAAAATATTTTCTTTGTTCTCTCTATGTTATCATAAAGGGAGATGGTCATGCTTACTTTCAATACATGCCTTCTTCACTTTGAACTCAAACCACCTCTTGAATCAGACTTCTCATAATTCTACCCCAATTGTACCTTAGAAGCAAAGACATTATCCCACAAATTTCTTTGTATTTTCTTTGTTTATTTGAATATTAGTATATGCTGTCTACCATATAGAATGTAAATTCCTGGAAGGAAAAGCATTTGTAAATTTGATCTTTTTATTCCTGGGTTTTAGTCAAGTGACTGGACCATAAATAAATCTTCAATGTGAGTTTCTTGACTCCTCTAATTCAGTAATAAAACAACAATAGATGAGATTAGTTACAGACATATTAAGCATTACTCTCTTGCTCATAATCTAATTGAATTCTAAAAATGGTCCTGTGAGATAAACAAGCTGCAATAATTATCATCATCTGACAGGTGACACCCAAAAAGATGGAAGTTTGCCTCAATCCATATGTTTGATTAAAAGCAGAGAGGGAAAGTACATCTAAGGCCTTTGACTTCTACACCAATATTATTTCCATAAGACTTCTGCTAAGACTGATTAACCTAAGGACAGATGGAATTGGATCTCAAAGAGCATTGGTTGGAGGCTGTTGTTTCTTAATTATTTTAGAGTTCAGATAAAATTAAAAGAAGTTTTGTTCCTTCTTTCTTTGAGAACTATTATAATTTATTTTTAACTTATGAAGAGTTTCATGTTTGGGCCCAAAAGGATATAAGAAGTAATAATAAATCATATTTTTTCTGAATATTCTTGTGCTGAGCCAGAAAAGTCTGTCTTCTTACAGGGAGGTCAGATGGACTGGATGATTTGTGCTTCTCTTTCCTCTCATTTAGATTTTTTTCTCAGTTCATAGTGAAAATTCTGGTGAAGATAAAATCATTAATACTCTAGGAAAAAAAAACACAACAAAAGTTCTTCAGTTTCTCTGTGTAAGGATGGTCCAAACACAGAGAAGCCATTAAGAAAAAGGTATGGAATCTTGGAGTTTGGGAGAAGAAAAATTATTGATTTATAATGTGGTTGAATGGAAGGAGCTCTGAACTTGGAGTCCAAGCACCAGGATTTGAACTCTGGCTCTCAGACTTATTTTCTTTCTTGCCCTGCCCAAGATATGTCATCTCTCTCAGCCTCAGTTTCCTTATCTATCAAATAAATAGATGATAATGTTTTTACTATTTTCCTTACAAATTTGTAAGGAAGGGAGAGAGAATAAATATTCATAGAGTGGCAACTTTTAATGAACTAAATATTTGTTACTAGTAATATCTCCTTTGATCTTATTAATAGTGGGGAATTTAGCTAGAAAGTATAAAACTCTTAAGTGATATCATCAATTTTATTACTCTCACTCTCTTTAAACATGCTTTACCACCCACTCTTCCCATTTTTAATGTTTCCCCAGTATTATGTTAACATGCTATGACTTCCTTTCTATTTAGCCTCTAACCACTTCTAATGTGATGACATTCCTCTCTTGGCCCTCTCATGCTCATATACTCCTGTTAAAGAAATCCTGATATTTGCCTTTGCTGGATTTGATATGATCTGCTCCTTTTGATTGTCATCATCTTTTATCTCTCCATCATTGCCACCATCTTGTGGATTCGCTGAACAGAGGACAAACTCAAGGCCTTCTCCACCTTGTGATATTGGAAATTTGGAAATACCTCTAAAATAAATATAATAACAGTATATACATCGTAGGATTTTTTAGAAAATAAGATGGAATGAGTAAAGTGCTTTTGAAAACTAAAAGTGCTATATAATTGTTGCTTTCTATTATTAATTAAACCTGGCTCTATCAATGAAACAAGTATATGTGGGCTTATACTTATCTATAATAGTCTATCACAGAAAATTTAAATAGCAGAGGAAGATAATTTTAAAATGGAAGCAGGTAATTCTGGGAAAATAGTCCTCAGATGATAGTATAAAATCAAAGTTTGGTGTGGCTACTAATGAGTTACTTGAACTTATAGGAATCTTAGGATTTATATTGGTCATGGATTATAAAATCATAGACCTAGAGCAGGGAAAGTATCAAGGTCTAAGGAAAGACTGACTGGTTCAAGTAATAAAAAGATTCATGCTGATTAGTAGGGAGACTGGGCTTGTCTGTGAATATTGACCTCTAATTAGAGATAAGATGAGAAAAGAAGGAAAGAATGAAAGAAGAAATGAGGAAAGAAAGTATATTGGGGGAACTTGAAGTGAACCCCAGGTTTGTGAGAGCTTACCCTTTGTAAGAATGTGAGATTCCAAAACTAAGCTTAAAAAAAAATAAATGTATTCCTTTGTAATTCATGTTGACCTGATTGGGAGACAGTGTGGAAATAGAGAACTGCCTCCTAGAGGAAATGTACTCTGGGCTTTATATACCCTTTTGACAACAGGAACTATATGACCAGAAATGAAGAGATCAAATGAAGTTAGGCAGGAGTGGGGATGTCTGTCACCTGAGAGGGCTTGATTGTTCTGTGTTCTGAAGACACAGGGTATGATCAAGAATAGTTTAGGGGACAAGTAGATGCGCCAGATTACAGCTCAGTGGTATCAAAGCATAACCATGACATACATATGGTCATCTTAAAATTTAGGAATATTTCTCTCAAGGGTCTTTCTTTATCTGAATCTCTGATGCCCACTGTTACCTTTCCTCAGCATTGCAAGAATGCAAGGAAGGAAATAAAATTTCCTGCTTTCTGTTTGGCCTGAATCACTTCTGGAGTCTGAAGTGTTGAAGGAAAGTCTGGTGTCCCATATCAGGAATGAATAAAGAAAAGAAAGAAGGGAGAAAGGAAGGGAGAAAGGAAGGAATGAAGAAATGAAAGAATGAAGGAAGAAATAATATATTTGAACACCTACTATGTTCCAGATGCCATGATAAGCTCTTCACAAATATAATCTCATTTCGTTCATACAATAGTCCTCATTTTACAATGAAAGACATTGAGGCAATAGAGATTAAATGAATCAACCAGTATCACACAACTATTGATGTCTCAGGTTACATTTGTACTCATGTCTTTCTAACTGTAGAACTAGAAAGCTATAATCTACTCTGTATCTCATTTTTTTTTTGAGTTATGATAGCTAAGAACTTCTTCACTCAAAGGTGACCCCAAGGTAAGGAAAAAAAGATTTCAAAATTAGGTTGACTAATGCCACGTGACATATGTCATTCATGACACCTACCCTTTAATGATTTACATCCATGCAGAAGCTGCCAAATTTTGGGTAGTTCTTCTATAACATCCAAGATGACAAGATCACTCATGGATCGATAAAATGGGGGTAATTGTAGATCAGAGAAATGTACTATTCTATAGACATTTTTATGAGGCATCAGGTAACACAACAGAGAAATCACTAGATCTGGAGTCAAGAATGACTGAGTTCAAATTTCCAAGATTTATTAGTTGTAGGACTCTGAGAAAATCACTTTACATCTCTTTGTCTCATTTCCTCAACTATGAAATGTGTACTGTATTACCATCTACCTTGTAGGATCTTGGTGGGTAACAAATATAATAATATTTGCAAAATTATTTAGGCTATTGATGAGCACACAATGAGCAATTAATAGTTATTGTCTACTCTTACTTTCAGAGATTTTTTTCCCCAAACACTTTACCAAACATTATTTCACAGATCCCTAAGTTTGAGGCTCAGAGGTCAGCTAGTCAAACTCATTTTATATGAGTAATGTCTTCTTTGATAACTCATGCTCAACCCAACCTTTCAGAAGATTCCATGTTCTCAGAAATATGCTACTTCCTAATATAGCCCATTCCATTTTTCAATTAATCAACAAGAATTAAATTCTGGTTTTGTATCAGTTGCCAAACTAATTTCAGAAATACTTATAAATGGAAAAAAAGGAAGACTTCCCTAGCCTTGAGGAGTTTATATTCCATTAGGGGAAAACTATACATTAAATTGGAGCTAAAAAGGAAGAGTAGAGAATAAAAAGGAAGGTTTTCATTTTTTAAAGCATGGGAAAGGAACCAAAAGGTCACAAAAAGAAGTATGAGAGGATTAAAAAAGTAGCATGGATGGAAAGGGTGTTTCTTCTAAATGGGAGAAATCATCATTGTGAGAGAAGAGTCATAATAATGAAGGGATCTCCAAGGATTATTTTACCACTGACTGCATATATGGGATGACTTAAAGGAGTCGTGGATAACACTAAGGATGTGAGTCTAAGTAACTACGTACTTGATCACTTTGGAAGATTCTAGGGAAATTCACCAATCAAAAGTGGCAGTCACCAGGAAGTTGTGGTCTTATATTGTTCAGGGTCCAATGGCAGAGCAGATAGTAATACATAAAGTACATTTAATTTGTAAAAATTAAAATGTTTGTTTCTGATGTTTAACTATTCCACAGTGTGAAGGATTTGAGTTGTGAAAATTTTATATTCTGGGTCTTAAGTTCCTGTACCTATTGCCACCTCAAATTTGGTTCTCCAAAGAAGTAACCAGGGATTCATTGTCCTGGGTTGTCCCAGCTGCCAGAAAAGAGTAAGTGTCATAATGGTGATGGTCTTACTCATCTGACACAACCTGCTTCCTGTCTCTCTCTCTCTCTCTCTCTCTCTCTCTCTCTCTCTCTCTCTCTCT
>NC_058135.1:277112426-277149695 GCF_016433145.1 Gracilinanus agilis
TCTCTCTCTCTCTCTCTCTCTCTCTCTCTCTCTCTCTCTCTCTCTCTCTCTCTCTCTCTCTCTCAAGTTTCCTTAGTGCTATATAACTTCCTCTGGAAGAATTTGAGTGCTGGTCTTGAATGACTTTAACTGCCCTATTGTATCCACAATGCCAAGTAGCGGCATTCAAATATCCTAGTAGCTCTGAAGGATCTCATTCCTGATTCTTGAGATCTCTCTTTAATAAACTGTGTAGACTTGTCAAATTGACTTCCTTACTGTTCTTTATGGAAAATATTTCTCTGTTCTCTCCTTGTTATTATGAAGGGAGATGATCATGCTTACTTGAAACACATGCCTTCTTCACTTTGAACTCAAACCTTATTTTAACTACGATCTCTTGAATCAGACTTCTCATAATTCTGCCCCAATCTTATCTTAGAGGCAAAGACATTGTCCCACAAATTTCTTGGTATTTTCTTTGTATATTTGAATATTAGTAGAACACCTTGTTAAGAGAGTTTTTCTTAATTTCTCCCCTTTTCTCTTTAAGAGGTAAGAGAGCAAAAAGATTTCTGAGTAAGAGCACCACTGCTGTGCAGGATGTCAGTTGGTGACAGTTAGAAGGATGTGGCTAGGAGTTGGTGAGTAAATTGTAGGCAGTTGGAAAGGGGCATTTGTCTCTGAGTTCCTTGGGGAGAGGAGTGTGTGGTTCAATCTCTCTGTCCCTGACAGTTTTTCTAACTGATAATTGGAGATAGTCAAATGGATTTAATGCCTTAACACCCTTATTTATTATTGATTATCTTGGGTAGATAGGTCGATAGATAATGAACAAATTATTAGATAGACAGAATAGGTAATTAGGACAGCATTGGCCTGACAGAAGACACTATCCTCAAAGACAGATAGATTTAGAGATTTTTAGAAAAAAATATGTTTTCGTTATGATTGGGATCTTGAGTATAGTTATAAGCTATTATAAGATTACTCTCACTTTTCTCCTTTCTATTTCCTATCCATACTTTCCTAATAATAAACTAAGAGTTTTGTGTTTACCAAACTGCTCTCCTGACTTTGTTCAAACTCCTATCCCCCAAAATTTAATCCTTCACACTTTCTTACCTGTAGAATGTAAGTTTCTGGAGGGAAAAGCCTTTGTGAATTTGATCTTTGTATCCCACGTTTCTATCCAAGTAACTGAACCATTTCTTCTAATTAAGTAATAAAACAACAATGAATGAGATCAATTACAAATATATTAAGCATTACTCTTTTAGTAGTAATCTGTCTTAATCCTCAAAATTCTCCTGTGAGATAAACAAACTGCAGTAATTATCATCAACTGACTAGTAACACCCAAGGAGATGGAAGTTTACCTAAATTCATGTGTATGATTAAAGACAGAGAGGGAAAGTACAACCAAGGCCTCTTGACTTGTATACTCATACTATGTTCATAACACTTTTGCTAAGACTGATTTATTTTGGGACAAATAGAATTAGTTCTCCAAGAGCATGGGTCTAATGATTTTAAGAAGTGCAGAAACAATTAAAAGATATGTCCTTTCTTCCCTTGAGGACTATTATGATTTATTTTTAACCTGAGAAGGGTTTCATGTTTGGGCCCAATGGGATATGAGAAACAATAATAAATCACTGAGATTTGTCTTCTGAATATTCTTGTGCTGAGCCAGAAAAATCTGTCTCCTAACAGGTAGGTCAGATGGATTTAGTATTTTGCCTTTCTTTCCTCCCCTTTATATTTTTATTGAAGTTCACAGTGTATATTCTAGTCAAGAGAAAAATCACTCATATTCTAGGAAAAACCAACAATAGTTTTTTCAGGTTTTCTGAATATGGTTGATATGAACACAGAGAATTCATAAAGAAGGAGTCATGCAATCATGGCATTTGAGGAAAGAAAAATTATTAATCAGTAATGGTTTGAGTGAAGGAACTCTCAACTTGGAGTCCAAAGATTAGGATTTGAGCTCTGGCTCTGACACTTATTATCTGTCTTGATCTGCTCATGTTATGTCACCCCTCTGAACCTCAGGTTCCTTATTTATGAAATGGAGATGATAATTTTACTATCTTTATTACATGTTTGTAAGGAAGGGGGAGAGAATAAATATTTACAGAGTGCCTACTTGCAATGTACTAAGTATTTTTTTTACCAGTATTATCTCCTTTGATCTCATTAATAGCAGAGAAATTAGCCAAAATTATAAAACTCTATAGGAACATGTAATCAATGTTATTTGCTCCAACTACCTTAAACATACTTCCCTTTGCCCACATCCATTTTTATATTTCCCCCTGGGTTATGTTAACATCTTTTTGATTGATGCCCTTTCTCCTTATCTTTCTCTAAACAAGTGATTCACCAGTATGGTACTTTGCAACCAGAATATAAGAGAATTTCATTGTATATGAATCTTTTCCCTGAGCTTATGAAAATAAATTTAGTAAGCTGACTTTTAAATAGTTCAATAGATTTCTGTCCTCAGTTATATATGTACTCCCTTCAGTGGTTCTGATATAGCAGAAACACACCTTAGTCTGTAGTAGGGTCCCACCCCAAAAATGGGGCATTCAAACTTCATTGAGTCCAGAAGTAAGAAAAAAATCCATTTGAAGAAGTGATGATTTTTGTTGCTATAATAGCCTAATTGTTTCCTGAGTAGTTTGTGGCCTAATCAGTCAGCTTTAGGTACTATGGATAAGTCCAGGGGCTAGTAGAGTACCCTCTTTGGATCTTGATAGCATGGAATAGCAACTCTGCTATAGTGTGACAGCTTCCTCTGAGGCTTGGAGCTACCACTGACAAGTGACAGTTTCCATTGTGGAGAGTGTGATAATTAGATTGTCTACACTGCTCATCTTTAGATTTAATCAACAAAGGTGAGAACACCTTTAATTCTGGGAGGTCAATAAACCATTTGTGCTAGAGTGGATGATGAATCAGAATCAACTGACTGCCCCCTAGGCAGTACTATGAGAAGCATCTATTGTGATTGGACATGCAAATTAGGAGGGAGGCACAGGAAGTGACCCCTTTAAAAAGAAGGAATTGAGTGAGTGAGAGGTCTTTGGTTGAAGAGGGCGTCTGGTGACAAATCTCTTCTGGTTTGTGGAGGAGTGTTGGAATGTTGAGACCCTGGTGAGACTGCTTTAAATATTTTCTTTGAATTCCACATAGTGAGTATAAAGACTGATTGAATCTTCCCGAATTTCTCTTAAGAAATTTCTTTTAGTAGAATCTGTGAATGAAGTTTTGCTCCATTTACCTTCAGGTTTCTGGCCCTCTAACTTTCAGCTGAGGGTTAAGATCTACCTGGATTAATTAGAGGATCGTAATAAATTACCTACTGGGTTAGATTCTTATTTCCTTATTTCCTCTCTTTCTTCTTAATTGTAAATAAACTTCCATAAAGTCAATTTTGACTTGAGATTATTCTTAATTGAGGATTGATAATAGTTCAATCCTCTGGTGACCATCTTTTAATATATTGAACCCATAAAACCCCTTTTTCCCCCTTACAAGAGGCAGTTTCCACCATTGGGTGGCAGTTTCCACACCCTGTAGATCGGAATTGGTATATTTATTGGGGTCTACTAGCTGAGCATATCCCTTCCCTAACTCAAGGGGACATATGTTTTTGGGTATAAGGATCATGCCCAAGACTGGGGGATTCTTCTGGAATGCCAGAGTTCCCAGTGCTCAGGTTCCAAGTTCCACCTTCATCCACCTTGTCATCAATTGTCAAGGAGAAATCTTGACACCCTTCCAGAGTGGAAAAACTATGATATAGATTTGAAAACTCATTTCTGGTTATGATATTTCCTTTTTCATGGGTAATCTCAAGTATCTTGTTTTTCAGAATATCAGAAGAAATCCAGATAATGTTGTGTCATCATTTCCTCAACCTCCATCATATCTGGTATCGAACAAAATGCTCCTACTC
This sequence comes from Gracilinanus agilis, assembly GCF_016433145.1. NCBI lineage: Eukaryota > Metazoa > Chordata > Mammalia > Didelphimorphia > Didelphidae > Gracilinanus > Gracilinanus agilis. The sequence continues at coordinate 277,116,376 of NC_058135.1, forward strand.
TACAACTTCTTTTTTTTTTCTTTCTGAAAATGTATTGTAGCCTGAAGATATGTTAGATCTAAGTCTTCCCCACAAAAGTAAGAAATACCAATTCATATTCATTATGTATCTTCAAAGCTGGAAGGTATATTAAGGTACTAGTCCAAGAAATGGCTAAAGGAAACCATTCTGAAGTCACTGAGTTCATTCTCTTGGGACTCACCACCCGTCCAGAGCTGCAAGTTGTCCTGTTCATCATATTCCTCATCATATATTCTGTCAGTGTTGTGGGAAATCTCAGCCTGATCCTACTTATCCAGGTCAGTGCTCACCTTCACACACCCATGTACTTTTTCCTTAGCCACTTGGCATTTGTGGATTTTTGCCTTACTTCTGCCATTACCCCCAACATGCTGGTTAACTTTGTACAGGAAACCAATGTTATTTCTTTCCACGCATGTGCCATCCAGGTGTATTGCTTCATTTCACTTGTAAATATGGAGATATTTCTCTTGGCTGCGATGGCCTATGATCGCTATGTAGCCATAGGTAACCCCTTGCTCTACACTGTTGCCATGTCAGGCAAGCTCTGTTGGCAACTTGTAACTGTTCCCTATGTATACTGCTTCTCTATGGCACTTTTCCAAACTATCATCACATTCTGCTTTTCTTACTGTGCCTCTAATGTCATTAACCACTTCTACTGTGATGACATTCCTCTCTTAGTCCTCTCTTGCTCAGATACTCATGTTAAAGAAATTTTGATATTCATCTTTGCTGGATTCGATATGATGTGTTCTTTGTTGATTGTCATCATCTCCTATGTCTTCATCATTGCCGCCATCTTGCGAATTCGGTCAACAGAGGGCAGACTCAAGGCCTTCTCCACCTGTAGTTCCCACATGATGGCTGTCACCATTTTCTATGGCACTCTCATCTTTATGTATTTGCAGCCACATTCAAAACAGTCACTGGATACAGATAAAATGACATCAGTGTTTTATACAATAGTAATTCCCATGTTGAACCCACTAATTTACAGTTTGCGGAACAAGGAGGTAAAAGAAGCTGTCAGGAAAATCCTGGGAAATACCTGGTCAGTTATTCATTTCAGGCTCTTGCACAAATGACCAAATGCATAGGATGGCAGAATAGGCTTCAGGATTCTCCCTTGTAATAGCTTGGCTTAACAATGCATTTTTGTTTTCATTCATTAGAACAATAGTCAATAAATGCTATAAATAAATCTACACTAATTTTTGCACAAGCACATGTGTCACAACTGCTTGTACATCCTTAAATTAAATCTTAAGTCTTCAAAACAAATGGAGGCATTCATTCTCACTTCTTAATTTTGCTATTTCTCTAAATCTGAATTGAAGATATCTATGAAATGAATGCATTTAGGAGGAAGGGAGGTGGTGCAGTGAGTACAATAAAATATTCTAGCTTAGGAATACTTCATTTTAAATTCTTTCTCAAGCCCTTTCTAGTTTTGCAACAATGCACAATTTACTTAATTTCTCTAAGATAAAACTTCCTTACATATAAAATAAATATTATAATAATACATACATCATAGGAGTATTAAGAAAATGAGATAGAATGAGTAAAGTGATTTTGAAACTTCAAAGTGCTACGTTAGCTTCTATTATTATTTAAGCCTGGCTCAATCTATAAAAGAAGTGCATGTGGACTTATACTGATCTGGTAGTTGATCACAGAAAATGTAAATACCTGGAGAAGACACTTTTAAAATGGAAGCAGGAAATTCTGGGAAAGTAGTCCTCAGCTCTTGGTATATAATCAATGTTTGGCTGTGCCACTAATAAGTTATTTGAACCTATTATAATCTTAGGATTTATATTGATCATGGATTATAAAATCATAGATCTAGACTTGGAAAAGGACATCTGGTCCAAAGGTCAAAGGAAGTGATAACTGGTTCAGGTAATAAAAGGATTCATCCTGATTAGCAGTGAAATTGGACATGTCTGTGAATGCTGACCTTTCATAGGAGGGAAGATAAGGAAAGAAGGAGGGAGTGAAAGAAGAAAGGAAGATAACAATGAAGGAAGGTAGGCTTAAAGGAAGGAAGGAACTTATAAACTAATGAACAAATATATAAATGAACAAGGAATGAAGGAATGAAGGAAGGAAGGTGGAAAACATGTATTGAGCATGTACTCTGTTCCAGATGCCATACTAAGCTCTTCACAAATATTGTCTCATTTGGTTCATACAACAATACCCATTTTACAATGAAAGAAATTGAGGCAATAGAGATTAAATGAATCACTTGGATCACACAGCTAGTAAGTATCTCAGGCTACATTCAAACTCATATCTTCTTGACTTTAGGACTAGGGAGTTATCATCTACTGAGTATCTCCTTTTTTGTTACTATAGCTAACAACATCATCACCCTAAGGTAACCCCAAGATAAGAAAAAAAGATTTAGTTTGACTAATACCAAATGACATCTATTCTTTCATGAGGCATAATCTTAAATCGTTTCCATCCAGGCAGTTGTTACCTGATTCTGGACAGAAGCTTTCAAAATGTATAGCATCCAAGATTGCAAAATCACTCATGGAACAATTAAATGGAGGCGATTGTATGTTACAACAGTGTACTATTCTATAAAGACATTTTTATTGAACTGCATGAGGCAGCTGATAGCACAACAGACACAGCACTAGTTTTGGATTCAAGAAGAACTGAGTTCAAATTTCGCCTCCAAGAAGTATTAATAGTGGAACCATAACATCTCTTTGCCTCATTTTCTTCAATTATGAAATGTGTATAATATTATCATCTACATTATAGGGTTTTGGTGATGAACAAATAAGATAATGTTTGCAAAATTATTTAGGCCAATGATGGGCACATAATAAGCAATTAATGATTGTTTCCTTCTCTTCTTTTCATGGATTTTTCCCAAACTCTTTATCATCCATTATTTCACAGAATGGCCAAGTTGGAAGGTCAGAGACCAACTATTGAATGCAATATCAGATGAGGAATCTCTTCTGTGATAACTCATGCCCAACCCAACTAGTCTGAAGACTCCATGATCTGTGAAATCCAATACTACTTGTAATAGTCATTACATTTTTTTGTTAAATCAACATTCATTAAAGACTTATTATGTGCCAATCACAATTCTTTGTTCCAGAGATACTTAGAAAAGAAAAAAGAAAGATTTTCATAACCCGGAGGAATTTATTTTCTCTTAGTGAAAGACAAAACAATAAATGGTAGATGTAAAAAAAGAGTATGAAAAAAATAAGGTATCAGTTTTTAAAGTATAGTATAAGGGCCAAAAAGTCTGGAGTAGAGGCACGATAGGAGTAAAGGAGTGAGCATGTTTGGAAAGATGCTTTTTCAAAATGGGAGAAATCATCATTCAGAGAGGGAAATAATAATAGGGAAGGGGTCTCCATATTATTTAACCATAGGTTTCATATATGGGGTGATTTAGAGGAGTCAAGGATGACACTAAGGATGTGAGTCTGAGTAACTTTATACTTCCTCCAAACTGAAGATCCTTGAGAAATTCACCAAGGAGAAGAGACAGTCACCAGGAATTGGTGGTCTAATTTCCTTCAGGATCAAATGTCAGAGCAGATAATAATATATAACAAGTTATAATTTGTAGAGATAAAAATATGTTTGTTTCTGATGTTTAATAATTTGACAGTGCCAAGGGTTTGGATGGTGAAGACTTTATTTTCTGGGTCTTTGGTACCTGTAATTTCAGTCACTCAATGGAATAGATTAGAAATGGACATCCAGAACCAGATACTGGCCAAAATTCAGATCATAAGATTTAGTTTGTGAAAATTTATATTTATTCATCAGTAGAAGAAAGTGTAGCACTGATGAAGAAAAGACCTATTTTCCCCTTTGGCTTCTGGATCTAGAGAAATTTGTCTTAAGGAGAAGGGCAGAAGGGAATAAAGCTACAGTGGTGGCCAGAGAAAAGACAGGGAGGGTTGAAGAAAGGGAGGGATGAGAGAGGGAAAAATTCTGGATCAGGAAGGGAAGTGGAGAAGACTTGGAACCCACTGGAGTCTCTCCCACCACTGCCCCCTTATCGGGTCCCTTCTCCCCCCAGGTCCCATTTCCCAGACACCTGGGACTAAGCCTGCCCTGTTCCTGCTCAGGTGTCTGCTCCTATTATTATTCATCCTCCATCAATGTCAGTCTCTCTCCCAATATCATCAGCACCAACCCTTCCTGTTGTTCCTCTGTCTGTTTCCATCAGTTCCTTCACTACCTCCGACTGAGGCAGCAGCAATTGTCTTCCTAGATATTTTGAGATCTATGGAGAGATTACTAGAGGATCTGCAAACCTCCATTTAAGAGGACTAGCCAAATAGTATCCACTCAGAGAAGTCCTATTAAGCCTGGAAATAGGGCATGTCAGCACCCCCCTCAGTGCCTCTGAAGTATAGGGCTTTAAAATGGAAATGTGGAATTTGTTGGAAGACCCTGTAGGAGTGGCAGAAACAGTTGATCAATTTTTAGGACCAAATATTTACTCTTGGCCAGAGTTAATGACAGTTTTACAGCAGCTATTCACAGTAGAGGTGCAAAGGCAAATTATAAGGTCCACCATGCGAGTCTAGGATGCTGATCACACTGAGGTCAAGGAGGGGCAGAGTAGCACGCAGAAAATTCCCATAAGAGATACAGGCAAAAATAGCGATTAACGCAACCACCAGGGCAAACATCAGAGAACTCAGGAAGATGATCATTCAAGGAATAAGAACAGCAGTGTTTCCGGAGGCAAAATCTAAATAAAATCGAGGAGACTAAGCAAAGAAAGAATGAGACCCCCATTGAATTTGTCAATATTGATTAAGGGAGTCATTTAACAAGTATCCCAGTGTGGATCTGGGTCATTTGGACAAGTTCTTTTAAACACCTATTTTATAATTAACGTATGGTCAGATGTCCTTAAGAAGCTCCAAATATAGATGAATGGGTAACAAAACCTATTGACAAATTATTACAATGGGCTCAGATGATCTACATCAGGAGAGAATGAGCAAGAACAAAGCCAGAGTTCTTGTTCAGCTTATTAAGGAAGTACAGAAGACTTTGCAGGCTAGGTAGAGGCAGATACTGAGAGAGAGGAAGTAAGAAGAGAAGGACAAGTTAGAAGCAAGATGATGTTTCATAAGAAGAAGGTAGGAGGAAGGACAGGGAAGTTCATAAAGGGCAGTGCAAGCTACTCTGGCTTGCTACAACTATGACTAATTGGGACACCTAATGAAAGGTTGCCCCAAGCTAGAAAAAGAGTATAGGATTTCAGCAGCAATAACAGCAGTGATAGAAGCAGAAAAGGGAGAGGAGGAGAGGGATTCAGAAGTGGGGCAAGCAGTCTGGAATCTACTTGAAGTCCTCCCTTCACCTTCTCTGGTTCTTCCTCCTCCTGTTCTTCAAATGCCACCTCTTCCTTCTTCTGTTTCCCCTGTACCAGTACCACTACCACTTTTTATAGGCTCACTTCCTCCTACTATTCCTCAACCTCCATCAGCTCTTTCAGCACTCCTTGGTGGAGATGGAGTAAAACAATGTCCACTGAGGGGAACTTCACTAGGACAGGAAATTGGCCATGATAATGTTCCCCTCAGTGGCTCTGAGGTAAGAAAATTTGAAATATGGAAAGCCCTCTAGTAATGGGAAAAGAATGGAGTCAGATCAGATGAGTTACTATGAAGGTCTGGAATAATGAAAATCCCATGTTGTTTGTAAGAAGTTTGTAAGTTTGTTCTTTCTTACAACTAGAAGAGACAATTTAAGAATCATTGGCATTCCTGAAAGAGCAGAAATTAATAGAAATTTGGACTCCATAATAAAAGAAATTATTCAGCAAAACTGCCCTGAAGTTCTACAACAAGAGGGCAATATAGACATTGAAAGGATCCATAGATCACCCTCTACACCAGACCCTGAATAGACAACGCCCAGGAATATAATAGCCAAATTCAAGAGCTTCCAAGTTAAAGAAAAAGTCTTACAAGAAGCCAGAAAGAGAAAAGTCAGATATCAAGGAGCACCAATCAGGATCACACAGGATCTGGCAGCCTCAACACTAAAACACTGCAAGGCTTGGAATATTATATTCAGAAAGGCAAGAGAACTGGGTATACAACCAAGGAACACCTACCCATCAAAACTGACTATATACTTCCAGGGGAAAGTTTGGGCATTCAAAAAGATAGAAAATTTCCAAGTATTTGCACAGAAAAGACTAGGACTAAATGGAAAGTTCTATATCCAAGCACAAAAATCAAAAGAAACATGAAAACGTGAATAAGAAACAGAAAGGAAAGTAAGAAAACTCTTATTTTTTAAATTTACCTCTTTAAGTGCTTCAATAAGATCTAATTATTTGTATTCCTATGTGGAAAAATGTTATATATAATTCTCTATAGTGAACTCTATCCATTATTATAGTATTTACTATAATAGTAATTAGAAGAATTATTCATAGGAAGAGGTTGGAGTACTAAATTGTCTAAAATGATACAGGGGGAAAAAGAGGAGGGGTGAATAGTAGAGAACACCAAGAGAAACTTGAATGAATAAGAAAAATAGTATATTCTCTTACACACAAAAAGGGCATGGGAAGGCAAGGGGATGAATACTATTATAAGAAGGAGAGAAAGAGAGCATTATGAGGTAATATTTAAACCTTACTCTCAATGTAATTAACCCTGAGAGGGAAGAGTAGCTATATCCATTGGGATATAAAACTCTATCTAACCCTACTGAGAAAGTCAGAAGGGATAAATGAAGGGGATCAGGAGAATGGGGAGTTCAAAAAAGGGAGGGGAGAAGAAGGGGGAAGGAATTCATTAGGCCTTAAAAATAAAAATAGGGGAATAATAAGGGAGGGAGTAGAAAGGGAAATAAATCAAGGGAGGGGACAAGTGTTACTGGCTTAAAGCAAACTACTGATTTAAAAGGAAATAGTGTAACAAGAAGGGGTAGAACTAGGAGAGGATACCACAATGTTGGAGAATACACAACTGATAATTATAACTCTGAATGAGAATGGGATGAACTCGCCCATAAAATGGAAGCATATAGCAGAGTAGATTAGAAATTAAAATCCTACCATATGTTGTCTACAAGAAACACATATGAGATGGGTGGACTTACACAAGTTTAAGGTTCAGGGCTTGAACAAAATCTTTTGGGCTTCAAATGAGAAAAAGAAGGCAGGAGTGGTGATCATGATTTCTGAAAAAGCCAAAGTAAAAATAGATATGATTAAAAAGACAGGGAAGGTAATTACATGCTGATAAAAGGCAGTATAGACAATGAAGAAATAACAGTGCTCAATATGTATGCACCAAAAGGCATAGCATCCAAATTTGTAAAGGAGAAACTGGCAGACCTCAAGGAGGAAATAGATAGTAAAACCATAATAGTGGGAGGTCTAAATATTCCTCTTTCAGATCTAGATAAACCAAACCAAAAAAAATAAATAATAAAGAGGTAAGAGAGATGAATGAAGTCCTAGAAAAATTAGATTTAATTGATATGTGGAGAAAAATAAATAGGAACAAAAAGGAATACACCTTCTTTTCAGCTGAACATGGTACATTCACAAAGATTGACCATGTAATAGGGCATAGAAACATTGCAAACAAATGCAAAAGAGCAGAAATAATAAATGTAACCTTCTCAGATCATAATGCAATAAAAATAATAATTAGTAAGGGCACCTGGACAGGCAAATCAAAAACTAATTGGAAATTAAATAATATAATTCTCCAAAACCAGGAAATCAAAGAAGAAATCATAGAAACAATCAACAATTTCATTGAAGAGAATGACAATGAGGAGGCATCCTACCAAACTCTGTGGGATGCAGCCAAGGCAGAACTCAGGGGGAAATTTATATCCTTGAGTGCATATATTAACAAATTAGGGAGGGCAGAGATTAATGAATTGGGCATACAACTTAAAAAATTAGAAAGTGAGCAAATTAAAAATCTCCAGATGAAAACTAAATTAGAAATACTAAAAATCAAGGGAGAAATTAATCAAATTGAGATTTAAAGAACTATTGAATTAATAGGTAAGACTAGAAGCTGGTATTTTGAAAAAAAAAAACAGATAAAATAGACAAAGTATTGATCAATCTAATCAAAAAAAGGAAAGAAGAAAACCAAATTGACAGTATCAAAGATGAAAAGGGAGACCTCACCTCGAATGAAGGGGAAATTAAGGCAATCATTAAAAACTATTTTGCCCAATTATATGGCAATAAATATTGCAATCTAGGAGATATGGATATACAAAAGTATAAATTGTCTGGATTAACAGCAGAAGAAATTGAATACTTAAATAATCCCATATCAGAAAAAGAAATTAAACAAGCCATCAAAGAACTCCCTAAAAAAAAATCACCAGGGCCTGATGTATTCACAAGTGAATTCTATCAGACATTCAAAGAGCAACTAATCCCAATACTATACAAATTGTTTGATATGATAAGCAAAGAAGGAGTCCTACAAAATTCCTTTTATGACACAAATATGGTACTGAATCCAAAGCAAGGTAGATAAAAAACAGAGAAAGAAAACTACAGATTAATCTCCCTAATGAATATAGGTGCAAAAATCTTAAATAGAATACTAGCAAAGAGACTCCAGCAAGTGATCAAGAGGATCATCCACCATGATCAGGTGGGATTTATACCAGGAATGGAAGGATGGTTCAACATTAGGAAAACCACCCACATAATTGACCATAACAACAATCTAACAAATAAAAATCATGTGATTATTTCAATAGATGCTGAAAAAACCTTTGACAAAATACAACACCTATTCCTATTGAAAACACTAGAAAGTATCAGAATAGAAGAACCTTTCCTAAAAATAATAAACAGTATATACCTAAAAACATCAACAAGCATCATATGCAATGGGGATAAATTAGAAGCCTTCCAAATAAGATCAGAAGTGAAACAAGGATGCCCATTATCACCTCTATTATTCAACATTGTACTAGAAACACTAGCAGTAGCAATTAGAGAAGAAAAAGAAATTGAAGGTATCAAAACAGGCAATGAGGAGATTAAGCTATCACTCTTTGCAGATGATATGATGTTCTACTTAAAAAATCCTAGAGAATCAACTAAGAAGCTAGTAGAAATAATCAACAACTTTAGCAAAGTTGCAGGATACAAAATAAACTCACATAAATCATAGCATTTGTATATATTTCCAACACATCACAACAGCAAGAGGTAGAAAGAGAAACACCATTTAAAATCACCCTAGATAATATAAAATACTTAGGAATCTATCTACCAAAACAAACACAGGAATTATATGAAAACAACTACAAAACACTTTCCAAACAATTAAAACTAGATCTAAACAACTGGAAAAATATTGATTGCTCATGGGTGGGAGGAACTAACATAATAAAAATGGCCATACTACCCAAATTAATTTACCTAGTTAGTACCATACCTATCAAATTACCAAAAAGCTTTTTTACTGAATTAGGAAAAAGTATAACAAAGTTTATTTGGAATAACAAAAGATCAAGAATATCAAGGGAAATAATGAACAAAAATGTGAAGGAAGGGAGCCTAGCAGTATGAGATATTAAACTATACTATAAAGTAGCAGTCATCAATATGGTATGGTACTTGCTAAGAGACAAAAGGGAGGATCAATGGAATAGACTTGGGGTAAGTGACATCAGCAAGACAGTATATGATAAACCCAAAGAACTCAACTTTTGGGACATGAATCCACTATTTGACAAAAACTGCTGGGAAAATTGGGAAACAATATGGGAGAGATTTGGTTTAGACCAAGATCTCATACCCTACACCAAGACAAATTCAGAATGAGTGAATGACTTGAATATAAAGAAGGAAACTATAAATAAGTTAAGTGAACACAGAATAGTATACTTGTCAGAACTCTGGGAAAGGAAATATTTTTAAACCAAGCAAGAGTTATAGAAAATTACAAAATGTAAAATAAATGATTTTGATTATATTAAATTAAAAAGCTTTTGTACAAACAAAAACAATGTAGTCAAAATCAGAAGGGAAACAACAAATTAGGAAAAAATCTTTATAACGAAAAACTCTGACAGGGGTCTAATTACTCAAATATACAAGGAGTTAAATAAGTTGTATAAAAAAATCAAACCATTCCCCATTTGATAAATGGGCAAGAGACATGAAAAGGCAATTTTCAGATAAAGAAATCAAAACTATCAATAAGCACATGAGAAAGTGTTCTAAATCTCTAATAATTAGAGAAATTTAAATTAAAACACCTCTGAGGTATCAACTCACACCTAGCAGATTGGCTAAAATGATAGAAGGGGAGAGTAATGAATGTTGGAGGGGATGTGGCAAAATTGGGACATTAATGCACTGCTGGTGGACCTGTGAACTGATCCAACCATTTTGGATGGCAATTTGGAACTATGCTCAAAGGGCTATAAAAGAATGCTTGCCCTTTGATCCAACCATACCATTGTTGGGTTTGTACCCCAAAGAGATCATAGATAAACAGTCTTGTACAAAAATATTTATAGCCGCGCTTTTTGTGGTGGTAAAAACCTGGAAAATGAGGGTATGTCCTTCAATTGGGGAATGGCTGGACAAATTGTGGTATATGCTGGTGATGGAATACTATTGAGCTCAAAGGAATAATAAACTGCAGGTATTCCATTTGAACTGGAAAGACCTCCATGAATTGATGCAGAGAGAAAGGAGCAGAGCCAGAAGAACATTGTACATAGAGACCTGATACACTGTGGTAAAATAAAATGTAATGGACTTCTGTACTAGCAGCAGTGCAATAACTGTATTAGCAGCAGTGCAATAATAATTCTGAGGGATTAATGGAAAAGAATGCTACCCACATTCAGAGGAAGAACTGCAGTAGTGGAAACACAGAAAAAAGCAACTGCTTCAACACATGGATTGAGATGGACAATGATGGGGGATGTAGACTTGAAGATACCACACCAATGGAACTATCAACAATTTGGAAATATGTCTTGATCAATGACACATGTTAAAACCAGTGGAAATGGGCATTGGTCATGGGGGGGGATCTCATAGGGGGGTGAAGGGGAAGGTAAGAACATGAATCATGTAACTATGTTAACTTTTCAAAAAAATAAATATTAATAAATGTTAAAAAAATAAACTCCAGTTTTGGCCCTACCCTCTCTGAGTAAGCCACAGTGGACCAAGGAATAGCCTTGGGAGCCCTTGCATAGACATGGAGAGGACAAAGATGAACAGTGGCCTCCTCATCTAGAATCTTTGATTTTGTTTTAAGAGGGGGACCAATTTGCATTCAGTTAATTGCTGACACTGTAGTTCTAGTAGAAGAAAGTAAGAATTACCTTTTGGAGAAATCCCAATTGTTAACACACCTCCCCAAGTCTGCACAATTCTCCACCAAAAGACTAGGAGTTGCCTCACTGATTCTATAATATTGAGCTATGAAGCCATTTTGTTAGAAAAGGATGATCTAGTCCTAGTAACAGGTTTAAATCTGAACCCTGTAATGTTTTTATGGGGGACTAAAAAGGAAGATCATAAAGAAATTAAACATGATTGCTTAAACATTATTGATTTCCCCAAAAAAAAAAAAAAAGCCAGAGAAGATTCATAGGACTAAGTGATAACTGAGGGAAAGAAAGAGGCTCTAATGAATTAGAAGTCACCCTCCAGAAACCTGGCCTACTCAGTCCTGTAAATTATATTCATTCCACCAGGCAGCCTGATACTCTAGCAAAAGGGACAGAATTAGTTTCTGTGAAGTTTTGCTGAATCCTGAAGAATGAGACCGTAGAAACTATTACTGCCAGGAATACTATTTAAGCATGCTTTTAACTGTGTTATCTGTCTTTTGTAAATCTGTGTTCTGTGTCATGTGTGTCATGTGTTGCATGTGTACACTGGGGATGGTTTTTGGGGAAGAAAACCTCTGATAAGGTCTTCTGTCTCTTTCCTCCATTATTCCAGAAAAATGGAGTGGAGGGATAATAGAATTGAGATTAAGTAATTAATAAAGAACACTTCTGTGTGAATTTTGAGTTTCTTAAACCTTGAGATAATTTAACTAGGTGAGAAGGAATATTGTATTTTGTTCTCTTCTTTCTAGAAGATGGAGGTTGAAAAGAAAATGTATTCACGGTTTCCCCTTTCTTCCTCTGATGGCCAACAGAGAGAGAAAGTAGAAGAGAAAAACAAAGAGATGTTTTGCTCTCATAATTGGATCTTTTAGTTAGGAATAATTTTTAAGATTGTTGTATATGGTTTTGGAAAATCATGAATGATTCTGTAATCTCTTTGGTGAACTAAGTAAAGTGAATGTGAAGTTGATTCACTGTTGCAAATTATCAGTTAATAAAGATTTCAGAAAGGTTTTATTCTATACTAGTCTAGTAGTACCCCAAAACATGCTGTTTCAACTGTCATTTAAAGTGAACAATGATTAGAAATTTGAATGTCTGAAGATGTCTAAAATGTTATCTGAATAAACTGAAATTGGGGATTGAAATGTGATTGGTAACCAGTCAGATTGGCCTATTGTTTGTTGGCTGTTAAATGAAAAATGCTGGTTTAATGTTGTGTGATATGTAATATTAAGAAGATTTTGTATAATCTAAATTTTTTGGTTTACAAATGAAAATGTGGAAATGTTATTTTGGTATATGCACTATTGAAGTGAACATCAAGAGAAAATGTAATGACCATTGGGAATGAGACATTGTAAATTTTGTGAATTTGAAATGGAACCTGTACTAAGGGTTTGGGATATTGTAAAAAATAATTTTGGATTTTTGACAAAATTGTGACATATTGATTGTTACCAAAATATGTACTTTGTGAATGTGTTTAGATGGGACTTCTTAGAAATTGATTCTGTTTACTCTCAAATGATCTATGAATTTGTAGTATAAACTAAATTTTTGGGATGAATTGGTTTTCACAATATGTAAAAGATACTATGTTATATATATTTATGGATAATGTAAGTGTTAATAAGATTGATAGGGGCAGCTGGGTAGCTCAGTGGAGTGAGAGTCAGGCCTAGAGCCAGGATGTCTTAGGTTCAAACCTGGCCTCAGCCACTTCCTAGCTGTGTGACCCTAGGCAAGTCACTTGACCCCCATTGCCCACCTGTACCACTCTTCCACCTATGAGACAATACACCGAAGTACAAGGGTTAAAAAAAAAAAAAAGATTGATAATCTTGGATCTTCTGAATCACTAACAGTAGACAGAAGATACCTGGTAGAATGGAAACTAAGCAGATAGAGTTATAGTAGAGTAGAAGTAAGTAGAAGAGTAAATATTTTATTTACAAAGTTTGTTTGGATTAAAAAATTTAGAACTAAAATTGGATTAGAGATAGTAAATTTTCTCTGAAATGTGATAAGATTTGTCCTTTAAGGCAAAAAGACTTTTCTCTTTTGGGGATCTCAACTGAGGCTATTGTAAGCTTGAAAAACCAGCTGTGGCTGTCTATTGATTAATCTATCACCAAAAGGAGAGAAGGTTGACATGGTACTCAGAGGATAAGTAGAAATCCTTTGACTGTCTGAAAGACAGTCCCAGCCTCACCTTGTACCAGACCTTCCTGATTCAAGTAAGGATGACGATCCCTGAAAAGAAGTTATATCGCATAAGCCAGTGACAATTTTAGCTTGTATGTGAAGCTACTCACAGTCCCCTACTTGCCTTTTTCCTTTGTGACAGATTTTTGATACAAAAAGCACACTGCAAGACGGGAGTTCCAAAGATCCGTTTCCCAAACAAACAGGGTAGATTACTAGTTTAGGATTAGGGTTAATATTTGTTAGATAAGTGAGATTTCCAGAAGATCCTCTTTCTTACAGGCCCTGGGGTAGGGAAATTTATTTGCAAAAAGTGTTATTACATGAGCATTTAGATTTCCTTTTTGCAAGAGCATCTCCAATCTCTATAAACAGTCCTGGACCAGAGAGGGAGCAAGTTTCCTCAAAGAAATGAGAAGAACTGTCTTAGATGAAAATGGCTCCTGAAGATGGGGTCAGTCTAGTTAGCAGTATTATCTGTTGTAATATAAAAGGAAGACAGGTGAGAATAACACAACTTTGAAAGCTAAAATCAGAGGGTTTGTGTGGAGTGAAAAATTAGTGTGTTTTTCCCAAGTTATTAAGAGTTATTGGGGCAGCTGGGTAGCTCAGTGGATTGAGAGTCAGGCCTAGAGATGGGAGGTCCTAGGTTCAAATCCTGCCTCAAACACTTCCCAGCTGCGTGACCCTGGGCAAGTCATTTGACCCCCATTGCCCATCCTTACCACTCTTCCACCTAGGAGCCAATACACAGAAGTTAAGGGTTTAAAAATAAAATAAAATAAAAAGTTATTAATATCTAAAAGCAGATCCCTCTCCCATTCAATTTCCTTACAAGGTTACCATAACCAGGCCTTCAAGCAGGACAACTTTGGGTTGGGTCTTTTGGAGTTTGCTTGGGGATTTTCCTGGGACAGGCAGATCAGATGGATCTGATCAAATCTTAAGTGCCCTTTTGTCTTATAAGTCTCTCCTATTGTATCAGAGGCTTCTTCAAGGAGTTAAAGCCCAATAGCTAGAAAGATTCTCTTGTCAGCCCCTCCCAGTTAATCCTCCTCTCCTTGTACAATATTCCTGCTCTTTTATTTCTGGATTAAAACCTTTGTCTCTAATCCTTGACTATTTCTTTAAAATATGAATTTGCTGGAATGTAAACACTATAAAGCTATTCTCTAGTTTCTTGAAGATGTTAATTTGCTTGAATGTGTCCATTGTAAAGCCATTTTAGTCCTATACAAAGCTCTGGCTCCAAACTCTTGAAATGTTAATTCCTATAAGTTTGGAGTATCTTTTAAAACTAGAGAACATGTTGTGCCAGGCAGATTGTGTCAAGCACTAGACAGTCTATCCCTGGTGCCTCAGAGGTAGACATGGTCAGAACTCTTTCTGTGTGTCCCTCAATAAAGCATTAAATTTTCAGTGATGGTTTTCCTCGGTCATATTTTTTTTCAATATTTATTAATATTTATTTTTTAGTAAAGTTAACATGGCTACATAATTCATGCTCTTACTTTACCCTTCACCCCCCGAGCTGCCCCCTCCAGTGGCTGATGCATATTTCCACTGGTTTTAACATGTGTCATTGATCAGACCTATTTCCAAATTGTTGATAGTTGCATTGGTGTGGTAGTTTTGAGTATACATCCCCAATCATGTCTGCCTCAACCCATGTGATCAAGCAGCTGTTTTTCTTCTGTTTCCACTCCTGCATTTCTTCCTCTGAATGTGGGTAGTGTTCTTTTCCATAAGTCCCTCAGAATTGTCCTGGGTCATTGCATTGCTGCTAGTAGAAAAGTTCATTACATTCTATTTTACCACAGTATATTGGTCTCCGTGCACAATGTTTTTCTGGCTCTGCTCCTTTCACTCTGCATCAATTCCTTGAGGTCTTTCCAGTTCACCTGGAACTATTCCAGTTTATTATTCCTTTGAGCACAATAGTATTCCATCACCAGCATATACCACAATTTGTCCAGCCATTCCCCAATTGAAGGGCATACCCTCATTTTCCAGTTTTTTGCCACCACAAAAAGCGCTGCTATAAATATTTTTGTATAAGTCTGTTTATGATCTCTTTGGAGTACAAACCCAACAATAGTATGGCTGGATCAAAGGACAGGCATTCTTTTATAGCCCTTTGAGCATAGCTCCAAATTGCCAGCCAGAATGGTTGGATCAGTTCACAACTCCACCATTTATAGGGAAACTATAAATAAGTTAAGTGAACATAGAATAGTTTACTTGTCAGATCTCTGGGAAAGGAAAGATTTTAAAACCAAGAAAGAGTTAGAGAAAATTACAAAATGTAAAATAAATGATTTTGATTACATCAAACTAAAAGGCTTTTGTACAAACAAAAACAATGTAGCCAAAATCAGAAGGGAAACAACAAATTGGGAAAAAAATCTTTATAAGGAAAAACTCTGACAGGGGTCTAATTACTCAAACATACAAGGAGTTAAAGCAATTGTATAAAAAATCAAGCCATTTCCCAATTGATAAATGGACAAGAGACATGAATAGGCAATTTTCAGATAAAGAAATCAAAACTATCAATAAGCACATGAGAAAGTGTTCTAAATCTCTAATAATTAGAGAAATGCAAATTAAAACAACTCTGAGGTATCACCTCACACCTAGCAGATTGGTTAAAATGAAAGAAGGGGAGAGTAATGAATGCTGGAGGGGATATGGCAAAACTGGGACATTAATGCATTGCTGGTGGAGTTGTGAACTGATTCTCGGTCATATTTTTAATAGTGGTTAAATAGGGTGCACTTTGAAATTTTCAACGTCCCCTCTATTTCCACTTCACATAGTAGTAATCTAATTTAATCATCAAAATAGTCTTATGAAATGAATAAAAAGCAATAATTATCATCATCTGATAGGTGAAACCCAAAGAGATGGAAGTTTGCCTAAATTTATGTCTATGATTAAAGACTGAAAGGGAAAGTAAAACAAAAGCCTCAATTTTCAATGACAATATTATTTCTATAACACTTCACTAAAATTGATTAATCCAGAGACAAATAGAATTAGATCTTAAAGAGCACAGGGCTGGGGCTTTTGTTTCTTAATGATTTTAGAGTGCAGATATAATTAAAAGATGTGTTCTTTCTTCCCTTGAGGATGATTATAACTTATTTTTAACCTACTCAGCATTTCGTCTTTGGACCCAAAGGGGAACGAGAAGTTTAATAAATCACTCAGATTTTTTCTGAATATTTCTGTGCTGAGCCAGAACAATCTGTGTTCTTGCAGGTAGGTCAGATGGACTGGGTGATTCTTGCTTCTCTTTCCTCTCTTTTAGATTTTTCTCTCAGTACATAGTGAATATTCTGGTGAAGAAAAAATCATCAATACTCTAGGAAAAAACAATAAAAGTTCTTCAGTTTCTTTGTGTAAGAATGATCCAAACACAGAGTAGCCTTTAAGAAGTGATTATGGAATCCTGGAGTTTGAGGGAAGAAAAATTATTGATTTGTAGTGTGGTTGAGTAGAAGGAACTCTCAACTTGGAGTTGAAAGATCAGGATTTGAGCTTTGTCTCTGAGACTTATTATTTTTCTTACCTTGTCCAGGATATGTCATTTCTCTCAGTCTCAGTTTTCTTATCTATCAAATTAAAGTGATAATGATAATGTTATTGTTATCTTCCTTACAAGTTTATAAGGAAAAGAGAAAGAGAATAAATATTTACAGAGGGACAACTTTTAATGTACCAAGAATTTTTTATAATCATCTCATTTGATCTCATTAGTAGTGGGGAAATTACCTGGAAAATCTAAAATTCTGTAGAAATAGATCACCAATGTTATCTACTCCAAATCTCTTTAAGCATGGTCCCTCCCCCAACCCCAATTTCATATTGTCTCCTGGATTATGTTAGCAGCTTTTTGATTGACTTTCTTTCTCCTACTTTCTCACTAAAGAAATGATTTACCATTATGACCCTTTGCAACCAAAGTATAAGGGAACTTCACTTTTTATAGCTCTACTCCCTGCACTTGTGAAAATAAGTTTAGTAAGCAAGAACTTTCTAATTACTCCACTGGGTCTCTGACCTCAGTTATATGGGTACTCCTAGTGGTTCAGATGTGGGAGAAACAGATCTAAGTCTATATATACCACGGTCTTACCCCAAGAATGGAAGATTCAAACTCCATTCAATCCAGAAGTAAGAAATTAATTTTATTTGAAGAAGTGGTGCATTTTTTTGGTGGTATAATCACATAAAAGCTGATTGAATACAAGGGTCCTTTGGTGGGGCAGGTGGCTAATCAGGTAGCCTTGGAGCTGATGGATGATCCCAGGGGCTTGAAGAATAGCCTACTTGAGCTTGATAAAATGAAATAACAACTCTGCTATAGGGTGTCAGCTTCCTCTGAGGAGTCGAAAGAGCAATGAAGAATGGCAGATTTTATTCTGGGGAGGAAGCTTCCACTGTAGGGTGGTAGCTTCTAAACCCTGTGGATCAGAGTTGGCATGTTTATTGGGATCTGGTAGCTTAGCATATCCCTTCCCAAAATCAAGCAGAGGGTATGTTTTGGGATTGTTGCCATAGGGAATAAGGAGAATGCCCAAGATTGGGCGATTCTTCTGAAATGTCAGAGTCCCCTATGTGCAGGTTCCATGTTCCTCCTTTGTCTACCTTGTTATCATTTGTCATGGAGAGGTCTTGATATTGCTGCAGAATGGGAACATAAAGAGGGGATCAGGTATATTGGAAGACCATTATAGGTAATTAATTATTTCTAAGAACAATATAAGAAAGTAACAGAATGGAGAAGGTACAAAGCTGAACCCTAGCACAGAATGTTGCAGGTCTAAAACACAGAATGGATAACGGAATAATCTTCAGTTTATACTTGTCTAATGATGAAACTACACGTGTTGCATTTGATTTTTAACTAGTCCTAACTAGTGAAAAATGCCATATTTCAGAGTATGAGGATGTTGTGCCTATTACTCACCCTTATTACCCAGTGCCAGCCCACATCATTCCCCCCTTTCCAAAGCCTAGAAATTAAGAATACCGGGGAGAAGAGATGAAGGTATTGACCTCTGTAATTTCTTCAAACTGAGTTGGAATGTTGGTCTGGCCCTAGTTGAGTCTTTGGAAATGATCTGTGGGCTTGATCCATGGCCTGGAGAGTGCTTGCAGGTGAGCTGGCAATAGATGATACCATCTGAAATCTAATAGTACATTATTTTCTTTTTTAATTACTTGCATTTCTATTTCCTATCTTTCTTCCCAAATTTCATCTATCTTTCTTATTTGGCTCTTGAACTCCATTTTGAGTTCTTCAAGAGTTTGTGACCAATTTCCATTTTTCTTTTGAAAGTGTGTATGTTTGCTTGTTTGTCACTCTTTGTTGTCACCTCTGTACTCTGCTCCTTTTCTCCATAGAAGTTATCCAATGTCAGAGGCTTTCTCTGTTGTATCTTTTTTTTTTTTTTTGTACTTGTAGATTGTAGTTCTTGGGTGTTGATGGCCATTGTTGTGTTAATTTTATCTTTCCTTCTTAGCCAGAAGTCTGAGAGTGAGGAGGGCAGGCAGCTCTGGGTGTAGGAAGCTACAGAGCTATTTTTGCCCTGAGGCTATTTTTCTAGTCTCTATAGCATCTGCTATGGGCAGCCTGTCTCTGCACTATCTATGCTTCTATGCTCCATGCTCCTCAGCCTCAGGTCCCAAGTCTTGCTGCCAACACTTTGCACTATCCTCAAGAGTAAGAATGTGGTGCCCTCAGTCAGCCCCCAAGAATTTAGATATTGCCCCAGCCCTTGACCCTCACTCTGACTCTGGTGAAAGTGATAAGCTCACATTTCGGTAGGTGTAATTTTACCCCCTTATAGCATGGAAATGGCCAAATCCTGCCTACCTTCAAGGCTGTGCTCTTTGTCAGATTCCCTTCACTCATCTGATTTTGATTTTTGTCCTTTTGAGATGCTTTGTTGTGATCAGTAGTAGGGAGAGTTGTGAAGTTTCTTCTACTCTGTGGCCATCTTAGCCTGGAAATCCTGAAATCTAATAGTATGTAACTGAGAAGAAACAAAAATTAGTAAGAATTTTTAGGAGACAGGAACCAAAAAAATCAGGAGGAAGAATATTATCACTAGAAGAATCAGGAGGGGGCTCAGGATGGAAAATAAGCAGGAGCTCCATGGGGATCCCAAGTTTGCAGGTATCTCTTCCTTTGGCACTGTCCTGACTTGTAGTAAGTGATCACAAGATGATGTTGGTCCTGGTGAGAGCCTGCAGGAAAACTTTTTCATTATGGCTTCAACGTGCCCCACCCTTCCTGATGAACAGACAAATTAGTGAATCTCTAACCTCCTTTGTTAAGAGAGAGGTAGAGGTGAAATATTAAATTAGTTAAGATGGATTTTAGCCTAAGGTGTCACTATCCTGATCTGAAGTCCCTGGTAGTAATACAAATGAAATACGTATGCAGATATATTAATACAGAAAGCAAAGATGATACTACAGCAACTTCACATTACCTAACATCAGGCTTCTTTGCATTTTAGAAGCTTATCCCCAATATCAATAAAATTTCATCTCAGATTTCACATGTACCATGTAGTTATCTGAGTTCTAAAAAAAAAACATCTTTTCTCTGACAGAGATAGGTCTCTCTTTTGTAAATTTCCTTCTTTGGTTCTGTGCTGCTTATAATGATTCTTTAGATCTTCCTGTTAAAGTCTTTTACAAAGCAGATCTTAATATACATTAGTGTAGCTTTTATAAACACTTAAGTTATAACATTCTTGCATATAGATTTCTTCATCCTATGTTCAGTGATTATGCAAATGAATTAACTTATAACATATTAATTATTCTCCAATTTGTCAAGATCTATCTATCATCTCCACCTAATCTGATAAGGACAGCTCAGCTTAGTTGATAAGAAGTTAGCTCATGCTTCCAGGTCTATCCCTGGCAGCATGGAGTTAATTATATATACCTTAAGACTCACTTCACACAAAAAAGCCCCTGAAACTTCACGTTTGCACAGAAGTTACAAATTATGTCATATTAAAACACAAAAATTCTCAGTGGCTTCCAAATAGAACAAGGCCTAGGCTGAATTTTGCCTGGGTTCTTATCAGAAAGCCAAGTTGGGGAATATTTTGGTAGGATGGAAAGCCCCTGCATTTCTCAGCCTTGATTGTCTCAACTTTTTTAAGACCCATCAGTTTATTCTAAATTTGGGCAAAGTGCCCCTGCTAAGGTTTCAGCCTTGTCTTTACCAAGCAGCTGCATTCCTGACCAAAGGGGAAGAATGTTAACCTCCTAACTGTTGGTTTGCTGAGAGCTCAAAGCTTTTAAGTAAGACCAAATTGCTTTTTAACAAGAAAGGAGGAGTCTCAGATTTTTATCTGAGGCTCTGTTTCTCTTATTGGCTTCCCACACCAATTGAAAGAAAAACTTGGGGTAGGGTACAGATACTTAGGTATGTAGTGGGACTTATTTCATTGCTGCGCTTTTTCAAATTTCAGGGGCTTCAATTACCAATTCACTTGATTGTTTCAGATATAGACAGACCTATTAGACTGAAGAGAGTCACATTTTACCATTGGCCTTATACTCATATTTTCCATTGGCCACTTGCTTTGATTATAGAAATTTACTATGGAATGATGAAGCAGGGAAAGTGTTATATTATAATAATATTTGACTTCAATATCTGGTAAATCATGTAGGAGTCACATTTATTAATCAATTATCCAGTAAGAAGTGTACTTCACAGCCAGGTTCAGGAATAACCATGTGTGATTCACATTATTTGGAACAATACCATCTCAGCTATGCTGAAATTGTCCCCTCAACTTTCCCAGTTATGGATCTCCATCTATGAAAGTTGAAGATCACACTCCATCTGAGTACCTTGTACATTTTCTTTTGAATGGTGGATAACAATATACTAATCAACTATCCATCAAACAACTATATCTGAATTCAAAACCCGAAATAATATTAATGGCAATTCCAAAAGCTTCTATTTCAAATGGCAAATCTTACCAATTGAAGCTTGGAGCTGAAAATTTTCCAGAATTCACACACAATGAAGATATTATATTTGTTACTTGATTCTCTTCTCTTCTTATTGTTAACATCCTGGTATAAAGATCAATTATTAAAAATCATTCCTCTATTATAAATAGAGTTGTATATTCTTAGTGATACAATTCCACTGTTTAGAAATTCTATAATTCCAACAAGTTTTTTTATTTTGCAGAGCTGGTGACTATCACACAGACCAAAATTTACAAATAATGGAAAATGTACAAGGTGTTGTTGTTTTTTCCTCCAAATAATAATTACCAATTTTCCATCCCAATATTTTTCCATCCTTTCTGAGTTTCATCACTTAATAATGGCCCTGATAGGATTTTTTCCCCATACCACTACAATGCTTAAAGTATCTGGAGTTTTTCCCAATTCATATATCTTCTCCCTTTTACATTGAATCAGAAAAAGGGTTAATAATTTTACAGGGAATTAAATTTCCACTAACATCACCTTCATTAATGTTGGCTTCAACTTGCAGTTGTTTCTATAGTGAGAGAAGAGGAAAATGCTTAGTTGGTTTCTCTTAGTTTCAAAACATTCCCACTTTTTACCTTCAAATCCTTTGCGTAAAGTTGGGTGCACTTTCCTCTCTTAACTCTTTTTTTTTTAATTATTTTAAACCCTTACCTTCCATCTTGGAGTCAAGGCAGAGGAGTTATAAGGGCTAGGCAATGGGTGTCAAGTGACTTGCCCAGGTTAACACAGCTGGGAAATATCTGAGGCAGATTTGAACCTAAGTCCTCTTGTCTCTAGGCCTGGCTCTCAATCCACTGAGCTACCCAGCTGTCCCTTCTCTCTTAGCTCTTAATGTTCCTTCTTGCTTCATAATCCAAATAAACTTCACTCTAATAGATGTTTCATCCTAAATGTACAGTTTTAAAAATTTCTTCTTTTTAATACTAGTATCTTAGATATGTAAAGAAGTTTGCAAACATTTCTCCTTGACTGTAAAAAAATTTAGTACTTGCTGACTTCTTACTCACTTGTTGGTTGCTTGCTGATCTCAGAAAAAAAAGCAAAACAAGCAAAAAAAAAAACCTTTTCACTCTCTACTGATCAAAGAGCATGCTGGGTGCTAGATTTATGGCTTTAACCAGCAGGTTGATTATTTTCTGAGGGAAGTTTGAGTTTTTCAAACTGTAGACCTCAGAATGTCACAAACATTTGAAAACAGGGTAACAACAACATACACAGCATATACACTGAATTTAGTGCATTATTCAAAAAATTTCTAAGTTTAGAACAATTAAGAATTAAGATATTACTTCCCAAATAGCACATATACTTTCTAATTTTGAGATAGACATGATTTAGAAAATTCAATTGAAATAATAAGCATGTGATTCCCAAATCTCCAGGTTGGAGACTAAGTCTCTAAGCAGCCTTGTTGATGACCATCTATTCCCACCACTGAGGACATGGGACCAGAGAATTGGGGAAATTCAGAGTAAGTGGCCCCCATATCAATGAAGAGACTTATTGTTTTTTGTCTGCCACATACAATGTTTCCCTATGCTTGGCCATTGTGATGGAAAGAGTGGGGGCCTGGCCAGGTCCTGGGCCCTGTCACTATGAGTCACAGAACTCAAGTGCTGGAAGCTGAGACTCAGAATCTAAGTTGGCAAATTTCTTCATACTTTATACTAAACTATTTTGAAACATGGCAAAGTTTTCCTCCATCTTTTGGATGATCTCTATTACTTCCTCATAATTCAGTTGTTTTTCTACTCCTTTTGACATTCTCTCAATCAAACACTTCAGCATATGGTTTCTTCTGTCTCTCTCTCTAACATTCTGATTGTCCCACCCCCCAGTCAAATGTGGGAACTGCTGTAGCACATGGAGGGAAGGAGATTTGAGTCACTGGTTGCTAACTCACTTCCCTTTTGCTAAGCCAGATCCCAAATTCTCCACTTTTCAGCCCCTTAACGACATCCTGTTCCCTATACCCACTTCTCTAAGGGGGCATGTCAGATGAGATGGTGCTTAAGACAAGCAACTTCTGGTGCTGAGTGGACTGGGAGGAAGTAAAAGAGGAGAGGGAGTAGGTGGCAAATAAGGGCATAAGGCAGGTGAAATGGAGGGAACAGATGCCACAGAGGCTGGAGGCAGGATCTTCTACTGAAGACAGGTTTCTTCCAAGGTGGAAGAAGAGGGAGAAGAGGGAGCAGAGAAGACAGAGGAAATAGGCCCAGAACAGCAGGGTCCTTAGGTGTGGGTATGAGTGTGGAGGAATGGCATGAACAGTTAGGGGAAGAAGGTAGGATTGGAGTCAGGATAGGATCTTCTAAAACATTGGACTCTGAAGTTTCTTGACCCTTCCTAGCCATGCACCCCCTTCATTGCCCACTAAGTTTTGAGTTCTGTACCAAAGCCTGTTATAGGGTGACAGCTTCCTTAGGGGAGCTGAGCTTCAACATACTATTGATAAGGGTTGATATATTTGTTGGGGTCTAGTAGCTTAGCATCTCTCTTTCCAAAATCAGGTGGAGGTATGATTTGGGGTATATTACCATAAGGAATAAGAAGCATATGCAAGATAGGGGGATTTTTCTGGAATGCCAGAGTTCTGATCACACAGGTTCAATATTTCTCCATTTTCCACCTTGTCATCATTGTCAGAGAAAGGTCTTGCTGCTCTTCCAGATAGGATCATGGGAAGGGGATAAAGTACTTTGGAGGAACACTATAGGTTATTAAATATTACTAAGAACACTATCAGAGGTGCAACGCTGATGCCTAGTAAAGAATGTTACAGATCTAATATCACAGAGTGGATAATTGAACAATCTACAATTCATGCTTGACTAACCTGAAGGTATTGCAGTTGATGATTAACTAGGGTAAACTAGTGAGAAATACAAGATTTCAAAGTATGAGGGTCCCCTTCCTATAAATGCCCACTGCCACCTCACATCAATGAGTTCTTTAACAATATTTGTTGCTTGAGTTTTAATTACACCAATAGAGAATTTTGTTCTAAAAACAAAGAGAAAAATTATGGTGTACTTGTGATGAATAATTTCCAGTTATGATATTTTTAATTTATGATTAATTACAAGTATCTTGTTTTTCAGAATAACAGGAGATCCAGACAATGTTGAGGAATCATCTCCTTAACCTCCATCATAGCTGTTATCTAGCAGAATGTTTCTAATCTGCAACTATTTTTTTTCCTGAAAATTTACTGTGGCACGAAGATATGTCACATCTAAGTCCTCACAACAACAACAAAAAAAACAAAATTTAATTTCATAATCATCACATCTCTTCAGAGCTGGATCCTATATAAAAGTTCAAGTCCAAGAAATGGCTAGAGGCAACCATTCTGAAGTCACTGAGTTTATTCTCTTGGGACTCACCACCCGTCCAGAGCTGAAGGTTGTCCTATTTATTATATTTCTCATCATATATTCTGTCAGTGTGGTGGGAAATCTCGGCCTGATCCTACTTATCCAGGTCAGTGCTCACCTGCACACACCAATGTACTTCTTCCTTAGCCACTTGGCATTTGTGGATTTTTGCCTTACTTCTGCCATTACCCCCAACATGCTGGTTAACTTTGTACAAGAAATCAATGTTATTTCTTTCTATGCATGTGCCATCCAAGTGTATTGCTTCATATCATTTGAAACGATTGAGTTGNCTACTACCAAACTTTCATCCTATAAATGTTGGATGGCCAGGGAACAGTACTTATTCATCTACAGATCATTTCCCCAACATTTATGTAGCATTTCCATTTTTCTTCCCTCACAGATTATGCCCATGGAATAAATGGCAAAATTCAACTTCACTCAAGTGACTGAATTTATTCTGAAAGGGATTACAGATCGCCCAGAACTCCAGGCACCACTCTTTATAATTTTCTCAGCCATCTACATAGTAACAGTGGTAGGAAATCTTGGGCTAATTATATTAATCAGGATTGACTCTCGACTTCATACACCTATGTACTTCTTCCTTAGTCATTTAGCTTTTGTTGACTTCTGCTATTCCTCAGCAATCACACCCAAGATGGTGGCAAATTTTGTACTGGACAAAAATACCATTTCATTCAATGCCTGTGCAACCCAACTAGGATGTTTTCTGACATTTATGATCACAGAATGTTTCCTTTTAGCTTCTATGGCTTATGATCGTTATGCAGCTATTTGTAATCCGTTGCTTTACTCAGTAATTATGTCTCAGAAAGTCTGTATTCAGTTAGTTGCTGTTCCCTATATATATAGTTTTTTAGTTGCATTATTCCATACCATTGTCACATTCCGCTTATCTTACTGTGGCCCCAATGTCATCAATCATTTTTATTGTGATGATATTCCCCTCTTGGCCCTGTCCTGCTCAGACACTCACACAAAAGAGTTGTTGATATTTGCATTTGCTGGGTTCGATATGATTTGTTCTTCATCAATTGTCCTTATCTCCTATATTTTCATCATTGCTGCCATCTTGCGCATCCGATCTGCAGAAGGCAGGCTCAAAGCTTTCTCTACTTGTGGCTCTCATATGGTGGCTGTCACAATTTTCTATGGTACATTAATCTTTATGTACCTGCAGCCCAAATCGAACCACTCCCTGGACACAGACAAAATGGCTTCCGTGTTTTACACAGTGGTGATTCCCATGTTGAACCCTCTAATTTATAGCTTAAGGAACAAAGAAGTAAAAGAAGCCCTGAAGAAGGCTCGAGGTAAAGGATCTGAAATACTAAAAATGCTTCAGTCCCAAAAGTGAAGACAATGTTTGAAAGGCAATTGAGAGGACAGTTTCCTTTTCATGATTACCTTTAGAAAACCTAGTTCTGTCACTCATACATTTGAGTCTATCATTTTAAGACTTTGTCTTGATAAAGAGTAACCCTGAACTCTGCAGGGGGTTGTGATATCTCAAAAGTGTCACTGAGGCACCAAAATGCTACCTTTGTTGTCTGTCATTTCAGTGACACAAGAAGCCATGATATTATGAATATTGCTTCATTTTTAATTTAACAGGTAATCTGGAAAAGGTCTATGACTAAATAAAAGTTATAACTATTTAATATACCTGGGAATACAGTCCAAAGAATAGACTTCTGTTTCAGAAGACTGCACTGCAATCCCACCTCTCATTGTTTTCATTTGCCTTATTTGCACATTTCCCTCATATTCCATGGAGTTCTGATTCCTTACCTGTAGAGGTTAAAAGAAATGGCACTTAGAGTCCCTTCTGGTTATACAATAGATTGATGATCACGATTCACTTGATAGAACTTAGCTAGGCCAGTTTTCAGGTAGAGATCATGCTAAGTGGGGTCATACAATTAATTTTTGATCCCATTTTAACACAGGAGTACTTTTAAGAGCATAAATCTACCTGATATATATATTTAAGAACTTAGGTTACTTCAGTGACCCAATAAAGCAGTAATGATGGAACAGTAGACAGAAAGAACAATATTCAGAATTCCTCCATCAAAGAATGACTCATTTTTACTGAGCAAGTATTTACTATGAAAATGATCATATCTTTGGCATTAACTAACTTCATCAAAAAGTTATTCTTAATTCTCTCTGTGAATAGAGAAGAAAAATAGTAATTGTTCTATTAAACTCATGTTTTTATTTTTAAGAGAAAAATGAGAAAATGAATATAAAAGTGCTTTTGAAGTATATCACACCTTTCATATAATATAGAAATGATTAATTCCACATAACAGGTAAAATATCATATATTATGTAGCCATTTTTTTTCATTGGTAAAAATACTAAAAACATTAAATACTTTCTGCTTTAAAAGACATTTCCGTGAAATCAGCTGTCCATAATAACCAATTCAGCTTCAAGATGAAGTTTCAAGCAAATCTTGAAAATCATGTGTCTTTTGAGGTTAAATTTACATCTATAGTATTTTTGTAGTGATTTCGAGTTTTATATAACCAGGCATACTATCAACTCTATTGTCCAGGGGAATATTTTTATCAAGATAGCTAGGGAAGACTTTGGTATAAATACTTTTTTCTTGAGAAGACATTTCTCTAACCCAAATGTTAACTCTTTACTATCTATTATAGGTAGATATAGATATAAATATATAGATAAATCAATAGATTGACATACATACATAATTTTTTACCAATTCTTATTAAAATCTTGAGGGACTGCTTTTAGGGTAGAATATCAGTTTATTGAATATATCAGTTTATCTATTAGACCAGTATCATAACCAAAGACCAGTGGCCCTTTTGGTGATTAGAGACCCTGAAGCTAGCTCACACAGATCAATAAAGTTTTAGGAGCTCATTATTCAGCTCCTCCTTTGAACATCCTAAGACTTTTCTACTTGGTTAAAAGCTAATTAAGACATGGTTCATGAAACTATCCATACTCCCCATTCCTGTGTTATGAGGAACATGTACACAGAAAAGAAAACTCTGTCTCCTTCATTTATTAACTGAATTAGTTAGGATGGAAGGCTTTCTTTGAAATTCCTGAGGACAAATAAAATACAAAAATTAAACAGGCTGGATAGACTCTCTAACCCAGGACCAAGATACTGTTTTAATTAAATTAGAACTCTGGTCCTTAAGTTTTAATAAAGTTTCTTAGAATTACTAGGATAGGTAGAAGAAGAGAAAGAGATAGAAAGATAGAGAAAGGAGGCCTAATCTAGCTACCCCTGTGGCTTCTCTAGCAGATCCCAGCTGTGAAGTTCCCTGGCAGAATGTCACAGACAGAGGGAATGAAAACTTCCTGCTTAATCCCGTTTAACCTCTTGGCTCCTCTTTCTCCTGTTTTTCACCTCCAGGTCAAATTCAAGTACATGTTCATGTAGGCAGGTCTACTTAGATGATGGCCAGATTGAGGTCACATGCATGACTCCAGAAGGGAGGTGGGGGAGCAAATTTCTGTCACACAACACAGAAAACATGGTAATTCTGTCTAATATACAGTATTTGGAACCTTTCTCTGCCAGGGCCCTGATATAAGAATTAATACAGTATATGTAAAATAAATGATCACATAATCTAGTAGGTACATACACATGTATATGTGTGTTCAATTTCAAGTACCATAATTTAAGGTCATCAGTAAACTTTGGAGCATTCAGAAAAGGGCTATTGGTTTGTAGTAAAGTTCTTGAGTCCATATCATTTTATGAGGAATTTAAAGAACTGAGAATGCTTAATAGAGAGAAAAGAAAACTAAGGGAGAATCAGGTCTGATAGGCAGAATTTACAAGAAAGTAAGTTTAGGCTTGACATCAGTGAAAATAAGAACAATGTTTGCAAATAGGGAAAAAGCCAGACCATCATTATGAGCTTGAACAGACTTTATGTGTGAGTAAATATAGTCAGTAGTCAGTCTTATTATAGTCAGTCAGTGATGAAAGACCTCATCTAGAAGTATGAGAGTATGTTTTACTGGCTTTTGGCAGTCAGTTAACATAAGTGGTTAATAAAGCTAGATGTAGCCAATATGTTACTAAAGTTTAGGAAGCATTTGCTAAGAAAGTTAATAAATTCCAAATATTGTTTTAAGACAGTCAGGCCCCATTTGCCCTCATCCTTCTGATGATTTAGCCCCAAATATGACTTCTTCTTTGAACATCAGAAGGATTTACAAAGATCAGGGCCTTTATTAAATGTTTCAGTATCTAGAATGTATGGTTTATGGTATATCGCAAGCATCATTCATTACTGCAGTTTTGTAATTAATAATAAAAAAATATCTGAACCAATCGATCAGGATGTAATTTTCAGCCATCTCTAATTGTTACTAGAAATAATAGACTGACATAATCAGACTTAACTCACTCTTAAAAATAAAGCAAAGCCTGGCTGAGCCATTAACTCTGAGGAATCTATAGTGAATATAAATCCTTCATCTCGAGATCCTTTTATCATCTCCAGATAATTTGATAATGATGGCTTAGTTGATAAGAAAGAAGTGGACATGTCTTTCTGCCAGCTCATTGTGCTGCTGTGTCTCTCTTCTATGAGTTTAGGATTTTATTTATATAATGTATACCAAACCCAATTCACACACACACACACACACACACACACACACACACACACACACACACAGAGAGAGAGAGAGAGAGAGAAAACTTTACAACTGTGTAGGTGTTATAAATTATATAAAAACCCATTAGAGGCTTAAAAGTAGAAAGATAGGTTCAGGGTCAAAGGCCAAATTCCAGCCCCCAATTAGCAGGAGGTTAATTTGGGGGAGAGGAGGGAAGTAACTACATTTCATAGATATCCTAAATAAATTGAGTCCTATACTCTTGATTTACAGGATTGCATCTGGTCAGATAAAGTCTTGTCTAGATTTGTCCTGTTTTGACCTTGACTAAGTAATATTTTTTAGAGTTCAGGCTTCTTAATTATCAAGGAGAGAAATTGTTAACTCTGTAACAGCTGGTTTGCTAGGAACTTAAAGCTTTTTAATAAGGCTATAATGTTTTTTCAATAAGAAAAGGTATGGATCATAAAAGGGGTCAAAAGAGGAGTCTCAGATTTTTATCTATTTGAGACTTGTTTCTCTTATTGGCCTCCCATGTCTTAATAAAAGCAATACCATCATGTCTTTGTAATACATTTCTGATTTCTACTACTGACTCAATGATTCTTTCTATTATATTTATCAGGAATCAGGATTAAGTCAAGCTGTGCACTTAACATTCCAAATTTGTTACAGAAGCTCTTAATGTTATTGTTAGCAATATTCAAATATTTCAGAATATTCAAATACCTCTCACTATAGCTATCTTTTTACTATAATGGTTAACGTTATATTATTATAACTACTATCTTATACACAATCTATTAACTGGGTCTAACTCTAAAATCTAACTTTTTCTAAAGTCATAATTGAAGTTACTTATCTAAAGGATGATTATGTGATTCCTTATTTTTTAATCATTGATATTTAATGAGAATTTACTTTTGAATTAACAACAATTTTCTAACATATTCAAAATTGAAATAGTCTGCTTTCAGTAAGTGGTGAGTTCCTCTGCATTGAAGGTTTTCAAGAGAAGCTGAATATGCCAAAATATTGATTATATTGTGAAAATTGCTTAGTAAGGATTCCCTTTCATATATAAGTTGGATTAAGTAACAACTGCATTGTATTGAAATTGTATAGTGTTGTATTATATAATTTAATAAATTTTTTTGGGTGAGTTTATGGAACTCTTTTTTCCAATTGACCAATTCTTCTTTTTAAGAAGTTTATGCCACTAAATTTTTGTGCTTCTTTTAAAATTTAGTCAATTGTGTTGCATCATTGTATAGAGTTATATCCTAATAGAGTTGAAATCCCAAAGCTACTTTCAGTTGCCACCTATGTATTTCACTGGTAACTACACTGTACTAATACCATGTGAGTAATGATGCTTGGTTATGATTCTAATCTTAATAGCTGGTCTTATGATAGGTATAGTTGTCTGGAAAATTAAATAACATTGATCCATTCAATTATTTTTAATGATATATTCAGCTATAATCATAGATTTTTGAATCTGTAAAAGACTATAAACTTCACTCAATCTTACATTACTCTTTTACAGAAAAGGAAATTGAGGACTATAGGTTAAGTCTTAAAAAAATCTCCAGTAAGTAGTAGAATTTCAAGAAAAATTTAGATTTCTTAAGTCCTTTCTTAACACTTGTATTACACAAGAATCTCTCTTTCAATTTTTAAAACAATTATATGTGTAATTTGAATTATTAATAATATTTATATTAAAACTATGCCAGATTACATCAAATTTTTAAGAAATATTAATATCAAAATATAATAAATTCTTATTTTTTTATCTGCTATTATTTCTTATGTTATTGCTAATTTTCTTGTCAGGTTTAAGCAAGATTTTTAAAAATTATTTTTAGTATATTAGACCAAGAATCTTTCTGGAATTCAACTCAGGTTCAGGACACTTAAGCATTCACAGTTTTCCAAGTATTCTTTTTTCTAATCTGACAACTTTACTTATAGCACTAAAATCTGACTTAAAAATGGCATTAAGACGTGAAATACCTGAATTTTGATCAAAGGAAACTTTTAAAATTATTTTTCTTCCTAAATATCTAAATGAAATTTTAACTACAGGTTACAAATAACTTATGTACTTCTAAATGAACTTTTTGAATATTATATATTATTTCCGGGTGTTGGTTAATTTGTTTTCCTTCTTTTTATCATCTTCAACTCCAGATTCTCTGATTTTGTGAATAAGAATCAGACTTTGTTGTCATGTTTAAATGTGATAACACACCAAAGCACTCTGCAAACTTTAAAACGCTATATAAATGAGAGTTCTTATTTTTAATAGTGAATAGTACCCATGCCTCCAGTGAGCTCAATCAATCATAAATAAAAATGCTAGTAAATACATATATATGCATATATATTTTTTCCTTGAAAAAAGTATGCAGTCATTTTTAAGTTTCATCTGCATTATTAATATTTCTTAAGTCTAGACAATCAACAAAACAATAAACTAATATTTTCAATTACTGAGGTGTAAAAACTCACAATGAAAATTTAATAATCAATTCCTACAAGGGGTTAAAACTGTTTCTAGCACGCTCTACCAAAGAAGACAGATTAATTCTTGATAACCATTTTATATGTTACCTTATAGTTCCTATAATCATAGAATATCAAATCAGAAGCAGTAGGACAATGAGTTCAACTAAAACATCCTCTGTAGAAATTGTTGTCAAATTTCCAATGGGAGCATTTATACATGGGATATGGCAATTTTACTCATCATGTAACAAAGCATAAGATCTAAAAGCACACACACACACAAAGGTTTAAAATAATTTCTAAGATTTTAAAGCACCATTTCTTACTGCTAACCCTTATTATCCCCACCTCCACCAACTGCAGCAGGACAACTTCCCAGAAGGTCCATGTTTTTTTTTTTCAAAAAAGAGTTTGATAAAATACAATATTACACCACTTTCCACAAATGATATGATGGTATACTTAGGGAATCTTAGAGAATCAACAAAAAAAATTACATTACTAACAACTTTAGAAAAGATGTAGCATATAAAATAAACCCATACAATTCATAGGCATTTTTAGATATTATCAATAGAGTCCAGCAGTAAAAGATAGAAAAAGAATTTCCATACAAATTAAATACTTAGAAATATACCTGCCAAATGAAAGGCAGTGATAGTACGAACTTAGTTACAAAATACTTTTGAAACAAATTGAGATCCAAGCAAGTAGAAAAATATGAATTACTTGTGGGTATGCTGAAGAAATATTAAAATTTTACCTATACACATCCACTAAATCAGTGCCATACCAAGCATACATCCCCTAAATTATACAGAACTAGAAAAAAATAATAACAAAATTTGTCTGGATGAACAAAATCTCAAGAATATCAAGGGAATAAATGAAAAAAAAGTAAAGAAAGACATCTCAGGAGAACCAGATTTCAAACTATATTACAAAGCAGTAATCACCAAAACAATTTGTTTTTGGCTCAGGAATAGAATAGTGTATCAGTAGAATAGTTAGGGATACAAAACTTAGTAATATAGGATTTGATAAATCAAAGGATTCAAGCTCTTGGAACAAACACTCACTATTTGATAAAAAAAA
>NC_058135.1:277155696-277180697 GCF_016433145.1 Gracilinanus agilis
GGAGTTGTATCCAGATTCCCTGGGATCCTGGAGAGTGGTGAAGGCTTACAGCAGAGGACATTAGACCTGCAGAACAGCACCGAGTAGGGAGTGGTTTTTGATCTGGTGGACAGCATTGCAAACTTTCTCTCCCTACCTGGATACCTTGGATCATCTGTTCTGGTGGAGTTGACTCCTGGCATCCTGAAACCATCCCTGGAGTAGCCATGAGATCACAAGTAAAGCCATCCTCAGGTCCTTAGCTAAGCTGACCAAACCTGGCTGGAACCAGGTTGGGAGGAACTTTCCCCTTGTGACTCCAGTACTGCTTTCTTTGGGCCCTGTCTTACTTAGATCTTAGAAGAGTGTAGTTAATTTCCTTTCCCTTGATCTTGTGGTTTGCCTGTAGTCTTTTAGTGTAGGAAAACCCTATTCCCATCCTTTACCTTAGTTTGTCCCTGATTAAAATGTGTTGTTAAACTCTTGCCTTTACTTATCAGCTTCCATAGGCTCTGTCTTGTTGATGCTGGGTGGCAGGTGGAGGCCAACAGCCATTTCTGTTACAGACATTGAAACAGCCTTTATAACCCAGACTCCCTACTTGTTGGGCCCCTTTCTGTCATTCCTGTCTCCCACACACCCACCTGACCCACATTTACTGTTTAAGGCACTTTCCCTGGTTTCTACCTTAAAAGAACCAAGTTAAAATATTGACCCCAATACAGAAATTACGTGATTGGAAAAATAAGGAGATGGGGTGGAGTCAAAATGGCAGTTTAGAAGCAGTGAAAACTGAAACCACATTGAAGATCCTATGAAACCAATCTTTTAAAAGTGCATCAAAATATCAGGAGTCAACAATTAACACCAAGACAGAGTGAGGGAATTCTCCCACTGAATACAACTTGAAAAGTAAACAGAGTGAGAACTCGGAGGAGGGAGGGAGTGGAGGTCCCATGCTCTGAAGGGCAGAATGGAAAGAGATTATAGTCACATGGAGTTTAGCAATAACACAGAAATTGGAGATTCTGAATTTCAAGATTTTGAAAGAACAGATGTAAAAGACATGAGATTAGAAGCTGAAGCTGTTGTGAATGATGTTCTTTTTGCTGTTAGCAACATGTTTGTCTCCAAAAGCCTGCCTTGTTCAGATGATGTTGCGTATATCAATGTGGAAACAAGAGAAAGGAACAGATACTGCCTGGAACTCTCAGAAGCAGGGCTTACGGTAACTGGACATAATTTTTTTTTAAGATTCATTACTATTTTCACAAAATCTTTGGATAAATATAGGGAAATTGAAAACTTTGAAGGAACTTTTGGTTTAGGTTTGCTGTCAATGCCTATCATTTTTTTCAAATCCCATTTTCACACACAGTTAGATGGCCAGCAAGACTGCATTAATAATCCTGCTTGTTAGATAAATTATTTTCTCATTGGGAATAAATGCCTGTGACACCTTGTACACTTGAATTCAAACCCTAATTTCAATTAAATCATAAGGGAGAGTCAAGTCTCTAAATTTCTAAGAGGCCTCCTATTGATCTAGACCAACCCTCTTTGTCTTAGGAGATCTTAGCAAGAGGAGATACTACTACAGACTAAATGAGTGAGAAGAATATGAAAGGTGGTGGATTATGCTTTTTACCATGTGAATGATAACATACAAACTCCCTACCATGAAATAGTATACTCTTTGTTGGATACCCTTAGTCCAGCATACTGAGAAGCATTTGGAAACACACTCCTAAGAAGACTGGAAGCTTTGAAACAAGATGGACAGTCATAATTTACTCAACATTATAAACTTATCTGTTAGGCTTGCTGCTGGAAACTTAAAATTTAAAACCTAGATTCTTGCTAATGAATATAATATAGAGTCATTTTTCTTTTGTTTTTCAGCATTACTGCTTGCTTCAGATATAAACTTCTCAAGCACTATTAATAATAAACTATTCTTGTTACTTCGCTTCCACCTAGGGAATTTGGCAGCCCTTAATTTGTGATATAGATCATGAATATGTTTAAATTTCTTTTGAATACTACTGCATTTTGAAAGCAAAACAGTATTTTACTATGAAAATGCAGGGTTTAATGCATCTAGTACTACATATGGAATTCTAGACTTGATTAATAAAATTGGCATTCTAATTAATTCTCTACAATTTTAATCCAGCTTACTAAATCAGGGGTTCAATATTAGCTTGGACTGAATTTGTAGTGATTATTTTGCTACTGGCCTTACAGGGAACAAATTATCAACTAGTTTCCCCTGCACAAACTTTAAAATTGCTTAAACTATCTATACTAGTTTGAAATGATAAAATTAATTAATTGTATATAACTTATCTAGTATTATTGTGCTAATTGACACGGGGATTAGTATAATTATATGTATCCTACTTGCAACAGTCAGCCAGCTAAATAAAGTTTAAGCCTTTAGCCTATGAATGTAAAAATTACTATCTAATCTCCAAGATACCTAAGCACAGAATATGAAAATAGGCTCCATCTTTTTTTCTTAATAAAGGACACCATAAAATTGCATTGTTAAAAAGATATCTGTTTTCCTAGGAAACAATATTTTGACCCATGTCGATTCTTATTTTTCTGGATATTTGTTTACATACTGTACAGTGTTTATATATTCAAAAGTATTTTTGCTTCAATGTTTACTTTCTAAAATGTAGTACTTTGGTATCCTGTAATGCTTCCCTTTTTCCCTTCAAATGTACAGTGTTTTGTCTCAATGCTAAATCTACAATTTAATAATGCATTGTATGGGTTTGAAACCAAAGGACATATGAAGCATTCAAAGACTAATATTTGAAAAAGGGATACTCTGTATTTTGTATTTTATTTCAAGTACTAATATTTGTAAGTTTATTTAACTGAATCATGCTGCTATGTGTTTTCAGGTATATGTTGGATAAGGGAAATCGGGATTGGTTTTTAAATAGTCAGCTAACACCACAGTAGAAGTAAAACTCAATGCCTGGATATGCTTCTTAAGTCTACTGAAATTACAGATGTTACTCTTTGTTTAGTAATAAAAGATATCATTTTTGTTCTGACTAAGTATTAATTTGTATAGGCCAGAGGAAACTAAAAATTAATTTGGATGACTTCTATAGTCATACCTTATTAGGATGTTTTCATTAAATTTCAGAAGACACATTTTTAGCTTTGTTTTCAATGCTTAGCAGTAAAAAAATCTACATTTGAGTTAGAATTACTCATTCTTAGGCTAAATGTAATAAATCTGAATAAATTTTTCCTCATTTTTAGCTAAGCACAAGGAAAAAAAAAAGTAAACAGACTCAATTTTCATAGGTTAAAGGGGAACCAGAAGCAAAACTGTACACAGAGGAGTTTTAGCCAACCACTCTTCTTCCATCTACTGCAGCAGGTTCTGAACCTGGGCATAGGTGCATCTTGGGACAGCAGAACACCCCACAAACCAGACCCATCCCTTCAAGTCCCAGGTCCTGGCACCAGTCTGAAGTGAAGCCTAGAAGTCCATATTTGTTGGTTCATTCAAGCCTGCAGTGCTTGAAGGAATTATTTGTACAAAAATAGTTAAAGCTACTCTGTTTGTGGTGGCAAAGAATTAGAAACTAAATGGCTGTGCCTTAATTGGGGAATGGCTGAACAAATTGTACTATATGATGGTGATGGAATACTATTGTATCTTAAGGAATGATAAACAGAATGAATTCAGAAAGAGCTAGAAAGACTTTCATGAATGGATACAGAGTGAAATAAGCAGAACTAGGAGAACATTATACATAGTAATTGAACTATTTTGGAAATCTCAACAGTGATCAACTTTGCTATTAACAGCAATAAAATGATCCAGGAGAATTCTGAGGGACTTATGAAAAAGAATGCTATCTACTTTAAGAAAAAGAACTTTTATAGTAGAAATGTGGATGGAAACATATAATGTATTATATTTGTTGTTCATTTGGTTATATGTTTGGGGTTTTGGTTTTATAAAATTATTCAGTTATAAACATGAATAATATAGAAATATTTTTATGTGATAATATATGTATAACCCTGATTGAATTGTTTGTCACCTCGAGGAGTGGGGAATGAAGAAGGGAAGGAGACAATATAGATCATATAACTTTGAAAAACTTATTTGGAAATTTTTTATTAAAATAAAAAAAAACTAGAAGAAAAACAAAGCTGAATGGAAAAAAATATATCAAGAATCTCTGGTAAAACTCTAATTTTCAAATATATAGAGAACTAAGCCAAATTTGTTTTATAAATATAAGTCATTCTTGAATTGATGAATTATCAAATGATATCAACAGTTTTCAGATGAAGAAATCAAAGCCATCCATAGTCATATAAAGTGCTTTAGAATCACTCTTGATTGGAGAAATGCAAAGTAAGACAATTATGAGGTACTATCTCACACCTATCAGAATGGCTAATATGACAGAAAAGGACAAAAGTTAAATATTGGATGTAATGCATGAAAACTGGAATACTAAAACACTGTTGATGATATTGTAAGTTCATCCAACCATTCTGGAAAACAGTTTGGAACAATTTAGTCTCAAAGGACTCTAAAACTATCCATAGCCTTTGATTCATAAATACTATTACTAGTTCTATATAACAAAGACATCAAAAAGGAGAAAGGCACCATTTGCACAAAAAATATTCATTACAGTTCTTTTTGTGGGGGTAAAAAATTAGAAATTGGGGAGTTGTTTATAAATTGGGGAATGATTTAACCAATTGTGGTATATGATTATGATGGAATACTATTGTGCCATAAAAATGGACAAACAACGATTTCAGAAAAAATTGAAAAAGCAAGATATGAATTGATGCAAAGTGAAGTTAGGAGAATCTGAAGAACATTGTACAAAATAATAGCATTATTTTTTTGAGGAACAATTGTGAATGACCTAATTATTCTGATTAATAGAGTGAACCAAAATATTCCCAGAGAGTCATGATGTAAGATGCCATCTGCCTTCTGAGAAAGAATTGATGGAGTCTGACTGCAGACTAAAACATTATATATTACACTTTTTTTTCCTTTTCATTTCAGATCTCTAACAAAAAATGACTAATATATAAAAATGTTTTACATGATTGCACATGCAAAGTATCTAATAGCTTGCTTATCATTTTGAGGGCAGGGCAGAAGTGGGAGAGAGGGTCAGAAATATAACATAATGAATATGTGAAATGTTTTACATCTGAATGGGAAAAATAAATAAATAAAATTGTAGCCATTAAAAATAACTCATCTTTCTAATATAAAGATAATGGAGTCAAATTTATAAAAATCAATACTATTCACATGCTTATAAATAGCCAAAGGATATAAATAGTTTTTAGAAAAAATAATCAGTTATCTATAGGCACAAGATAAGTGGTCTAAATCACTACAAATTAGAGAAATGCAAAGTGAAGCAGCTCTTAGTTATTAAATTTTAGCTATCAGAGTAGCTAA
The DNA here is from genome assembly GCF_016433145.1 of Gracilinanus agilis. Taxonomy (NCBI): domain Eukaryota; kingdom Metazoa; phylum Chordata; class Mammalia; order Didelphimorphia; family Didelphidae; genus Gracilinanus; species Gracilinanus agilis. The sequence goes on from NC_058135.1 coordinate 277,161,161, forward strand.
TATTATAGAAAAGGGAAATTATCAATGCTATAGATGATATGGAAAAATTTGAATACTAAATCACCGTTGGTTGAATTGTGAAATTGTCTAAATATTCTGGAGAACAATTTGGAATGATACCCAAAGGGCTATCAAATTGTAAATTCCCTTTCACCCAACAATACTAGGGCTAGGTCTCTATCTCAAAGTCATCAAACTAAAGGAAAAAGGAAGTGAAAAGAATCTGCAAACCATTGTCAACTTTACTGTACAATACTGTGCATACTTTCTTATTAACTTTACCTTTCATTTCATAAGCCTATTTACCTTGGTATAATATTTAATGTTTCCATTTTAGTAAGTTTTGAAAATTGCATCAAGTTATAATTTTTATATGACTTTGTTATACATTAAGTGAAGTGGGTATAGAGGGGCACACTTTTGTTATATAAAAATTGCTTTACATGAGATTTGTTAAATGATCAACTCAAGTAATGTCAGAATTGTCTATGTAAAGACATTTTTTTGCTTATATAAATGTAGACACATAAAAAAAGAGGCAGCTTTTGGCATGTTAGAGTCAAGAAGGTCTGGAGTCAAGAAGGGCTAAGTTCAAATTTGGCCTCAGAAACTTATTAACTATGTGACCTGGGGACCAATAACTTAACTTCTGTTTCCTTCAGTTTTCTCAACTATAAAGTGAGCATTAAAATAGCATCTTACTTGTAAGGTTGTTGTGAGGAACAAATGAGATAATATTTCCAAATCCTTTGCCCTAGTTCCAGATATATATTAAGTACTTAATGTTTGTTCCCTTCCTTTCCTATATCTGGTGCTTGATACTTTTTCCCCAAAATTCTTTCCTGTCCTTTATCTGTCTACACTGGAAGCTCTGAGATCCATCAGGGAAGCCCAAATTATATGAAAAAATGTCTTCTTTGACGATGTATACTATTCACTAATCTGAAAAGGGAGTCATAAGGAAGGAGAGTTCTTCCAGATCACTTGATCAAAGATCACATAAATTGGACAATTTAGAGAGAGGAATCAAAGACAAAACTAAGTTTTAAACCTGAATAAATGTGTTTTTCAAAATGGAGGATCCTTAGGAGATTCACAAATAGAAAAAAAAGTTATCATGTAGTTGTGGTTTTCTATTCTCCAGTGTCCAATGGCAAAGCAAATGTTATTCATCACATTAATATCATTTGCAATCCTGGGCCTGCCCTATTATAAGCTTCTGATTTTTAGCCATTGACAATACAAGGATTTTGATGACAAGGATATTATTTTCTGGTTCTTTAGTAGTTATAACTAAAATGACTGCAAATGTAAAAGTCTGTCTACATGATCGGTACTAGGTCCTGAACTGTCATCAAGATCCTGATGGAGGTGGTAGTGGAAGTGATGTTGATGGCCACCTGATACAAAATGCTTCCTGTCTCCCCCAGTGTTCCTAACTACTGTATAACTTCCCAAGGGAGAATTTCAGTACTAGTCATAGTGATCTCAAGTGTCCTACTATATCCACTCTTCCACCAACTGGCATTAAAATATCTAACAATTACAAACTGTCACTCTTGATTCTTGAAACTTTTCCCTTTAATGTACTGGGTACTTCAACCAAATTGATGTTCTTGCTGTTCTTCTTTTAAAAAAATCATTTTTTTCTCTACATTCCATTATTTAGGGCAGCATTGGTGAACATTTTCAACTTTGCATACCCAAACTACAACTTCAAGCTGCCTGTGGGCCCCCTGCATTACCCCAGAGAGAGGAGGAGGGAGGAAAAGCTCACTTTGGGCTGCTGGATGGAGGAAAGGCAGAGAATGCAAAAATAATGTCCTCAGGCACAATGAAGAGGGTGAAGGGAGCATCTCCCCCAGTGCTGGCTCCCCATACATGCAAATGCTTTGCTGGTATAGGGTGTACCATATTTTCTTGTGTAATGAATGCAATTCTCTGAAGGTTTAATTTTTAGTTTAAAAATATCAATGTATTAATCTGCTGCAAAAGAAAAATCTAACTAGCCAACATAATCCTTCACAGTGCAAATATATGCCACAGAACTTGAGTCATGTAGCCAAAATGGACCAGAGAGAACAAGAAAGCTATGGCCCAAGCATGAGTAAAATCAACACCTAGAGGGGAGATCAGGACCAGAAGCTTAAGTGTAAGCAAAATCATAGTCTAGTCTGAGCTAGGGGAGCTGGGCAGGTTAAAAACAAAAAAGCAAAAAAAAATGTCCTATCTTACAATCCAATATATATATGTATATCCCTTCTGATGTCATTGCTCTGTCCCTAGATAGGATATTTTGATTAGAGAGTAGTCATTAAGGGAATTACCTCAGAGACTTCAACTCCTCCCTTACCACTTCATTACAAAAAGAGGCAGGTCTCAGTAGGACACCAAGAAACTCTCTTCCTCCATTTCAGTTGATAGAAACCTTCCCAACAGAGCAGCTGCCTAGCTGATTTTGTTACCCAATAAAGTCCTGATTTACAGATACACAGGGAATAAGAATAAGCCTCTGTTCTTCCAGTTTTTACAACTTCACAGAAGGGAGGACCCAATCCAGTTTCATAGACATGGGAGTGATGGTTTTATACTTTTAAAAAGTCAAACTATTCTGGGTTGCCAAAAGAAGCACCATTTATCAAACAAAAAATCTTAATTCAATATTAATCTACCTCATATACCCCACTCACTCTTCATCTAGAATTCAAAGATTAAATTAAGTAGATTTTCACATGACACTTCTCTTAATCTCTCCTGCCACCATCATAAATGTTGCAAAGACAATAGGACTTCCCTATAAATTACCTTGTAATGACTTTGTGTATATATGGTTTACCAGTTTCCCCTATAGAATTTAAGTTCTTGGAGGGAAAACTTTTGTATTCTAGGGTTGGTGCTGTGTGAAGTATATTATTTAGGGGACATTGGTCTTGAGTATGGAATCTAGCTCTGGCATCAGCATCAGGGTCACTGTGAGCACTAACGTGAACATCAACACGCAATATCACCAGAGAGGGAGGAGCCAGAGTGTTTTTAAAGGCAAACCCAGGGAAGGAGAGGGTCATTTTAACTTCTGCTCTTGAACAGATTGACTTCCTGGGCTGGCACTTGGCAAGCAACAGCACAGTCTGGAGGTGACCAAGTTGGACTGAAATCTGGGACCCTATCTTCCCTTAAATTAGTAAAACTGAAATCTATCTCCCTCTCTCTCTGTCTCTCTCTCTCTGTCTCTCTCTCTCTCTCTGCCCCTCTCTCTCTCTCTCTTTCTCTATCTCTCTGTCTCTCTCTCTGTCTCTCTCTCTGTCTATCTCTCTCTCTCTCTCTCACTCTCTCTAAACTAATAAATGCTTATAAATCTGATGCTGAGATGCCAGATAACTTTTTATTTGTTTCAGTGCCATGTGAGTAGAGCATGCATAAAGCCTTAACATGAGATTGGTAACTAATCAATTACTCTAATTCACTAATAAAACACAAGTAAATCAGTTAATGACAAATATATTAATTATTTCAATTTTGTTAGTGATCTCAATTAATGCTCAAAATGATCTTGTGAGATAAACTTTCCCCAAAATGGAAGTCTACCTAAATTCATGCATATGATTAAAGGCAGATGTGTGAGATATATAAGAATGAACAGAGCCAACTAACCAATGTTATGATAGAAGGGAGAGCAAGAGAGTCTATGAGCAGAGACTCTCTTCTAGCTCTCCCCTCCCACTGAATATACTCAAATGCATAGGGGTCCTTTGAGAAACTTAGGCAAGGGGAAGAACACCCAAGCCTATTCGTAGTAAGGCTCTTAGAGGCAGGAGAAACCTTCCCCCATCCTTACAGGTACAACCAAGGCCTCTTGCCTTCTCTCTAATATTTTTTCCATAACACAACATCCCAAACTGACTAATTAAGGTCAAATGGAATTAGGTCCCACAATGCATGGATTGGAGGCCTCCATTCCTTAATGATTTTAAAGCTTGTAAATACAATTAATGAAGATGTGTTATTCCCTTGAGAATTGTGACTTTTTTTTAAATCCACATAGGGTTTCCTGCTTGGGTCCAAAGGGAAAGAAGAAAAAATAAATCCCTCAGTTTTCAGAATAATTTTGTGCAGAGGCAGAACAATTTTATTTCTAACAACAATGATAGGTGGACTGGGTGAATCTAGTCTCTTTATTTCTCTTCTAGATTGTTCTGCTTCTCCTTGGGCAAAGTGTGAGTAGAGTGAATATTTACAATGGAGAATCTGAAATAACATATACTATAGCAAAATTTAAAAAAAATTAATTGGATGTGTTCTTCAGGGTATCTGAATAAGAATGCCCTGAGAAAAGAGCAGCAATCAGTCATGGAATCCTAGAACTTGAGGGGGAAAAAGGATATTGACCAGTAGTGTGGATGAGTGGAAGGAGCACTAAACTTGAATTCGGAAGACCAGGATTTGACTTCTGACTCTGAGGCTTAACTGTGTTGCCTTGTCCAAGTTATGTCAGTTTTTTCAGCCTTATTTCAAGTATCCCATACAGATAACAATGCCTATAGGACATTCCTTCCAGGTTTGTAAAGAGGGGACAGAGGGCATAAATATTTACAAAGTACCTACTTGAAATGTACTGTTTGTGTGTGTAAGTGTTTTTACACATATTATTTTATTTGATCTCATTAATAGAAGGGAAGTTCTCTGGAAAGTATAAAACACTGTAGAAATGTGTAGTTAATATTACCTACTCCATCTCTCCTAAAACCATTTCTTTTCTTTTTCTTTTTTCTGCTTCCCACGGATTATTGTAACATTATTTTTGATCGGCATCCTTTCTACCAACTATTTTCTTCAAGAAATAATTCACCATTACGATAACCGGCAACTAAAATCATCACATATATCTCATCTACCTGTGAGTATGAAAATATATTCAGTAAGAAGATTTATTAAAGACTTCAATGGATTTGTGATCTAAGTCACATGGGTATAATCTTGAGTGGTTCAGATAGCAAGTCACCCACATCTTATGTACCCAATCAAATTGTAAGTAATATGATGACATGTGGTCTTTCTTATCCCCTCAACCTTGAGTTGATAAATATCTCAAATTTGACATGTTAAAAATGGAATTCATTTTTTAAACCACCAAACTCATCCTTATACCAGGTGGTCTTCTTTCTACTGAGCAAACCACAATCTTTTCAGGCATCCATATTCACAATCAAAGAATCAATCATTCTTGAATCTCTGCTCTCTCTCACTCATCTCCCCTGTCACATTCAGTTAATTTGTTGCCTTGGCTTGTAAATTTTTTCTATATTTCATTTCACAATCATTTTCTTATCCTCTCACAAATCTTCCTGTTCAAGAAGCCCCATGAGGATGCTAAAGGTCTGCCTTTAGATCTCTTGATATTATCTTAGTTACAGTGCAACATGCCAACTATCCATATGCTATCCCTCACTCCCAATATATAATTATTCTCTTTCCAAGTCATGCTTTTGGTAATATATTTATGACATTGTTGAATAATATTTCATTAGTAATAGGTGGCAACCTAATCCTATATGATAAAGCTCTGGATAAACTGAGTCATGAAATTCATCGCACATTCTGTGAGGTTTGGTGCTATGGAATCTCAGTATTCTTTGATAAGTAAATTCACAGAAAGTAAAACCTGCCAACTGGTTTGTAGGAATATGAAATTTGACATTTCCAGAATGAACCTCATAATACTACTTCCTAAATTTATCTCTCCCTAAGCTTGCTAAGAGAAAGGTCAGAGTAAAGAAGATAGATTAGAATGCAGGCCTAAATTAGGAAGAAGGCTATTGTAATAGTTCAGATGAACAGTAAGGGTGTGAATGTAGGTTGTGGTTGTGCCAGTAGAGAGAAGGGCACATATTCAAAAGATGTTTGGGGCAGAAAAAATGGCAAGATTTGGCATATTGTTGGATACATAAGATAAAAGACATTGAAGAGTCAAGTTTACTATTAAGATTGTGATCTTGGGTGGCTGAGAGTATGGTTCTTTCTCCCTGATGGGGATACTTGAAAAAGATATAATATTAGGAGGAAAGATATTGAAGGCTATCTTTCACATGAGTTTGAAATGATGCCATTAGGGCATTTAGTTTAAAATGTCCAATATATGATTTGTGATATGAAACTAGAACTCGGGAGAACAATTAAGACACAATATATACATTTGGAAAGCAAGTCTTTATAAAACGTTAATTATGCCTTCTGAAATTTGATGGAATCACATTAAAAGGCATATCAAGAAAGAAATTTCATAAAAAAAACAGAGAGGAGATAGTATCCAGCATGAGAGGTTGTTCAATGATGATGGAATAGATAATATTATCTCCACATTTCTATAATGGTCTAAATTTCCCAGAGAAGTATCTTCCTACAAATGAGATCAGATATGATAGAAAAGGAAAAGAAGAATCTGAATTAATAAAAGGTTATTAGACTTCATAGTCCAGATAGCATTTGTAACCTACTCAGAGTTAATAAATATTATTTTACTTCATATAATCTGCGTTCTAGCCAAATTGGTCTATAGTCTATTCCCTGACATTGAAATTTCATTTCTTTTTTTTACCCAATTTGTGCCCTTGAAGAAACTGTCCAATATAACTGAAATGCAGTCCCTCTTCATTCTTTCCTATCTAAAGAATTAACTTCCTTAAAGTCTCATCTCAGATACTTCTTATTATGTATATGAATATATAGAATATATATTTATTATCTATACTATTATATACATACTTGCCATCTTTATTTATTTATTTATTTATTTATTTATTTATTTATTTATTTATTTATTTATTTATATTTTTTAAACCCTTAACTTCTGTGTATTGGCTCCTAAGTGGAAGAATGGTAAGGGTGGGCAATGGGGGTGAAGTGACTTGCCCAGGGTCACAGAGCTGGGAAGTGTCTGAGGCCGGATTTGAACCTAGGACCTCCCGTCTCTAGGCCTGACTCTCAATACACTGAGCGACCCACCTGCCCCTATACACATACTTGTATATAAGCTCATCTCTTATACTTATTAATATGTTGCTTAGATTATAGAATTTTGGTATACATTGCTGTTTTGACATTTAGAAATTAAAATAGTTATGTTGATTAATAGGTCAGATATTTGACTGGTTGTTATCCTTAATATTCAAAGAAGACTAAAATGATATCACTGCTGGTACGTTTTGGTTTTTCCATAAATTGGATTTATGTGAGATAAAGTCTCAAAAACTCATGATCTCTTCCAACATCATCAAAGTCCAGTGGGAATAGGAAAGTCAAAAAAATTGGTGATTGCTTTGGAAGCAGAAGATGGATGACCATGGCTTCTTCCATGACTAACCAAGCCCTAAACACTCCACATAACCTGTGTTTTTTTATCATTGGGGCCATTAGAACAAATTGTTCCCATCTACTCCTTCCAGTAAGGAGGGAGGGTGTCTATCTCTGTCATTTGAGTAGAAAAAAACTGGAAAGGATTTTATGGAACTTTTACTACTAACTCCCTTATCTATTAATCCTATATTTTTACCTGTGAAAAATGGGTGAAAAAGAAGTTAAGTGATTTACTGAAGGCTACAAGGCTTGGGGCAGGACCAAGATGAAATTATCATCATGCCCCTTCCACATGGACCTCCTCATCTCTAATTAGAATTTCAATATTCTTTGAAAACCTTAATTCCATTGCCAGTTCTTAAAGGAGACTTTCCCTGATTATCGCATCATCTAGTCTCCTGAAATTTTCTTGTTTGTTTTGTATTTTGCATTTACTTATATGTATTCATGCTGAATTTTCATGAGGGAATCTAAGTTTCTTGACCTAATAGACAATTTTATATTTTTCAATGTATCTTCAACACTTAACAGAGTTGTTTAAATATAAAAGGCTCTAAATGCTTGGGTTTTTTTAATAGATTGATTTTTAATAATTATGTAACCCTCCTGAGAGGCAGCTAGGCAGCAGTTGATTGAGCACTGGATCTGAAGCCAGTGAGACCTGAGTTAAAATCAAGCCGCAGGCACTTATCTGCCATTTAACCCAGGACAAGTTACTTAAACTCTTTCTGCCACAGGTTTGGGATAATATGGGGTGGGGGGAATAACAGTATCCATTTCATAGATTTGTTCTGAGTATTAAATGAGATATATAAAGTACTTAAGGCACAGTGCCTGGCATATAGTAGGTGCTTACTATATACCTAGCTTTTCCAGTCCCTCCACTTCAAGTTATTATAGGTAATAGGTATAGGCTTTAAAAGTAGGAAAGCAGACTTAGCAGACAGACTAAGGGGGGAAAAAGCCTTGGCTGTCAGCCAGGGACATTCAGAATAGAATGAATGGAAAAAACTGTTTGCCCTTGAGGACTCTGGTCAAGCTGGAAAAGTGAGAGGGTGTGGATGCCTTTACCTGCCAAGTGAGGAGCCCAAGGAGAGTGGAGTTACCACTGTGAAGGAAAACCTGCCAGGGAAGATCAAGTGAGCAAGAAGATCTAGCTGGGGTGGTGGACATCCCAGTCTGAGACAAGCTCCTTGATTAGCATTTCCTGGATTTACCTTTCTGTGGATCCATTTCCTGTGCCATCAAGAGGAGCTGAAGAAGACATGATTTTGTGAGAGACCCATTTTCCCTTCTAGTCTGTAATAGTCTGATAGTGCACTATAGGCTTTAACCCATTCTCCCAGCCCCTATGTGGTCCCTAGTGTTTAGATTCAGTGTGACCTTTCCCCATAAACCATCACCCTCAGTTATTATTAAAACCTTGTGTTTATAATTCTTTTGTCCTTGTATTATCCAGTTACTTGCTGGTTTCACAGACTCCCTGGCTAGGTGGAGCAGTGTGACAGTCAAACCCCAACAGTCACTCCTGTCAACTGCCATTTCCCAAACTGTCAAACCCAATTTCCCCAACGTATGTCCCAACTATTGTTCATTCCTGTCTCCTACTCACCCTTAAGAACCCAAATAAAATATAAGTTAAGCCCAGTTTTTACCTTAAGAGCACTCAGCAACAATATGATTATGAATTGGTCTTTTAACCCTTTAGGCTTTGTGAAGTGCTTTAAATGTTTCATTTACTCAAGCAGAGGTCTAACTCTCTCTGTTTCCAATATGTTCACTCCAGTTGTAAGTAAAGAATGGATGACCTTAATGTTTAAATGACTGAAGAAAGCAAAAATGAAAGCAAAAACCCCCTAATATAATATGCATTAAATATGAAATGGCAATGGAAGAGTATTTATGCATCTGCAAAAGTCCCCCATCATTGATATGACATTTCCATTCTTCTTTCCCCACAGATTACCCCCATGGAATAAATGGCAAAATTTAACTTCACACAAGTGACTGAATTTATTCTCAAAGGGATTACAGACCGTCCTGAGCTCCAGGCCCCACTCTTTCTGGTTTTCTCTGCCATTTACATGGTTACAGTGGTAGGGAACATTGGATTAATTATGTTAATCAGGATAGACTCTCGACTTCATACCCCTATGTACTTCTTCCTTAGTCATTTAGCTTTTGTTGACTTCTGCTACTCCTCAGCAATCACACCCAAGATGCTAGTACATTTTGTAGTGGAGAAAAATATCATTTCATTCAATGCATGTGCCGTTCAAGTAGGATGTTTTGTAACATTTGTAATAACAGAGTGTTATATTTTAGCTTCCATGGCCTATGATCGTTATGTAGCTATTTGTCATCCACTGCTTTACTCAGTCATTATGTCTCACAAACTCTGTATTCTCTTAGTTGCTATCGCTTATATATACAGTTTTTTGGTTTCACTGTCTAATACTATTGTCACATTCCGTTTATCTTACTGTGGCAACAATGTCATCAATCATTTTTATTGCGATGATGTTGCCCTCTTGCCTCTGTCATGTTCAAAAACTCACACAAAACAGATGCTTATTTTTGCTTTTGCTGGGCTTAACACTATTTGTTCTTCATTGATTATCTTTATCTCCTATATTTTTATCATTGCTGCCATCTTAAGGATTCATTCTGCAGAGGGCAGGTTCAAAGCTTTCTCTACCTGTGGTTCCCATATGATGACTATCACCATTTTATATGGTACTTTGATCTTTATGTACCTGCAACCAAAATCAAAAGACTCCCTGGACACAGACAAAATAGCAGCTGTCTTTTACACAGTGGTGATTCCCATGTTGAATCCCATAATTTATAGTTTAAGGAACAAAGATGTGAAAGAGGCCCTAAAAAAGGTTCTAGTTAAAGGATGCAAAACATTCAAAATGCTTCAGTCTAGAATGTGAAAGTATTTAAAAAGCACTTGAGAGAAAGATACATTTTCCTTTTATTTCAGTTGCCTTTACTAAGTTGACTTCTGTGTCTCATTCATTCATTCATTCATTCATTAAGTTGCTGTCATCTCAATCCTTTGTCTTCACAGGGATTAATACTGTACTCTGCAGGAGGTTGTGATAGTTCAGAGGTGCCAGCCAGATGTGTAGTTAGAATGTTCTACTCAAATACTATATACCCCAGAATTCCTTCATTTCCCAGTATCCCTTTCCCTTTGTCCAAGCTGCATTGTTTGTATACAGTTGTGTGTAACCATGCCCACTCTCTCTCTTTTCCCATGTGTGTGGCTGGGTGAACTCTCTAGTTTTTTTGTTTTTTTTTAAATTTTCCTTTGCTTCAACTTAGTATTAATAAACTTTATAAACAAAATACTTGGAGATATTGTATATTAGTTTTGAAGCTTACAGAGGCCACTCTTGACTTTATTATCAGCCAATTCAATGCTATAAGGAGCCACAATATTGCGGTGAACATTCCACCCTTTATAACTTAACAGAGCTATTGGAGATGTTATGGCTAAAGGAAAGTCTATAAGCCACTTGGTGGTACAATCAAAAGAACAGACTCTAGAATCAAATGATCAAGCTGCACGCCCACCTCTTATGGTTTTTTGGTTTGCCTGACCTGGAGAAGTCCCTGGAGCTTGCTGTACCTTTGCATCCTGGTTTGTAAAATGAGGAGGTAAAATATCTAGCACTGGAAAATGAGTCAAAGCTTACCCTCTACTAGCACACCTTTAAAGATGTGAACACTTTTATCATGAGATAAAATTTCTCTGACCTTTTTGTTGGTTCTTCTGAGATAAACTTTCACTTATAAAATGTGCACATATTAGTAAATGTAGATAAAAAGATAGAGATCAATCATTACATATGTTTATAGATATCCATTTAGCTAGTAGGATTGAATGCATTTCTATGCATGTTTCTGCATCTGTGGTTTCAGATGCCATAGTTTAAGACAATGATGGGCAAACTATGGCTGCAGGCTAGATGCTGCCCCCTGAAATGTTCCATCTGGCCTGAGAGACATTATTCCTAATCTGATGAATACAATGATTAGGATACAATACAATAAAACTTTAAAAGAATAGCATTAGAAACAGATTGAGAGATGAGAATTTCCTTTCCTTTCCTCTTTAAAAAATTTGCCTATCACTGGTTTAAGATAATCTCTAAGCTATAGAGCATTCAGAAAAGTATTACCAGTTAAACTACTTATATTGCTATATGGAAAGATAGTATTTATAACTCCCAAGAATTTTGTCATTATTAGGACAGTTAGACTGAATATATACAGAAAGAGGACATGGGGGTGAGCATGGGTAAGACCGTGATGGGATGATCTCAAAAAATTAACATATGAGAAAAAGAGATGCACTGGTAGAAAGGGGAAAGGAAAAGAAGAATATGAGAAATTATTTCAATTAAAATTACTGTGTAAAAAGAACATTTTTCAATAGACAGGAAAATGGAAGAAGGTGGTAGATAGCACCTGAAATTCATTATTGCAATTGTTTCAATGACTTAATAATATAGACATGGGGGCAGCTAGGTAGCTCAGTGGATTGAGAGGCAGGCCTAGAGATGGGAGGTCCTAAGTTCAAATCTCACCTCAGACACTTCCCAGCTGTTTGACCCTGGGCAAATCACTTGACTCCCATTGCCTACCATTACCACTCTTCTGCCTTGGAGCCAATAAACAGTATTGACTCCAAGATGGAAGGTAAGGGTTTTATGTTAAAAAAATAATAATATAGACACAACTTAATAAAGAATCCAGTTTACCCATCAGAGAAGCAGAAAGGGAAGGGGATAAGAGAATGGAAGGAGGTGATAGAAGATAATGAAAATTAAGAGAAGTAGTGGTCAGAAGTAAAATTGACTTTTGAGGAGGGATAGAGTAAAAAGAGAAAGAGAGAAGGTAGTTGACTCATTGAATAGAAAGTCAGTCCTGGAGATAATAAATCTGGGGATCAAATCTGACCTCAGGCACTTCTTAGCTATGTGATTTGGGACAAGTCATTTTACTCCAATTGCCTAGCCCTTACATCACTTCTGCCTTGGAACTGTTATTTAGTATTAGTTCTAAGATGAGGTAAGTTTGTTTTCCCCCCTAGATCACATCATCACAATTTTAATATATATTCACTTTCTGACATTTTGTCATCTATTCTTTCTCTTTTCTTTCCATCCCTCACCTCTCCTCAAGAAGGTAGGCAATATATATATATATCACATTACATCTTTCCATGTTGTGAAAGGAGACACACATTGTCTACACAAGAAACAAGTCCATGGAGGAAATAAAGTAAAGAATAGTATGTTTCAATTTGCACTTAGATTGTTCCTTTTATAGCAATGGACATACTTTTTCTGTCATGAATCTCTTGGAATTGTCCTATATCTTTCTTTTATTGAAAACAGGAATGGCTGAACAAATTGTTGTATCTGTTGGCCATGGAATACTACTGTTTTGAAAGGAATAATGAACTGGATGAATTCCATGTGAACTGGAATGACCTCTAGGAATTGATGTAGAGCAAAAGGAGCAGAAACAGGAGAACCTTGTTTCACAGAAACTGATCCACTGTGACACAATAGAACATAATGAAATTCTCTACTAGCAGCAATATAATGATATGGGACAATTCTGAGGGACTTGTGAGAAAGAACTTTATCCACATCCAGAGAAAGAAATGTGGGAGTAGAAACACAGAGGAAAATCATATGATTCATCACATGGCTTGGTGGGGATATGATTGGTGATGTTGACTTTGAATAATCACTGTATTGCAAATAGTAATAATATGAAATAAGTTTCGAACAATGATACATGTAAAATCCAGTGGATTGCTCATTGGCTCCAGGAGGTGGGGAGAGAGGAGGGGTGGGAAAGAAGATGAATTATAAAAAAAATCTTCTAAATAAATCAATTAATCAATTTATTAATTAATTAGATTTAAAAAATCTCTTTGGGGTACAACCTTTGTAATGATATTACTGGGTTAAATGGTTTGCACAGTGTGATTGTCCTTCAGGTATGGTTAAATTGCTCTTCAGAATACTTGGAGCAGTTCACAGTTCCAACTATACTATATTAGTATCTTGATTTTTCACATCCCATCCAACATTGATCATTTTCTTTATTGTCTTATTAGCTACTTTCATGGGTATGAGGTGGTATCTCAGAATAATTTTAATTTTGTTTTCTCTAATCTAGTTGTTCCCAAACTTTTTTGGCCTATCGCCCCCTTTCCAGAAAAAAATATTACTTAGCCTCCTGGAAATTAATTTTTTTTAAATTTTAATAGCAATTAATAGGAAAGATAAATGCACCTGTGGCCATCAACACTCCCCTGGATTGCTGCAGCACCCACCAGGGGCAGTGGCACCCACTTTGGGAATCACTGCCTAATTAGTAATGATTTTAAGCATTTTTATATGACTAAAGATTAACTTCACCTGAAAATTGCCTCTTCATATCTTTTAGTCATTTCTCAATTGGGAAATGTGTATTCTTACAGATTTGACTCAGTTATGTATCTAGTAAACAAATGAAGGGTCTGTCAGAAAATTGCTATAAAGATTCTTTCCCCAGTTTGTTTTAAGATAGATTTCTAGGAGACAGCTAGGTGGATCAGTGGATTGAGAGTCAAGCTAAGAGATGGGAGATCCTGGGTTCAAATTTGGCCTCAGACACTTCCCAGCTATGTGACCCTAGGCAAATCACAACCCCCATTGCCTAGCCCTTACCACTCTTCTGCCTTGGAACCAATACACAGTATTGATTCTAAGATGGAAGGTAAGTGTTTAAAAAAATAGATTTATATACCTGAGTCTGCATGTTATTTCCACTTAGTGCTAGTTCCAATGATTGTTTGATTTAAACATTCCCTGTTGCCCCTCCCCCAATCATTTTCCCTTACATTGTATTGATTCTTGTTTTTCACCTCAAGTGAGATAATTAATCCTCAATATTTGTTCATTTTCTCTTTTCCCAGTTCATTCCTTTTGCTTATCTCTTGATTTTTTGAAACATCATTCCATTATATTCAGCTTATTCTTAGCTATGTTTATATATATAAATATATGTATGTATGTATGTATGTATGTATGTATTTGCCCAATCATTGCTCTAATAGTGATGAATTTCTTAAGTATCTTTTGTACCTTAAGTATCCCAAGTCCTTTAGGTATATGAGGTACTTCAAGTATAATAGATTTTTTGAGCATATTGGTTACCACTTTCTATTAATGCAATCAGTTTAACTCCATTGTTTCTCTTAATTATCTTAAAGTATCTTAACTATCTCTTGTAATAAATACTTTACATATTATAGTTATTACTTTCTCAAGCAATGAATGTAATAAGTTTAATAGCATTTTTCCTGCTTGATTACTTTCAGTCTGTTAAATACTTTAGGTATTTAATTCTATAGAAATCTTAATTATCACAGATAATACTTTCCCATAGAGGGATGTGATGTTTAATTCCATTGATTCCCTTCAATTTTTTTTTACCTTTTTATGCTTATTTTGAATATCAACATTTATTATTGAACTTTCTTTTTGGCTCGGGTCATTTCTTCAGGAATGCCTGTAAATCATTTTATTTCTTTAAATATCCACTTCTTCCCCTGAATTATTATGCTTAGTGGTACTGAATAGTTGATTTTGGGTTATAGGTATAGATCTTTTGTGTCATAGAACATCATATTCCATGCCTTCTGATTCTGCAGTTTAGAAGCTGTAAAGTCATATGAAATTCTAATTATGGTTCAACAATATTTGAATTTTTTTCTGGTCTGCTTCTTTTTTTCCGACTGCTTGGAGTATTTTGTCTTCGTTTGGGAATACTGGAATTTGGCTTGAATAATCCTTTTTTTTTTCATTTAGGATCTCTTTTTTGGAGGTAATTGGTAGATTCTTTAAATTTTCATTTTTCCCTCTTGTTCAAGAACATCAAGGGAGTGTTCCCTGATAATTCATTCAATATGGTGTCCATTTTATTTTTGCTTTGATCATGGCTTTTAGGCAATACAATTATTCTTAGTTTATCTCTCCTAAATATATTTTCTAGGTCAGTTGTTTTTCCAGTGAGAAATTTCAACTTGTCTTCTACTTTTCCATTCTTTTCCATTTATTTCACTGTTTCCTACTGTCTCTTAAAGTTGTTAAATTTCATTTGTCCAATTGTAAATTTTAGGGAGTCATTACCTTCTTTGATGTCTTTTACTTCCTTGCTTAGGAAGTTATTTTTGAGGTTAAGGTATCATATTTCCTTTTTTGGGGAGATCAGTTTTCATTGGTAAATTTTTCTTTAAAGCTATTGTTTTTTTCTATTATTTTCTCCAAATTGTTTTCTAAGTTATTTTATTTCTATCCTTTTTTGGAGGTCTTTCAGAGATTAATTTTGGATTTGATATTCCTTCATATTTTCTATTGAGCTTTCACATGCTTGCATTCTTGAATATCTTTCCTCTTCTGAACTTGTATTTTGGTCATCTCTCTTGAGATATTTTTTCTAGGTTCAGGCCTTTTCTCTGTCTTTTGCTCATTTTGACGCTATTTTTTTCCCTTTGAGTTTGTCTGTATACTAAAGTTGAATGCCATTCCTGTGATGGAAAGAGTACAACCCCATACTTTTAATGTGCCTGGGTTCATCTCAGCTGTCTCAGTTCCAGATTGAGCACTCTGTAGAGGTGGCCAGTTTGGCCTGCTATGTAGAGGTTTACAGTTTTCTGGTACAGCTAGTCAAAGTTGGGTTCTGACTACACCTACCAAAATGGAGGATGTCTGAATGCATCTTGATGCAATCTGTATTTCACTTTCTACTTTTTTTATTAGAGATCTTTGCCACAAAATGACTATTATAGAAAAAAGTTATACATGATTACATATACAAAAACAATATTAGATAGCTTACCATCTTGGGGAGTGGTCAGAAGTGGGAGGGATAGAGAGAGAATGAGAAGAGAGGGGGAGCTTTAGAACTCAAAACTTAAAAATAACAAATATTTTAAATGCTTTTACATATAAATGGGGCAAAATAAAATATTATTAAAATAAAATTATAGCCCTTAAACAGAATGGATCTTCTCTATTTATAGATAAGAGCCAAATGTATAAAATTAAGAGTCATTTACCAGTTTATAAAAGGCCAAAGGATATGAATAGGCAGTTTTCAGAAGAAGACATTGAAGTTATTCATAGTCACAGGAAAAAAATGCTCTAAATCTCTACTAATTAGAGAAATGCATAGTTAGCTTTGAGTTACTACCTCATACTAATCAGATTAGCTAACATTCATAGAAAAGAGAAGTAACTAATGCTGGAAAGAATGTGGAAAAATTTGGAAACTAAAGCACTGTTGTTGAGTTTTTAAATAGTCCAGACATCTTGAAGAACAATTTGGAATTGTTTCCAAAGAGTACTTTTTGACCCAGATATTTCAGTAGTAGGTATGTATCTCAAAGTGACCAAAAGAAAGGAAAAAGGATAAGAAAGAAATCCACACTCCTATGTACCATTACTACACAATACTGAGCGTACTATGTTTTTAACTTTATCTTTCATTTCATAAAGTTATTTATTTTGGTACAATATTTAGTAGGTATCCATTTTAGTACACTTTGTGACTTGCAAAAAAGTATTTTAATGCCTTTATTATGAAGGCTAAATGAAGTGGTTTAATGGCACAAATTCACATTATATAAAAGTTATTTTGTGTAGTGGTTTATGAAAAAGTCTACATAAAGAAATTGAGCATTACCTATATGAAGATCAGTTAATTACTGGTGCAATGGAAACAATAATTGGTCTGGAGTCAAGAAAAGCTAAGTTCAAATTTGGCTTCAGAAACAAATTAGCTGTGTGACCTGGTGTCTATTGCTTAACCTGTTTCCTTCAGTTTCCTCAACTATAAAATGAGGGTTATAATAGTACCTAACTTGCATGATTGTTGTGAGAAGCAAATGAGATAATACTTGCAAAATCTCTTAGTCTAGGTGTGGACATATTTCAAGTACTTAATATTGCCTTCCTTTCCTTTCCTGTATAATAGTGCTTGACATTTTTTTCTAAAATTCTTTCTCATTTGTTATCTTAGGGAATGTTCAAGATGGAAGTTTGGGGTCCACTAGTCAAGCACAAATTATATGAAGAATGTCTTCTATGACAGCATACATTATTCACTGTGTTTAAAGGCTCAATAGAGTGGAAAATAGGTTAATTCCTTATATAGTCACTCCTTTTTCTTTCTTATATCAGTAAGTATTTATTAAATTTCTATTATATGTCAGTCAGTGTACTAAGGCATAGGAATGTTTTAAAAAGCAAAAAGAATGAAAGTAACTACTCTGAAAGAGTTTATATTCTTTGGGGGAAAGATGATACTTTAAAAATAAGCTGAAACAGAAAGTATCAGTTATTGTAGTATGGCACAGAGGGTAAAAATGAGGAGCAGAGTCATTAGAGGAATGAAGAAATAAGAATGGCTAGAAAAAGTGCTTCCTAAAAATAGGGAAAATCACTAATCTGAAAAGTGTGTCATAATTGTGATGGGATCTTCCAGGATGACATGACCAAAGATTTCACATGTTGGACAATTTAATTTTTTTTAAGCCCTTACCTTCTGCCTTGGAGCCAACTGCTGGGAAGTGTCTGAGGTCAGATTTGAACTTAGGACCTCCCATTTCTAGACCTGACTCTCAATCCACTGAGCTACCCACCTGTCCCCCTTGTTGGACAATTTAAAGTGAGGAATCAAAATATCACTAAGTGGGGCAGCTGGGTAGCTCAGTGGAGTGAGAGTCAGGCCTTGAGACAGGAGGTCCTAGGTTCAAACCTGGCCTCAACCACTTCCCAGCTGCGTGACCCTGGGCAAGTCACTTGACTCCCATTGCCCACCCTTACCAATCTCCCACCTATGAGACAATACACCAAAGTACAAGGGTTTAAAAAATTATATCACTAAGTTTGTGAACCTGAATAACAGCATTTGCCCAAAATAGAGGATCCTTAGGAAATTCAAAAACAGAAAAAAAATCACTCAGTAGTTATGGTCCTATATTCAATGGCAAAGCAGATGATAATTCATAATATTTAATACCATTTGCACTCATGTAATTATATCTCTTTCTGATTTTTAAACATTTGACAATACAAAGATTTTAGTGGGAGGGATTTTATTTTCTGGGACTTTAGTAGTTATAACTATAATGACTAGAAATATAGAAATCTGACTATATGATGGGTGCTGAGTGCTGGATGATCATTAAGCTCTCAATAGAGGTGGTAGTGGATGTAATGTTGATGGCTTCATCCACCTAGCTTCCTGTCTTTCCCAATGTTCCTTGTTTTCTTTCCTAAGGAAAAGTTTCAGTAATAGTCTTGGTGCTCTCAAGTGTCCTTCTCTATCCACTATCCAACCTAGTTGCATTAAAATATCCTAAGAACTACAGGGTCTCACTCCTGATTCTAGAAGCTTTTCCCTTTAATGTACTGTGCAGTCCAGTTAAATTGGCTTTCATGCTGTTCTTCTTAAAAAATATTTCTTCTCTTCTCTTGATGTCTTTTTTCTTTTTTTTCTTTTCTTTTTAACATTTATTAATATTTATCTTTTAGAAAAGTTAACATGGTTACATAATTCATGATCTTACTTTCCCCTTCACCTCCCGACTTCCCCCTCCCCCACCATGGCTGAAGTGTATTTCTACTGGTTTTAACATGTGCCATTGATCTTGATGTCTTTTTATAAGATCTTCCTTCTTTCCTTTTTCAATGAATGAAAATCTATGGAGGACGTATTTTTAGTTTTAAGATATGAATTTATTAATCTGCTGCTCAAGAAAATCTAAGCAGCCAATTGTCTCCCTCACAGTGCAAAAAGAAGAGAGAGAGAGAGAGAGAGAGAGAGAGAGAGAGAGAGAGAGAGAGAGAGAGAGAGAGGCAGAAAGAAATAGAATGTCAGAGAGAGAGACAGAGACAGAGACAGAGACAGATAAGGGAGGGAGGGGGAGGGAAAGGGAAAGGAAGAGAGAGAGAGGTCCCAAACATGAACAGAATCAGCATCTAGGCAGATGAACTGGATCAGAATTTTAAGATTAAGGAAAATCAGTGGCTAATCTTAGCTAAGAGAGCTGGGCAGGATAGAGAAAGAGAGAAAAAAAGGAAGGAAGAAAGAAAGAAAGGAAGAA
>NC_058135.1:277181047-277266251 GCF_016433145.1 Gracilinanus agilis
AAGGAGGGAGGAAGGGAGGGAGGAAGGGAGGAAGGAAGGAAGGAAGGAAGGAAGGAAGGAAGGAAGGAAGGAAGGAAGGAAGGAAGGAAGGAAGGAGGGAATAAAGAAAAACTTCCTTTCTCACAAGTCAATTTATATCCCTTCAGATGTCATTACTATTGCTCTCCCCTGGATATCTCTGTTTGGAGAGCAGTTATGTAAGGAATGATTTGGGGGACCTCAACTACTCCCAAACTACTTGTTTACAGGAAGATGAAGGCCTCAATAAAATGTCAAGAGGCCCTTTTCCTCCTTTTCATGTGATGGCATGCTTCCCTACATGGTGACAACATAGTTTACAAATGGATAAGGAACCATTTTTTGATCCTGCCAGTTTTTACAACTATGCAAAAAAAGGAAGGACTCAACCAAATTTCATAGCCTGGAGAGGAGATTGTTTTGTGGATTTTAAAAAATTGAAATGTTCTTTGGGGCCAAAAGGTAAATGATTTCTCAAAATTATCCCAAATACATATTAATTTTCCACAGTTTCACCATATTCTCTCTTTAGTTGGAAGCCAAAGCTTAATTTAAATATAAACTTTCATATGACATTTCTCTTAATCTTCCCTGTTACCATCACCCTTGATGGAAGATAAAGTGTCTTCCCCATTAATTGCCTTGTAATAATTTTGTGGATATTTTGGTTATCAGTTTCCACTATAGATTTTAAGATCCGGAAAGGAAAACCTTTTGTAAATTTTATTTTGTATTCCATGGTTTTAGCCAAGTGACTGTAGCATAAATTAATGCTTACTCTGAGAATGGGGAACTAACCAATTACTCTAATTCACTAATAAAAACACAAGTATGTTAGAGTCAATGATAGACATATTAATCATTACATTTTCTGTAGTGATCCCATTGAATCCTCCAAATGTTCATGTGAAATAAACAAGCAGGAATAGTTATCAACTTTTGACAGATGAAGTCAAAAGAAATGGAAGATTGCCTGAAATCATGCATCTTATTAAAGTCAGAAAGAATACAATCAAAGCCTCTTAGCTTATAGCCCAGTACTCTTTTTACAACATCACAATTATGACTGATTAATTTGAGGACAAATGCAATTAGTTTCCTGAGAGCATGGGTTGAAAACTTCCTTTCCTTAGTGATTTTAAAGTATGTAAATACAATTAAAGAAGATATGTTCATTAATCCCAGGAGGTCTGTGATTTTTTTTAAACCACATGTGGTTCATGTTTGGCTCCAAAGAGATGAGAAACAATAAATCATTCCGTTTTCAGAATTATTTTGTGCAGAGTCAGAACAGTATACTTTTTAACAGGTAAGTCAGGTCAACTGGGTGAAACTAACCTCTGTATTCTCTCTTCTAGATTGTTCTCCTAGTCCACTTGAGCAAGGTATGAGTACAGTATATATATATATTTGGGGTAAGATGAAATAAGCAATATTCTAGGAAAAAATTTAAAATATAAAATAAGTTCTTCAGGGTATCTAAATAAGGATGTTTTGAGAAAATTTCAGTGGTTAGTCATAGAATCTTGAGCTTAAGGCATAAAAAGGATATTGAGCAGTGGCATGATTGAGTAAAAGGAGCTCTAAACTTGAGTCCAAAGAACAGGATTTGATTTCTGGCTCTGAGACTTGTTGACTCCGTTTTCCTGCCCAGGTAATGTTACCTTTAACAGCCTTAACTTCAGCTGTCAAATGCAGATAATAATGATTTCAGGTTTGGAAAGGAGGTGGGAGGATAAGCATTTACAGATTACCTACTTATAATGAACTGTGTATTATTTTTTTTTTATAATTATTATCTCATTTGGTCTCATTAGTAGTAAAGAAGTGCCCTGCAAAGTACAAAACACCATAGAAATGTGTAGTTGACATTATCTACTCCATCTCTTCTAAAATCACCTATTTTCTTTATCATTTTATTGGTTCCCCTCAATTTTTGTAACATTATTTCTTAATTGGCATTCTTTCTTCTACTCTTTCTTTCAAGAAATAATTTATAATTATGATTCATCAAAGCCCAAATAAAAGGTATCTTAACTACACATAACTCATGGACCTGTGCTTGTGAAGAAATTCTATAAGAAAAGACTTTATCAAAGACTTCAATGGACCTGTGATCTAAGTACTGTGGGTGTTGTCTCTAGTGGTTCAGATAGTAACTCACCAATATTTTATTTCTCCTGTTAAATTCTAAGTAAATGTAATGGTGTGTGATCACCTCTTCTTAACCATGAGTTTGTAACTATCTCAACTATAGCATGTTCAAAATGTAATTCATTTTCTTATCCACCAAACTTCTCCCTGCACCAGATAACCTTCTTTCTCTTGAACAGACAATAATCCTTTCAGTCACTCACATCAACAAATAAAGAATTATTGTTGACACTCCCCTGTCCCTTACACATCTCCCCTGCCATATTCAGTTAATTAGCTGCCCTGGTTTGTAATATTTTTTCCCTACATTTCATTGCACAATCATTTTTCTGTCCTCTCACAAATTTCTCTATCAAAGAAATCACATACAGATGCTCTGAGTCAGATTCTAAAATTCTTTATTATTATTTTTTAAAATTATAATAAATTTCCACATAAGTTTTCCAAAGTTATATGATCCATATTATCTCCTTCTCTTCTTTCTCCCTCCCTCCAGGAACTGACAAGTAATTCAATCTGGGTTATACTGGATATTATCATACAAAACATATTTACATATTGCTCATTTTTGTAAGCAAATTATCTTATAAAATCCAAACTGTGATACCTATGCCCAAATAAACAAATGATAAATCATGTTTTTCATCTGCATTTCTACTCCAACAGTTCTTTCTCTGGTGGCAGATAGCATTATTTTTCATAAGTTCTCAGAACTGTCCTGGTGCCTCTAGAACACTTGATACTATCTTAGTTACAACACATTATGCCAGCTGTCCATATGCCATCTCTCTCTCCCAATAAATAATTATTCTCTTCCTGATTCATACATTTGGTAATATATTTATGACATTTATTGTATAGCATTTTACTAATAATACCTGGTAATATAATCATGAAACTGATCACATGTACATGTTTCTCTTTGAGATTTTGGGCTAAGGAAATCTATTTTATGAATAAATTCACAGAAAGTTTGCCACCAAATTTGTAGGCATATGAAATTTGACATGTCCAAAATGAAGCTCATTATACTCCCTAAAAGTTTCTCTTTCTATGCTTGATAAAAGAAAACTCAGTACACTAGATATATAGAAAATGGATTAGATAAAGGAGAGAAAGAAGGCAGGTATTTCAATTGGAAGGCTATTGTAATAGGTCAGATGATTGGTGATAAAGAAGTTAGTGAAAGTGGTAGCTGTGTCACATATCTAAGAAATTTTGAGGAGAGAAAGAAATAACAAGATTTGACAATTTATTGGATATATGTGGTAAATAAGATTGAAGAGTCAAGAATTATAAAATATGATTTTGACTGACTGGGAATATGATTCTTTTCCCATGAGTTTGAAATGATGTCTATAAGACATTTAGTTTGAAATGTCCAATATGTGGTTTGTGATATGAGACTAGAACTCAATACAACAATTAAAATTCAAAATATACATCTGAGAGGTAAATCTTCATAGAGATGTTAATTACACCTTCTGTTATTTGATGGGGCCACTCTAATGAGTGTGTAGAGAAAAAAAACAATATAAAAAGACCCTGGATAGAAACATGTGGTGCAGTGTAATGACATTTTGCAAAGCAATATGGAAAGCAAGATGATGGACAGTTAGCTGTTTAGAACATGGAATGAACCAAGCCTGGTAGGAGCTGGCAGGTACCAACTCAGTTGATGCTGCAGTATTTAAGGAAGAATTTGAACTGGGACAGGGTCTCAATCTGAGATTTTTGGGGGAGGGGGAGATTGTGTGGTGGTGAAGGTAGGCCATAGGTCAACTTGAGTTACCAGCAACCTGCACTGACCAATTTCACAGTCCCAGATCTTGTGATACCTTATACTGAATAACTTGTTCCTGATTCATTCACCAAGAAGAAACAACAACTAGCACCAAAATAACCTGATTTACATAGAACCAGTTTGGTTCTGTCAGACTGGCAACTGGCAATTAACATTTGACAAGTGACAAGTCTGATTACCTGCAATTTCAAGTACCATCTTTGTCATCATTAGCTTAGATTAAGAATCTCTTGTTTCCCTCTTTCCCAGTTGTTGCCCTTCTTCCTTCCTAAACGTGATAACATTAAATCTTTAAACTTACCTAGATTTGATGTCAACTCCATCTTAAAGGTTTAGTGATTATATCCTTGAGACATTTGAGGGAAAGGAGAATAATATCAGTCATAGCAAGACATGATCCCCAGCCAGTTTTAGCATTATCCTTTCTAGCCAGAATAGTCAGAAGTAGCTGTGTAATTCCAGTCATAGATTCTTCATTTGGCTGTACATTCTGGGACACAGTTATTCTGAAGCTGAGTTTAGCAGATTCACTACAACTACTTCTGTGGGGTCCTTTGTGTTTCACTATCACAACTTAAGTGTTAAACTTAGGTATCACCCATACGCATTCAGCTTCAGCTCCTCATAACACCAGGATACTTATAACAATAGCCATGGTTAATTTTTGGCTTGATGTAAATACAATATCAAAAAAAAGTTTCTTTAATCTTTTAGTCAGAAGGTCAAAAGGAAAACCAATAGATAAATTTCTTGAAAAATCAGAGGGGTGAGAGTATCCAAGATAAGAAGGTGATCAATATTGATGGGGTGGGTAATATGAAATACACATTTCTACAATGTTCTATAATTTCCATAAATCATTCTCATTACAAGTGAGATTAGATATGATAGAAAGAAAAAGAATGAAAAGAATGAAGATTAAGAAAAGGTGATCATACCTTACAGTTCAGATATCACTTGTAACCAGAGTTAATTTATAATATTTTATTTCATATACTCTATTTTCTAGCCAAATTGGCCTGCAATCTATTCCATGACACTGAAATTTTACCTCTTCTTTATACAATATGTGACTATTTAGAAACTGTCATATATGGGAGTAGAAACACAGAAGCAAAACATATGTTGGATCCCATGGTTTGAAGAGGATATGATTAAGGTTTTGGCTTTAAAAGATCACTCTATTGCAAATACTAGTACTATTGGAAAAGTTTTGAGCAATGATATATGTATAACCCAGTGAAATTGCTTGTCATCTCCAGAAGGGGAGATGGAAGAGGAGTGGGAATGATCATGCATCATGTAACCATGGAAAAATATTCTTAATTAATTCATTAAATTTAAAAATAGAAACTGTTACATATGACTTAATGAAGTCTCTCTTCACCCTTTCCTACTTAAAGTCTTAGTTTCCTTATAGTCCCATTTCAGATGCTTCTTCATATGTGAATTCCTCCCATCCCTCCAGTTGTTATTATACTTTCTTCTTCAAATTGCATTGATATATAAGTAAGATATACCTAAAACTACATACAAACAGACACATATATCTTATGCATATTAGTACGCTGCTTTGAAATTAGTATTTTTGTACAAATTGGTATTAGCAATTACACTTAGAAAAATTAAGTTGTTGGCAGGTTGGTTGGTGGTGGCCCTTTATACTCTTGGGAAAAAATGTAATCATTGTTGATATCCTCTGACTTCCCCATGAATTGGATTTAAGTGAGACAGAATTGCACTAAATCATAGAACTTTCTATCTCTTCCAAAGCCATCAAAGTCCACTTGTAAGACAAAAGTCGAGACAATTGGTGATTCTTTAGTAAACAATGGATGGATAACCTTGACTTCTTTAATGTGCAACCATGTCTAAGCACTCAATAAAACCTGCTTCCACTGCCTTTGTGGCCATTAAAACAAATTGTTCTCAACCACCTCTTCCAGTGAGGGACATCTTCATATTGGGTGTGAGAGGTTGGCTATTCCAGGCATGTGTGTAGAAAAAGGTAGAAAGTAGTCAAAGGAACTCTTATTACTAATTCTCCCATCTGGTAACCCCCTATTTTTAACTATGGAACATGGGCAACAAAAGTTAAGTAATTTACCCAAGGATTCAAGGCTATAAGAAGAGGCAGAATCAAATTCTCCTTATGCCCAGTCCCATGGATCTCCCCACCTGCACTTCTGAGAATTCCCATATTCTTTTATAACCTAATACATTACCACTCCTAAAAGGAGATTTTCCTGATTTTCTCATCAGCTAGTTTCCTGAAATTACTTTGCTTGCTTGCCTTGTATTTTGCTTTTTCATGATGATTTTTCTTGAGAGAATATAAACAGTTTAAGGTAAGGGGCAATTTTGTATTTTTCAATGAAATTCCAACACTTAACGGTGTTGTTTAAATACAGTAGGAATTAAATATGTTTATTGTTTTACCAATTGATTTTTTAAATCATGTATCCCTCCTGAGAGGCAGCTATGTGATCCAGTGGTTAGAACAATGAACCTAAAGGCAGTAAAACCCAAATTAAAATCTAGTCTCAGACATATACCAGACATTTAATTTAGGAAATATTACTTAACCCCTGTCTGCTACAGTTTGGGGATGATATGTGTGATAATTAGATTAAATCTACTCTGTCCATCTTTAGATTTAATCACCAATGGTGAACACATTTCCATTTTTGGATGGACTGTAACCCACATGTGCTAGAGTAACAAAATCAGAAATTATTGACTGCCTCCTGAGCAGTCCTTAGAAAAGCGTCCGTTGTGATTGGACACATAAACTAAGAGGAAGGCACAGGAAGTGACACAAAAGAGGCTCCTTTAAAAAGAGAGAGTTGAATGAGTAAGGAGTTCTTCCAGTTAGTGGAGGAGTGCTGGCTGGGACCCTGAGACCTTGGTGAGACTGTTCTTAAATCTTCCTTTGGAATTCCACATGGTGAGTATAAAGACTGAATCTTCCTGAACTTCTTTTAAGGAACTTCCCTTTTAATAGAGGCTTTGTGACTGAAGCTTTTGCTTCATTCGCCTCTGAGGCCCTCTGGCCCTCTGAGTCTCCTACTTTGGGAATCAAGGCCAGATTTTCCTTGGCTGAGGGTTAATTAGATCTACCTGGATTAACTAGGGATGGGAGCAAATTACCTACTGTGTTAGATTCTTATTTCCTTATTTCTTCTTCCTCTTCTCAGTTGTAAATAAACTTCCATAAAAGTCATTTTAACTTGAGGTTACTCTTTATTTGGAGATTGATAATTAATAAATCCCCTGGTGACCTAACCTTTTAATATATTTACCCCCAAACCCCTTTTCCTCATTACATATGGGGAAAATAATAGTATCTATTTCATAAATTTGTTGTAAGGTTTGAGATTTGTAAAATTTTCAATGCAGGTGTTAGCATAGAGTAGGGGCTTAATAAATGCCTATCCAATAATTCCACTCACTCTATTATAATAAATAGGTTTTCTGGAATAATGATGATGAAGAAGAATTATTTTTGTAGACCTTCATTGTTTTTAAAGTGGTTTATATATCTCATTTTCTCAGTCATTCAACTCTTTTTGTTTTCAACATGTTCAGTCCAGTTTTAAGCACACAATGGGTGACCTTAATGCTTAAATGACTGAAAAAGGGGGAGGGACTAATTTCATATCTAGTAAATCTGGAATTCAGGGAACTCTACTTTTCCATAGGTATATATTCTTCCCAAGATTTATGTGGCATTTCCATTCCTCTTTCCCCACAGATCATACCCATGGAATAGATGGCAAAATTCAACTTCACCCAAGTGACTGAATTTATTCTCAAAGGAATTACAGATCGTCCTGAGCTCCAGGCACCACTCTTTCTAATTTTCTTAGCCATCTACACAGTCACAGTGGTAGGAAACCTTGGACTAATTACATTAATCAGGATGGACTCTCGACTTCACACACCTATGTACTTTTTTCTTTGTCATTTAGCTTTTGTTGACTTCTCCTATTCCTCAACTGTCACACCCAAGATGCTAGTACATTTTGTAGTGGAGAAAAATACCATTTCATTCAATGCATGTGCAGCCCAAGTAGGATGTTTTGTTACATTTGTAATAGCAGAGTGCTTTATTTTAGCTTCCATGGCCTATGATCGTTATGTAGCCATTTGTAATCCATTGCTTTACTTAGTTGTTATGTCTCAGAAAATCTGTATTCAGATAGTTGCTGTTGCTTATACATATAGTTTTGTGGGTGCCTTGACCAATACTATTGTCACATTCCGCCTATCGTACTGTGGTTCCAATGTCATCAATAATTTTTATTGTGATGATGTTGCCCTCTTACCTCTGTCCTGCTCAAACACATACACAAAACAGATGATGATATTTGTCTTTGCTGGGTTTAACATAATTTCTTCTTCATTGATTATCATAATCTCCTACATTTTCATCATTGGTTCTATCTTGCGTATCCGTTCTGCGGAGGGCAGGCTCAAAGCTTTCTCTACCTGTGGTTCCCACATGGTGGCTGTCACCATTTTCTATGGTACATTGATTTTTATGTACCTGCTACCAAAGTCAAAAGATTCCCTGGACACTGATAAAATAACATCTGTGTTTTACACAATGGTTATTCCCATGCTGAATCCTTTAATTTACAGTTTAAGGAACAAAGATGTGAAAGAGGCCTTAAGGAAAGCTGGAGGGAAAGGATTTGAAAAACTAAAAAAGATTCAGTCCAGAAAGTGAAGGTATTTCAAAAGCATTTGGGAGAAGGATGAATTTTCCTTTATTTTTTTCAGTTGCTTTTAGTAATTTGACTTCTATGTCTCATTCATTCATTTTCTGTATTATCTTAAGACTTTGTCTTCTTCACAAGGGGCAATCCTGTACTGTACTGGAGATTGTGTGATATCAGAGCTTTCTGTCAGGATTCTCTAGTCTCATTAACTGCCATTTTAATCCTACAAGAAGCCAAGATGTTTTGGTGAATATCCCAAACTTTATAACATAATAGAGCTACTAGCTTGAAGCTGTTATGGCTAAAGGAACCTCTCAGTAAGCCACCTAGTGGTATAGTCAAAAGAGCAGACTCTAGAATCAGAAGACAGATCTGCAGTCCTACCTCTAATGGATTTTTATTTGCCTGACTCAGACAAAATCTCCCAAGTGTGGTGGACCTTTGCTTCCTCATTTGTAAAATAAGGAGATTAAGACAACTGACCTCTAGAGACTCCTATGGCTTTGTGAGTTTGATGGTAATTAGATTGATTTGCAGATTTTAAAATATGGTGCCAAATATAGTAATGCAACTCATTTTTTGAGGTAATTCTAGCATTGGAAGACTCTTCTAAGCATTCCTAATTCTAATAATAAAATAATCCTAATATCCTCTCCTGTCACACCTTTTAAGAACTCAGGTAGCTTCTATGCCCTGGAAAGGCAGCCTTGGAAGAATGCCAGATCCTTCTTAGAGTTCCTCCTTCAAAGAATGTTTCCTTTTCACTGGTAGTCTACTATGAATATGCTGATATTCTTGGCCATTGTTAGTTCATACTGTATCAAAAAAAGTAACTCAGCTCTCTGTGAATAGCTGAGAACAAAGATGATCTACCATCTCTTATGCAGCCCTACCAACAAAATAAGATTTATTTTTTGAGGGAAAAATGAGACAATGAATGTGAAAGTGGTTCTGAATTATGTCACACCCTACATATAAAAATAAAACTATTATTCATTCCATGCAACAGTCAAGATATCACATATTACATGAATATTTATTTTTTCCTTGAAAGGATTATAAAATGCTAAGTTCCCTATAAGACATTTACATGAAATATGTTATCCCATAATAATATATTTAGTCACCGGATGAGGGGTTTTCCAGAAAAAGTTGGGCACCTAAAGATCATCAATAATGCATATGCTCTGTGGTTTCTTTTAAAGCTTTATTATTTTTTAAATTGGTTTGAGGGTTTAATTCAACCAGTCATAAAATTTTTCAACCTAGATTATGTCCAGAGAATAATTTTGTTTTTCCCCCTTTCTCCAAGATAGCCAGGGAAAGTAGAATTTGAATATTTTTATCTTGAGACAAAATTTCTCTCATCCTATTGTTGGTTCTCCCGAGATAAACTCTCATTTATAAAATGAACATATAAATACACATATCCACACATAAATAAATTTAACGATAAATAAACAGTTCAATCAATAGATGGAAATAGATATAGATATAGATATATAGGTATAGATATCTATCTAGCAGGTACATTTGTGTGTCTGCATGTGTTTCTGTGTGTGTGTATAGGGTCTGGGTTCAGTTGCCTTACATTACAATTATCAACAACATAAAGAACATTTAGAAAAGGCTTAACAGTATTTTTCAAAAGTGAAAGACCTTCAGTCCATATCATTTCAGGAGCAATTAAAGGAATTAGAATGCTTAGAAGAGAAAACTCAGGAAGAAACAGGAATGATAGGTTGAATTTATAAGGATTCAAATTTAGACTTGATATCGGGGTATATAATAAAAATAATTTTAATGATTTCCTAGCAGTTACAGATGATCAAAATAATAATAGGATCCTTCAGTAAGGAATGAGTTTCCCTGCATTAGAGGTTTTCAAGACTGGTAAAATATACCAAAATATGAAATATATTACAAATATGCCTTAATGGCATTTCTAATCTTCCAGAAGCCTTCCTTGTAGCCTTAAAATTGATCTTAAGATAGTATTAAGGCTTTTGAAACACTTCAAATACTGAATAAGAAAATAAGCAAAATACATTTTTAAATTCACTTATAGGTAATATATGACATATTTTTAATTGAACTTTTTAAATATTCTGGATTATTTCTGGGGTTGTTTGGCTTTATTTCCTTTTCTCTTTTCCAACTCCAGATTTTGTGATTCTGTGACTAAGAATTGGGATACATTGTAATGCTTAAATGAGAAAATGGATTTAAAGCCCATTGTAAACCTTAAAGTGCTATATAAATGCCAATATTTTTATTAATAGCATATAGTTCCCAGGCCTCTTGTTTAGCAATGACTTCATTCCATGAATTTTCTACTACACTTCAAGAAACCTTGAACAACCTTGGTAGAACAATAAAGGGCTATGCTATAGTAAATATTTAATAACTGGGTCCTCCTGGAAAAAGTACATATTCAAATTTTTAAGTTTTATCTAAATTATTAACATTTCTTAAATCTAAGCAATCAGCAAGACAATAAATCAAGCTTGTCAATTTCTGAGGAATAAATTTTCATTTGAAAAATTTAATAATCACTTCTTACAAAAGGTTATACCAGAATCCAGCACACTCTAACAAAGGAGATATATTAACCCTTGGATACCACTTTATATATTATCTTAAAGTTTCTAGAATCATAAAATTTTAGGTAGAAGGAACAAAAATATAGTGGACCTAGTTCCAACCTGCTCCCTAGAGCTTATTATTAAATTTTCAAAATGAGCATTTATATCTGGGATCTGGAAACTCAAGTAATGAGGGTATGCTTTGTCACTTTGTTGCTTATCTAAACTTTAAAAAGTGATAAAGAAAATATTAACAATAGAGATTAATCATAAAATCATAATCATAAAATCAAAAAAATAATCAAATCAGGAGAAGATGCTGGAGTAAAATCAGCAACTCAGATGGACATTGACAACATTCACTTCCAGAAAACTTTAAAATTATTTTTCAAATTGTATTTCAGGATGTCAGAGCCAAAAAAAATCAGTGTGAGATATTTTCTAGTCCAAAACAGCTCAGCAGGTCAGCAGGAGAGGAAAACTAAATGTTTTCAAACCAGAGCTGAAAAGAAAATTAGTCATTCAAACACAAGACTGAAGAGAAGCATAAAAATATATACACAAAGAAGAAATCTTAAGGGACTCATTAAAGTTAAGCTCTTGATCTTGCCATATGGAAATATGGCATTTATCATGCCTAAGGATTTGATCATTCTTAGAGCAATTAGAATTAATATGAAATGCATGGACATGAGTTGACTGTGAAGGGATATTCTCAAAAACTTAAGATATGAGAATGAAAGATGCCTTGGGAGAAGGGGGAAAGGGGAAGAAAATGTGAAAAATTATGTCAATTAAAATTAGTGCACAAAGAATAACTTTTTAATAGAGGGGAAAATGGCAGGGAATGGCAGGTAACATATTCTTATTGGAATTGTTTCAAAGAGGGAATAGCATACACCTAGTCGAATAGAGAAATCTAATTTAGTCATCAGGGAAATAGGAGGGAAAAGGGGCAAAAGAATGGAGGGAGATGGTAGAGGGTAAGAAAGATTAAGGGAAGAAGTAGACAGAAACAAAACTGACTTTTGATGAGAGATAGAGTAAAAAGAGAAAAAGAGAAGGACAATCAAAGAAAAAATGAAATGGAAGAAAATAAAGAGTTTGTAAACATACCTGTGGATGTGAATGGGATGTACTCATCTATAAAGTTAAAATGGTGAGGGATATTTTAAAAAAAAACTGTTACAAAGGCAACTGAAGCAGATCTCTGAGTAATGATCAATTTATTAAAAATGATATGTGGTTCCTAATGAATTCATCTAAAACATTCTTTTTTGTCAAAGACCCCTCTCCTTATACTCTGCAGGATTTTATTAAGCTTCTAAGATCACTAATGGGAATTACAAGTTCATTATTGATCAATTCCAAATTTAGGGATATCTTATGAATCGCTAAAGGAGAAATTCATCATCATCAATGTTTAGTTGACGTAGGATTGCAAAGAATTATAGTTTTAAAATGTATTTTAAAAATCAGGTACCCCTTAAAAATCTATCCTATGAACCTCATATTAAGAATCTCTGGATTCTATGATCTCTAAGGTCTTGTTTGATTCTCGTGGTCTATGTTTTAATGTTCAATATAGTTCCAAATGCTCTGCTTCTAAGTGCCTGATCTATTTCCTATTATTTTGGGGCCCTTGATCTGGTCACTGAAACTTTAGAACTTCCATCTTCTCTAAAACAGGGCCACTATTCCTCCCCGTGTTGTTGTGAAGAAAAAAATGATTTTGTTCATTGTGAAGTGCTCTAGGAATATTTCTTTTTTCTGGTTTTAATATCTAGATTTGTTTTATTCTATAATTAAAAACTGGGCTTGTTGTGAAGATCAAATGAGATAATGAAATTAAAGCACTTTGTAAATGTTAAAGGGCTATGTAAAATATCATTTAGCTTCTAGTTTCCAGACCTCCAGAGTAGTGATGACTTCATTCCCTGGTGACTTCATTCTCTGATCCATCTAGTACATTGCTAATAAGATTAGACAATATCATTAGGACAACATAAGAGTGAGTTTAATAACTAATTCTGAAAAAAAGGATATGCACAAACTTTTATATTTAATCTGCTTAATTGATGCTTGCTTAAATCTGAACAATAAATCAAGCTTACCGGCATCTGACAAGCACATGCTCACAATGAATATTTAGTTATAAGGAGTTATATAGAGTTTGCTCCAGCAATCTCTTGCAAAGTAGACACATTGGACACCACTTTACATACTAGTGTATAGTTCAGAAATTCGTAGAATAACAGAACCAAGAGTCTGATGAAGAGATAGTTATTTGTCATTTACTAACACATGGCTTACTCAGAAAGCATCTGGTTCAACTCCTTCCTAAACAGTAATCATTTTTCAAAATCCTTGACAAGAAGTTATCAAGCTTTTTTTTTTTTAACACTTCCACCGAAAGGAATCCATTTCTTCCTAAGGTAGCCCATTCATGTATGTGTTTTATTTATACCTTATAAAAACTTAACTCTTTTTCCCATGAACCAATTTTATTCCTACTTCAGTCTTTTGGAACATAGGAGAATAATTTTTATCCCTTTTCCACTACGTAATTCTTCAGTGTCTTAAATAAAACTCTCATATTGCTCTCATGTTTTCCTTCTTTAAGGTAAATATCCTCATATTCTTCAACTGACCTTCGTATGGTATGGTCTTGATGTTTCATTCCCTTCTACTGCTTATGAATGTAATTCTTACAAGGCAGTTCTCAGAAATGAATATGATATTCTCAAGGTATTTGAGAGAAATTGAATGGAGTGGTAGTGTCACCTCACTAGTCCTTGATGCCATGCTTTTCTTAATGGAAATTGTCCACCTATTTTGTTTTATATTCACAAAGCAACTGAGTCTTTCAGATAAATGATTCTCTAAACACCTCCCTTTCATCTTGTAAATAATAACATTAGTAGTAGTAGTGATAGCAACAGCAATCTGTAGTATATTTTGCTATTTTAAAATTTATAAAATATTTTTAAAATGATACCTCTTTTTAATTATCACAACAAACATGAGAGATAGGTGTTTTTGCTATATTAATTTTATAGAAGAAAGAAATGAGAATCACCCAGCTGGTAAATACTTGACTTGGATTTGAAATACAATTTCAGTGATTCCAGGTATGCCATCTAGCAACCTCTAGTACTTAAGAGTATGACTTTTTTAAGAGTAAGATTTTGCATACATCTCTGTTAAATTTCATCAAGACAAATGTGACATAGTAGATTAAGAAATGAACTTGAAGTCACAATGACCTTTTTTCAAGTTTTGCTCCTGATCTACTCTTGCTGGGGAAACATAGGTGAATAATTGAAAACTCTTAGTGGTTCAGAAAACTTTGTATGCCTGCAAACTATAGTGGAGGATATATTCATAATCAGAATTAATCATGCCAACAAAATCAGGTCCGTCTCCTTCCCTTCCCTTCCCACGTATACAAAAGAAATTATATCAGATTTTCTCCATTTTTCTAGCCTGTAGTGATTTTTCTTTTTTTGGGGGGGACTCTATCTCAAACATCTTCTATCCTTCATAGTGTGACATTTTGCTCATATATGAATATTGGTTTTGTGTAGGTGTTTCTATCCTGTCTTATTTTCATTGACTTCCCATTAGAGATTTTCTTGGCAAAGATACTGGAGAGGTTCGTGATTTCCTTCTCCAGTTAATTTTACAAATGAAGAAACTGAGGCAAACAAGGTTAAACAACTTTCCCAGGAGCACACATCTAGTAAATGACTGAGACAATATTTGGACTCATGAAGAAGAATCTTTCTGACTCTAGGCCTGGCACTCTATCTACTGTACCACCTACTTGCCCTTGGTAGGGATACCATTTATGCACGATAGAATCACAGATTAAGAGCTGAGACTCAGGGGATATATTCCCTAATGTCTTCAATTTACAAATAAGGAAACATGCTCATCCAAATTAAGTGACTTCCTCTATAACAGAACACTCATAAATATCAGAGGTAATGTTGAAATCCAGGTGCTCCTAATTGGACATCCATATTTTCTGTCCATGATGTCATGGTGCTTCTCATTATTTTCCAAGATGATAAAAATATTAATTAAGAACAAATTTCCTAGGGCATTTCATTAGATGATTCCATCCATGTTTAAATAAAACTATAAAAAAATCTTCTGGGAGCAGCTGGATAGCTCAGTAGATTGAGAACCAGGCCTAGAGACACGAGGTCCTAGGTTCAAGTCTGACTTCAGACACTTCCCAGCTGTGTGACCCTTGGAAATTCACTTGACCCCCATTGCCTACTCTTATCACTCTTCTGCCTTGGAGCCAATACACAGTATTGACACCAAGACGGAAGGTAAGGGTTGAAAAATAAATCTTCCCAACTCATAAACTCTGTAACTATTACAAAGGACGATTTAAATTTTTTTTAAATAATTTTTATTTTTTAGAAAAGTTATCATGGTTACATGATTCATGTTCTTACTTCCCCCTTCATGCCCCAACCTCCTCCCCACCCCACATATCTAACTAACATTTCCACTAGTTTTAACGTGTGTCATCCATCAAGACTTATTTCCAAATTGTTGATAGTTACATTGGTGTGGTAGTTTCGAGTCTACATCCCCAATCATGTCCACCTCAACTGTGTTCAATCAGTTGCTTTTCTTCTGTGTTTCCTCTCCTGTAGTTCTTTCTCTGAATGTGGGTAGTGTTCTTTTCCATAAGTCCCTCAGAATTGTTATGGATCATTGCATTGCTGCTAGTACAGAAGTCCATTACATTCTATTTTACCACAGTGTATTGGTCTCTGTGTACAATGTTCTTTTGGCTCTGCTCCTTTCACTCTGCATCAATTCCTGGAGGTCTTCCCAGTTCACATGGAATTCCTCCTGTTTATTATTCCTTTGAGCACAATAGTATTCCATCACCAGCATATACCACAATTTGTTTAGCCATTCCACACTAGAAGGGCATACCCTCGTTTTCCAGTTTTTTGCCACCACAAAAAGCATGGCTATAAATATTTTCGTACAAGTCTGTTTATCTATGATCTTTTTGGGGTATAAACCCAATAATGGTATGGCTGGATCAAAAGGCAGGCAATCTTTTATAGCCCTTTGAGCATAGTTCCAAATTGCCAGCCAAAATGGTTGTATCAGTTCACAACTCCACCAGCAATGCATTAATGTCCCAATTTTGCCACATCCCCTCCAACATTCATTACTCTACCCTTCTTTCATTTTAGCCAATCTGTTTGGTGTGAGGTGATACCTCAGCTTTGTTTTGATTTGGATTTCTCTGATTATTAGAGATTTAGAACACTTTATCATGTGCTTATTAATAGTTTTGATTTTTTTATCCGAAAATTGCCTATTCATGTCCCTTGTCCATTTATCAATTGGGGAATGGCTTGATTTTTTATACAATTGATTTAACTCCTTGTACATTTGGGTAATTAGACCCCTGTCAGAGTTTTTTGTTATAAAGATTTTTTTCCCAGCTTGCTTTTTCCCTTCTGATTTTCTTGCATTGTTTTTGTTTGTACAAAAGCTTTTTAATTTAGTATAATCGAAATCATTTATTTTACATTTTGGAATTTTCTCTAACTCTATCTTGGTTTTAAAATCTTTCCTTTCCCAGAGATCTGACAAGTATACTATTCTGTGTTCACTAAGTTTATTTATAGTTTCCCTCTTTATATTCAGGTCAGTCACCCATTCTGAATTTACCTTGGTGTAGGCA
The DNA here is from genome assembly GCF_016433145.1 of Gracilinanus agilis. Classification (NCBI taxonomy): domain Eukaryota; kingdom Metazoa; phylum Chordata; class Mammalia; order Didelphimorphia; family Didelphidae; genus Gracilinanus; species Gracilinanus agilis. Next base: position 277,198,064 of record NC_058135.1, read on the forward strand.
CGCTATCTACTGTACCACCTAGTTGCCCTTGGTAGGGATACCATTTATGCATGATAGAATCACAGATTAAGAGCTGAGACTCAGGGGATATATTCCCTAATGTCTTCCTTTTACAAATAAGGCAACATGCTCATCCAAATTAAGTGACTTCCTCAATAACAGAACAGTCATAAATGTCAGAGGTAACGTTGATGTGAGATGTTGGTCTAAACCTAATCTCTCCCATATTGTTTCCCAATTTTCCCAGCAGTTTTTGTCAAATACTGGATTTTTGTCCCAAAAGTTGGGCTTTTGGGGTTCATCATACACTGTCTTACTGATGTCACTTACCCCAAGTCTATTCCACTGATCCTCCCTTCTGTCTGTTGTGAGGAAGATTAGGTATTTATTGATTAAGAATTAAGGTTGACCTGGCAGGAAGGAGCTGGAGCTGGGAATTCCAAGATGGAATGAAGGAGCAGGAAGAAGTGCCTTGTGCCCTGAGAGAGGACTCCATTAGTGGTGGGCAAAAACTGTTGCCAGCCTGGAAGAACTCAGAGTAAAAGGACTTCCTTCATCCTTATTTTCCCTGGGATTCTGTGTAGTGGTAGCATCTAGCAAAGAGTCGAGATCTTCAATGCTGTACCAAGGGAAGAGGAGAAGTTTGATATCTGGTGGACAGTGTCTTAAGCACACCCTCCCTACTTGGTACCTGAGACCACCTTTGCTCTTGGCATCCAGAGATCATCGGTGGATTGCAGTGTAAACCCCACAGCCCTTAGCTGTGCTCAAACCTGGCAGGTCCAGGTCTGACGCAGTCACCCAGAGACTCCATTACAGCTCCTTGGGCCCTGTCTGTTTAGGTCACTAAGTTAATGTAGAAACAAGTCCTCCCCTTTCCCTGTGGGTTTTCTCCTTAAGTTTTAAGGTTTTAGAATAGACATCCCTTTCCCACCTTTAGTTGTTCATAATTAAAACCAGTTATAACCTGTTACCTTGCCTGTTGGATTCAAAGCCTCTGGCCCAGGGTGACAGTTGATCAACTGTCCCTTTGTCAGTTAGGAGAAGCTTGGCTGTTCTGGTCTCCATGTCCAGGTCTAGTCTCTCATAAACCCCAGTGTGTGTAACCACAAATCACTTATTTTTATTATAATATCCCTGGTGTATCCATCACCTTTACTTATCATTTTTTACAGCCAGTACCATATTGTTTTTTTTTTAAACCCTTGTACTTTGGTGTATTGTCTCATAGGTGGAAGATTGGTAAGGGTGGGCAATGGGGGTCAAGTGACTTGCCCAGGGTCACACAGCTGGGAAGTGGCTGAGGCCGGGTTTGAACCTAGGACCTCCCGTCTCTAGGCCTGGCTCTCACTCCACTGAGCTACCCAGCTGCCCCAGTACCATATTGTTTTGATGACTGCTGCTTTATAGTATAATTTAATATCTGATACTGCTAGGTCACCTTCCATCACATTTTTTTCATTATTTCCCTTGATATTCTTGATCTTTTGTTCTTCCAGTTGAACTTTGTTATATTTTTTTCTAATTCAGTAAAGAAGTTTTTTGGTAGTTTGATAGGTATGGCACTAAATAAAGAAATTAATTTGGGTAGAATGGTCATTTTTATTATGTTAGCTCATCCTAAACCATGAGCAATCAATGTTTTCCCATTGTTTAGATCTAGTTTTAATTGTTTGGAAAGTGTTTTGTAGTTGTGTTCATATAATTCCTCTGTTTGTTTTGATAGATAGATTCCTAAGTATTTTATATTGACTAGGGTGATTTTAAATGGTGTTTCTCTTTCTGACTCTTGCTGCTGTGATGTGTTGGAGATATATAGAAATGCTGATGATTTATGTGCATTTATTTTTAATCCTGCAACTTTGCTAAAGTTGTTAATTATTTCTACTAGCTTTTTAGTTAATTCTCTGGGATGTTTTAAGTAGACCATCATATTATCTGCAAAGAGTAATAGCTTAGTCTCCTCATTGCCTATTTTAATACCTTCAATTTCTTTTTCTTCTCTAATTGCTAATGCTAGTGTTCCTAGTACAATATTAAATAATAGAGGTGATAATGGGCATCCTTGTTTCACTCCTGAACTTATTGGGAAGGCTGCTAACTTATCCCCATTGCAGATGATGCTTGTTGATGGTTTTAGATATAAACTGTTTATTATTTTTCGGAAAGGCCCTTCTATTCCTATACTTTCTAGTGTTTTCAATAGGAATGGGTGTTGTATTTTGTCAAAGGCTTTTTAAGCATCTATTGAAATAATCATGTGATTTTTGTTTGTTAGCTTGTTGATATGGTCAATTATGTGGATGATGTTCTTCATGTTGAACCATCCTTGCATGCATGGTATAAATCCCACCTGATCATTGTGAATAATCCTCTTGATCACTTCCTGGAGTCTTTTTGCTAGTATTCTATTTAACATTTTTGCATCTATGTTCATTAGGGAGATTGGTCTGTAGTTTTCTTTCTCTGTTTTTGATCTACCTGGCTTTGGAATCAGTACCCTATTTGTGTCATAAAAGGAATTTGGTAGGACTCTTTCTTTGCTGATTATATCAAATAATTTGTATAGTATTGGGATTAGTTGTTCTTTGAATGTTTGATAGAATTCACTTGTGAATCCATCTGGCCCTTGTGATTTTTCTTAGGGAGTTCTTTGATGGATTGTTCAATTTCTTTTTATGATATGGGATTGTTTAGGTATTCTATTTCTTCTGCTGTTAATCTAGGCAATTTATATTTTTGTAAATATTAATCCACATCACCTAGATATCCATATTTATTGCCATAGTCCCAAATTCGAGGGACTTATGGAAAAGAACCATTTGAGAAGCTCAAGTTGAAAAAAAATTCTGTCTCCATTTTTCAGAATTGATCCCTAAGGATGGCAAGAAGGATCAATAGGTAAGAGATAAGTACAATCAACAGAAAAAGAAGTGTGTTGACACAGCAAAGAGACCTATTGATAGTTTTTGAATGTGTCAGAATAGGCCAAAGCAACCAGAGCAACATCATCACAGTAGAAATCATCAATTACATTAGAGGCACAAAAGGGCACATGGAAAGCAACAATGGTCTATAGGATGCCAAGAAACAAGCGATAAGTATAACTGCTTACAGCTATTCCTTTGGAATAGAAGCTTGTTAAGACATAACAAATGTATAGGGGAGGGGATTGCAGATGGCCATATAGTGGTCATAAGCCATGGCTTAGAAGAGGAAGACCCCACAAAATACACATGTAATGAAGTGGCATATCTGAATGGCTCATGCAATGAAGCATATCCTTTTAACATCTTGCATGAAGTTCAGGAGAATGTTTGAGCAATGGAGGACATATAGCAGGAGTCAATAGAAGTCATATTACTAAGAAAAAAGTACATAATGTATAATAAATATGAAAGTTTTAAAGTAATATTGTGGTTGCTGGTTTAAAAAAATTAACTCTTAAGTCATGAGTCAGTTAGCTGCTCTTAACAATTTAGTTTAATAGAGATATAATAAAAAAGAGAAATGTAAGAATGAAATAGAAAGTATTGCCTAGCTAGATACCCTATAATTTCTGTCCAGCTCACCAAGGGCTCTCAAGTCCCAATCTCCATTGGAGTCATGGTAGTCTCTTAAGCCAGGAGTCTTAGTAGTGTCTTCAGCAAGGGTTCCACCAATACAGCCTCCTCCAGGAAAGGAAGGTCTCTCTGGAACCAATTTTTCCAGAAGCCAGGAAAGGAAGGCCAGTTACTCACTCAGCAAGCCAATACAGGATCCATGGAAAGAGTCTCCTCCTTCAGTCCAGCTCATGAAAGCAGAGTGTCCAAAGACAAACTCCGAAGGAGTTCTTCTCTGTTCTGCTAATTTAAGCAGAAGGATTTAATGAGCTTTGATGAAAGGTATTTCTCCAGGTGGCAATGGAGGTTTATAGTTACATTACCTGCAGTCTATGAGGGATGGGTATTGGAGTATCCCTGCCCTCTAAAGACTTCTTGCCTGTCCAATTGATTGGATTAAGCATGGACTGGATTAGTCTTTATTGCTTAATGTGCCATGAGGCTAAAATAGAAAGAGAGAGAGAGAGAGAGAGAGAGAGAGAGAGAGAGAGAGAGAGAGAGAGAGAGAAGGTTGTGGTGGGGAACAAAATGATGTGTTTTCGTGAGCTGTCTAGCAGTAGGGTCCCCTGCTCTGTCCTGCTTTTAGACCTGTTTTTTTTTCCTCTTGAAGTGTTCTGTTCTCTATCTCAGTGTGGTAAAGTATGTAAGTCTGAAGTTTTACTCCATATAAGCCTTCATCTTCCAAGCATTTTTGCTGTGTTTCTCTGGCTTTCTCCTCTAGCCACCTCCCCGGTGCCTATGTTCAACTTCCTGATTCTGGAGCCAGCAAGGTCCTCTCTCTGGGCTGGTGTGCCCACCCACCCAGAGATTTCAGGGGCTGCTGGAGACTCTGCATAGCCCATGGGAGAGGGGTCCTTGGATTCCCCTTCTATACCCTAAGACCCAATAGTTCAAGAATTCAAACCTTTTTCTTGGTATACCTCTTGAGCTGTCCAACAATAGGATACCCCTGCTCTGTCCTGTTGTTAGATTTGTAGATTTGGTCCTCTTTCTTCTTAAAGTGCTTTGTTTTCTATCTTGGTGTGGAAAGGGTGAGGAGGTGTTAAGATTTGCTCTATCCAAGCCACCATCTTCCCAGAATTCTTGGAGAAGTTCAAAAGAGAAGTCAGAAGGAGAAGTACCTTGGACAGGAAGTTCAGGACTTTTTATAGTCCTTTTTCAACATCACTTCCTGTCCTTTCCCCACTTTACAAGAACAATTACATGGGGGAGTCTTTCAATTTGCTTAGCACTGCCCAAGGGGAGTGGCAATAGCTTTTGGAAGTGTGAGCTTACTCTAGTAAGTGACTGATGAATTATCTCACTTAGTGTTAAATAGAGGTGCTTTGAGTTTTTTATTTGTTTAACTAAAAATAGGCAAGGGGAGAGTTAATCCTATCTTTACAATAGGGGTATTAAGTTGAAGACAGATCAGGATTAAAACAATAAAGTCAAGGTTTTCTACAGCACTAAACACATAAATCATTAGAAAGACCCCTAAAGAAAAAGCTGGAGTTCTACTGGGTCTGTGAGCTGTAAGAATTAACAAAATTTGTGGGCAAAAATTCTGAGATGAAAACTGACTTTACTCATGGGTAAACAGTCTGTGACTTCACCACCTGAGTCTGTAACAACAAATATTTTGTGGATGTTCACAGTTGTTTTCATAGGCATTTGGCAGTTACTACAATTTACCCATAAAACACAAGTTTCTAATGAGAAGTGATTAAAAACCAGAATCCAACCCAATGTTTTTACAGGATACACAATTGAAACAGAGACATAGAAAGCCAAAATAAGGGGTGGGAATGGAATCTATTATGTTTCAGCTATAGTAAATGAAGTAGAGCTAGCAGTCATGATTTCAAAGAAAAATTAAAAAATAGACCAAATCAAATATAATACCACCTAAATTCTCTTGGAAATCTTCAATGAATTATAGAAGTAATTATGCAATAAAATTATACTGGTCACATGTCAACATCCCCACTCACAACAAGATAAATCTTATAAATAAGAAAAGTTAAAGGGGCAGTTGGGTAGCTCAGTGGATTGAGAGCCAGGCCTAGAAACTGGAGGTCCTAGGTTCAAATCTGACCTCAGACACTTCCTAGCTGTGTGACTTGACGCCCATTGCCTACCCTTACCACTCTTCTGCCTTGGAGCCATTGGCTCCAAGACAGAAGGTGAGCATTTTAAAAAAAATAAGAAAAGTTAAGGAGATGAATAGAATCTTAGCAAAACTGGAAAGCATTTTGTTCATTGTAAAGTTTTCTAGGAATATTTCTTTTTTATTTTAATCTCCAGATTTCCTTTGTTCTGTGACTAAGAATCCTTTAGGGAAGGATCCTATGTCTATTAAGGATATCATTGAGTCAATTTATGCAATTTAATAACTTTGAGGTTCTAGTTACAAATTATTTTTCCAGAATATCTGTATCAATTCACAATTCCAATAATAGCACATTATAATATTTTTAACAAAGCTTTTCCAATATTTTTTATTTCCTAACTCCTATTATACTAGTTAACATATTTAAATGTCAGAGAAGTAATATAATCACTCCTATGTTCCAAGTAATTCCCTTCTTTTTGGATTTAGTGAGTTTATATTAGAAAAAATGTTATGTTCAGGCACAATTACTCTGAGTCCTCAGTTATGAAATTTTCTAGCATTTAGGCAGAGTTTGAGCTCTCTGTTTAGTTTTCAATTATATAGGCATATAATTTACGCTATTAGTACAGTGGATAAAGTGTCAAGCCTGGAATCAGGAAGCTTCATCTTTGTGAATTCAAATCTGACCTCAGACACTTATAGCTTTTTGACCCTGGTAAGTCACTTAACATTGTTTTCCTTAGTTCTCTCATTTATAAAATGAATTGCGGAAGGAAACATCATGAAATGTTGGACATGACTTAAATGACTAAATAACAATTACAACTTAATCCTTGACTTCTTTAGGGCTGAAGAAAAATTAGTTTACTATAAAAGTGTGGGTAATAGGGCCAATTAAATTATGATGTTTTGGGAATAGAAAAAATATTAGGAGAGAAAGGTCTGGGGGAAATCACCCTTTTTGCTGTGCTTAGCTCAATCTCAGTCTTTTATTCTAAGATGCTTATAAATCAGAGCCAGTGGGTCTGATCAGTATTGCCTTTCTCTGCCACAGCTCAGTCCTAGGCTGTTACTCAGGAACAGGCAGGAATGCTACATTTGCTTTAATTCTCTCAAATGAATTTCTTCTTTACTTGATTGATAATCTACTGATGACTCTTTGGGCATGGCTAAATCTCCTTAGCTTGAACTCAATTTTATGCATTTTTATTGGCTATTCTCCCTATGTAGAATTCTCTCTTTCCTTACCTCCATCTCTATGAATTCTTTCAAATCTCAACTAAGAACTGATCTTCTGCAAAAAGCTTAATATTAGCTCATTAATCTCTCTTGGTTATCTCTAATTGATCCTGCATATATCTTTTTTCATATTGTTCTCATATTATCACCTCTATTAGATTTGAGCTTCTTGAGGGCAGGGATAGTTGTTTTATTTGTTGCTTCTTTGTATCCCCAAAACTTGGAATGGTTATCAGGATATAATCTTTGTATAAGAAGGAACTTGGGCTCACTAGAAGCATTCATTGATCTCTCTGTAATACCATACCTCTATGAGTCAAGGAATAGTCTCTGAAAAAAAGGTTGTGGGTTACCCAGAAGAGGGCAGATTCATAGTGGCTGTAAGCATATTATCTGTCTAGAATTGCTTGGAATAAGTCTAATGGACAGCATCATATATAATATATGACAGGGAGATGAGGTAAGTCTTCAAGTTAGCTAGAGTAAGGGATAAAGTAGTCTGTCTTCTTCCCTTCCTCTCTCTCTCCTTTTCTCTATATATTTCTCCCCCTTTTCTCACTCCCTTCTCTCTCTATAAATGTTTGTATTGTAACTCATTTTATACACTCACAAATTAATATACGTAAATATTATATATGTAATACATGGGTATTAATACATGCATTGTTACTTTATAAGGATTTAATGTATGTATTTATATTTTCTTTTATATATAACACATTAGAATGGAAACTCACTACGAATGAAGGTTGTTTCATTCTTTGTTCTTGTATTCCAGTACCTAGTCCAGAGCCTGCTATGTAGTAGACATTTACAATAGAGTTGCTGTTTTTTCACATTGATTCACATGTCCAACATGGTACTCATTCAATGATTGAAATAGATAAAGAAAGGTCCTACTTTTGATGATTTCAAAGAACACATAGACAAGAATGAAAAAGGATATGAAGATAGTGATATGTTGTACTCATAATAGGGACATGCAGATCTAATGAACATGAGAATAAGGTACAATGGCTTCTTTTTACTTCCACAGCTTGTCATTTGTTAGGGTAATTCATACCAATGCAGTATTGATGAGACAGGATTCTGTCCATGAGTCTCTCACTGGGGTAAAGGGTATGGCCCTAGGTTTACAGGAGGGCCAATCCCATCCAAGGACCATGCAGACCAGTCTCTTAGTGCAGGGACAAAATTTAATAGATTGGGGTCTACAATTTATAGGGTAGATGAAGTAAGTAAAGAGATTAGGTAAGCTTCATACAGAAACAATAAGTAATTATTTATGAGATAAGGATAGTGGAAGTGAACTACTTCAGTGATTCTTGACAGGAGTTTCTATAGGTAATAGATCAATATGTCAATGGGTGACTCCCTAGTTAAGTTTCTCATGGAGTTCTTGCACCAATGATTCCTGGCAGGATATTTGGTAACTTGGAGAGGAGAATAGATTGGGTTCATGCTAAATGGAAAGGGTGTCTAGCTCTTTCTAAGTTAAAGGCCACCCTGAGGTCTTGCATTCTGGGGTGCACTCTCACTACTGGGGGAAACAAGTATAAAATTCCTCTTTAGGTAAGCAGTTGGTCTTCATGAGTGTGTATATATCTATATATCTATATATACACACATAATTCTGTTTTATTACATAATATAGTATATATAATTAAGTTTTATCATATATTATGTAATATATGTATATTACTTCAATCAATTGAGTGAATATTTCTAAGGTTGTTCTCATGAAACAAATACAATCTCTCATGTTCTCTGAGCTTGAAGTTTTTCCAACTTGGTACAAACTGCTAGATGTAATGAGCTATTATAGTCTTTGGAAATCCACAGTCACTGTCATGCCTCAGGGAGTCACCAGAGTGTGATTTTTCTGATCAAGAGAAGCTAATGAAAACCACTGGGGCTATAAGATACAATGAAATCTCTTGGCAGGGATGGGATTGGGTGGAGTATTTATCACACTGGATTTTATATTGAGTTTTTCAGCCCATTCAGTAAAAATAACTGTTCTGGAAACTACTAAAAAAATCTCTGTCCATTTTATCACTTTTCCTAATGTTTTTGGGGGCTGGAAAATTACTGAGAAGGGAACATCAGATTATGATATAATAATCTTGGACAACATGGATGGTTATGTATCCATACTTCTTTTTTGGTGATTATTTTCCATGGCCTCCTGTAAATCCTCCAGAGGGAATTTACTCAATGTATTGGAGGCTGGTTTCTAGGTCTTTTCCCTTACTGAGAATATCAGTAAAGAACATAGGCTGTTAATCTTTTATCATTATCTCCTGAAAAACATCTGGACCAATTCCTTTCTCCATTGAATATTTCCAGGGAAATGCTTTATTATCCTCTTTTTGAGTGAATTAGTGATAGGGATATTCCACAATTCAATTATACCTAATGCATCCATTGTCCTGGTCATCCCCAATTTTAATATCCTGGAGTTTGGGTGTTAAAATATTTTCTTATAAAATTATTTGTACTTTTAGTTTGTTTTTGGCAGGCATGTAGAGTGTTTGTGTGTGTCTGCGTGTGCACATGAATATGTGTGTATGTGTATGTGCATTTCTTAAATGTGATATCTAAATTGAAAACAGTCCAATAACACATCCCCAAACCATCCAGGTTCCCTTTCTTTTCTTGGTATTTTGTACTTCACAGTAACTGGGGGAAAAGGATTGTAAGATCTTTTGTTTGTCTCTCATTTTTCTGAGATGAACTGGGAAAAAATGGACAAAGGAGAAAATTAATCTAAGCTTACAATAAATTGACCATAATGATTTATTTAAATTTTCTATACTTTAGTGTGGGAAATCTAAGAGAATGGATTATAAGAGACTCTCTCATCTTGGATATATTTAAGTTTGAAAGATTTGAGAAGCCTAAGCCAAAAGCCAAGAAATATTTGCATGTTTGTTTTCCTTTTTTTTTTTTTTCATTGCCTGGTAAGACATTTTTCTAAGTAAATTTGATTCAATCTGCTAGATTCCCCTTCATGACTGCCATGAATTTTAGTAGCATGATAGTTATTTGAAAAAGCACATTATAAACTTTAGTCATTTAGCCATCAAAATTTAGCACTGAATACCTTTTCTATCACTCATTGCCCTGAAGATTAGTAAAAAAAATTGCCCAATATTTCAATAAGGTCATATATACATGAGCACAGATACATGATGAGTTTTAACCATTAATTGATTGTATGCCACGATGTTGTGTTATATTATGCTTTCTTTTTTGTTCCAATTTACAGTCTTCATTGCTGAAATTAACCTGATAATAAATATGCAACACAAATATTAAAATATTCACAAAACAAGAGAATGATGGAAAGGTACTTGCTACTCTGATAAAGGAAATGCAATTCAGAATACATTAATGAGAAGTTTCCTGGATATAGTGAGTTCCTGCAGTTTCTTTAGTTTGTGGGTGACACTAGGTAGGTTGCATCACATCCCAGAAATGTACATGAACTCCTGAAAGATATCTAAGAATCAGGTCTAACTACTCATGCAGAAAAGTCCAACTCAATTGAGACAAACTTTTGCCCAAATTATGGCATCAAATTAAATGGACAATGTATAGTGTTCATACATTGGAATGCATATCCAAGACAGACAGTGCAGATAAACAAAGAATCAGGCCAAAAGTTGAAAAAAGAATAGAATGGGTTGCTTTTAGTAAATTGCAAACTTTCTTCAGTGTCATCAAACTTCACCCATACACTCCCTAAAGACATATATTTTCAGTATCAGCATTCTATTGGTATTACTGTATGGCCTTGAGACATGGGACACAACTACCTCCAATGGACTCTGAAAATGATTATCACACAGAAACCATACTGTGAGCTTCACAGTATATGTAAAGAACTCCAAAGAACAACAAGGAGCTTAGACAGCAATTAGTTTATTTTTCCCATATCAATTTATCTCAACAATCTAAGTTTATGTCATGATATTCTGAAATAAATACATCTTTGTATCCATAATACCTAGCACAATAATCTTCATGTGAAAGAAGTTAATTTTTCATTGAATGCATGTATGCTTTACTAAATGGAGCTATTGTTATTTTGTGATAAGCTTATTTAGTGATGGTTGAATAACAACACATTTATATAGGCAGTCTTTCAATAAGCATTTGTTAAGCACCTGATGTATGCTAGTCATTGTGCTAAGTGCCAGAGATACAAAGAAATGCAAAATAAATAAATAAATAAAGCTCAGTCCTTGTGCTTGAGGAGCTCTCAATTTAATGGGAGAGATAAGCAGTCTAATATAAATATAGGCAAGTTATATTCAGGAAAGTTGGGTATAATCAAAAGAAGGAAGGAAGTAGAATTAAAAGAGATTGGGAAAGGCTTGCTTTCCATAGATCAAATAAATTCACCTAATACTTAAAGGAAATCAGGGAAACCAGGAGGTGAAGTTGAAGAAGGAGGACATTATAGGCATGGGACATAGCTACAGAAAATGCATAGACACTAAATATTGACTATTTTATTCACAGGACAAGAAGGAGGCCACTATTGTGTATTGAAGAACTGTTAGGGAAGATGTAACCTGTAAGAAAACAGGAAATGTATTGGGGGAGAGGTTACATTATGAATGGTTTTTAACACCAAAGAAAGGATTTTATATTAGATATTAGAAATGATGTGGAACAACTGGAATTTATTGGGTGGAAAAGAGTATTGTGATTAGACTTACATGGTAGGAAAATCCCTTTAGTGCCTGAATGGAAAACAGATTGGAGAAAGGTGAGATGAGACATTTGGACCTACAAGCAGAATATTGCAATTGTCCAAGTTTGAGGTGATGAGGTCCTGATCCAGGACGGTGTCAGTACTAGAGGAGACAAGGGGCCATATTGAAAAGATGTTGTAAAGGCAAAATCAACAGACCTTGGCAGCAAATGGGATATGGAATGTGGCAGTCAGATGTTGAGGATGATACCATTGTTATAAGCTTAGAGACTTTCCTTACAACAACCCTGGGAATACGCTGCAATTATTAATACCTCCAACTCACAGATGAAGACAATGTGGTGCTATAAGTTTAAAATGGTTTGCCTAAAAATCACATAGATACTAAATGTCCAAAGCAAGAATTGAATACTGATTTCATGACTAAAAGTCCATATTTCTATGAACTATGTGATGTTGAAGTACTCACTTTCCTTATAACTTTCTGCAAGGCACTTTTTACCTCCTTGTTCCTCAGGCTGTAGATGAGGGGGTTCAGCATGGGTATGACCACTGTGTAGAATACAGAAGCTATTTTATCAGTGTCCAAGGAATGGCTTGATTTGGGTTGAAGGTACATGAAGATGATTGTACCATAAAATATGGTAATGGACATCAAGTGGGAACTACAGGTAGAAAAGGCTTTCTGTCTCCCTGTAGCAGAATTGATCCTCAGGATAGAAATGAGGATAAACATATAGGAGATGAGGACAATGAGAAGGGAGAGAAGAGTGTTGAAACCAGCAATGACAAAAAGCATCATTTCTTTGACATGAGTGTCAGAACAGGCCAAGGCTACCAAAGGTACATCATCGCAGTAAAAGTGATTAATTACATTAGAGGAACAGAAGGACAAATGGAACGTAACAGTGGTCTGTAGGATTCCAATAAATAAGCCATAAGCATATGTACTGGCAACCATTGGGATACAGGCTTTTTGAGACATAACAACTGTGTAGAGTAAAGGGTTACAGATGGCCACATACCGATCATAGGCCATGACTGAGAGAAGAAACATTTCACAAACTACAAAAGTGATAAAACATGCCACTTGGGTAGCACAGGCAAAGAAGGTTATCCTTTTAACCTCCTGCATAAAATTCACCAGCATATTTGGAGTGATGGAGGAAGTATAACAGAAGTCAACAAAAGCCAGGTGACTGAGGAAAAAATACATGGGGGTATGAAGCTGAGGACTGATCTGTATTAAGACAATCAAACCAAGGTTTCCCACAACACTGATCATATAGATGACTAGAAAAACCACTAAGAAGATAGCTTGAAGGTCTTTCCTGTCTGTGAGTCCCAGGAGAATGAACTCAGTCAGCACTGAATTATTGCTTGTGGCCATAGAATGTGTGTTGAAGAGTGGCTTCCAAAACTCACCAGAACAAGATCCACCAAGTCATCTTGACTTTGGTTGTGAATAAAAAGATACTGGAAAGTGACTCCTGGCCCCAGTGATACTTCCTAAAGTCTAACAGTTACACTTGGAACTGTCTTCTTCTTTTGGCACACAAGGAAATGATGTCAGATGGAATTCTGAAAAAAAAAGGACACATACTCAGACCTCCTATTGAGGAAGAAATTAATTTGGTTCCTTTAAATGCATATTTATGTTTTCAGTCTAATATCCAGTCATTTAGTCAATTTAAAACTGCTCATAACATTGAAGGGAAGGAAGAAGTCGTACAAATTAGAGCTAGAAAGGGTTCAATAAATCATTTAATTCAAAGTTTTCATTTCTCAGGTGAGGAAACTGAGATTCATGGAGTAGATGTGCCCAAGATTATATAGGAGTAAGTGGCATATCCTACATTCAAAACCAAGTCTTCAGATTCCAAATCTAGTGACTATCATGTCACATAGTAGTCTAGGTTAAAAAAATAAGATTTTGATTTAAAAATATTCCTCAATTTGTAGAAAACAAATAAATAGCAAAATATTAAGAAAAAGTATAATGCCCTAGTGTTAACAGTTAAAAAGTGATATTGTGGATCTCCGGAGCTGGAGTCAAAAAATCTAGTTCCAGTATTCCCTTTGCCATTTACTATTTTGGGGACACATAACAAACAGGCCACTTAACTTCGCTAAAACTCATTTTTCTTTTCTATAAAACAGAGGTTTAAGGGGGCAGCTGGGTAGCTCAGTGGATTGAGAGTCAGGCCTAGAGACGGGAGGTCCTAGGTTCAAATCTTGCCTCAGACACTTCCCAGTTGTGTGACCCTGGGCAGGTCACTTGACCCCCATTTCCCCCCTTACCACTCTTCTGCCTTGGAGCCAATACACAGAAGTTAAGGGTTTAAAAAAAACAGATTTAATATTACCTGTTACTACCCTCACAGGGTTTTCATAAAGATCAAATGATATCCTGGATGGAAAAGTGTTTTGCAAACTGTAAAATATTTGGCAAATGCAATATTTTTAAAAATTCATATACATTCGTTCTCACAATATAGTAGTTTCCCCCATGACAAGGGATTGGGGCAGGTCTCAGGGAAGAAGGGGATCATAGGGTTAGCTCAATATAGCAATTATTAGTCTCTCTGCCTCTATGCAGAACCTTCAGAATTTGCTATCTAAGGTACTAAGCAGTAATATTAGAAAAGAAAAAAAAAGCAGGAAGATGATGGATAACTCCAAAACTACAAAAAAAATTCTGAGAAAACTAAAATATTTTCATTTGAATCCTTCATCTTTATAGAATAGTGTATCAATGATAAATTAATTATTGTCATGATTTTTAATGTTAAATAATACTTTCCACTCAGCTGAGTCTTCCTTCTGCCCATTTTCTTTAAACACATTAAAGAAATGATTCATTATGTCTATCTCGAACAAAACCTCACAGAGTTGAACATACCTGAGGGGTCTGAGCCACTGTGAAATATCAATGGTTGCATTTGTGGGGAACCTGGTTGAATTTGAGTACAATGTTGTGACTCCCTTGGGATCTTATGCCTGTGTTACATCATTTAAAAATGATTTCTCTGAAGAGACAATTATAACGATTTACCCAGAGGCAACAGAAAGAGATTTTTTAAAGTGATCCCTTTCTGAGATTTAATGAGTAGGGAGTGTGGTGTGGCAGAAAGATTACTGATGTTGGAGTGAGATGACTTGGGCTCAAGTTCTGTCTCCAATAAATTCTAGTAAAACTAAGTAAGCTATCCACTAAGAGTCTTAATTTTTTTAATCTGTATAAAAGGACAACATTTGTGACATCTATCACTCAAAATTGCTTCTGTTTATCTTATCATCCAAATAGACAGGATTTATGGTCATATAATTGGGAAACTGCAACCTATTTTATGAGGATCAAAAAGGTAATTCTCAGATTGACAGTATTGAGGACATTGTGAGTGGATCAATGGGACTTCATAGTACAGCATTTGGTGACATGAGGACATTTGTGTAGTCTGGAGAAAACATCGATTTTTCCTTTTTTTTTAAATGACATTAAGGCAATAACAAAACAGACAGAGCTGTAAGAGTTTTCAGAACATATGCAGGCCAATAGCCTGGTTTTATAGATTAAGAAACTGAGGCCCGAGAGTAATTGTCAGAGGTGACAGTTAAACACAGGGCATGTGATCCCAGAGACAATATTCTTAATATCACGTTACAAATCCTAAAGCAACAAACAGGTTGCTGTTTTCATGGATAGTTTTGCAATCCCTTCTTATATTGTGTTTTTATAAACACTGGATTCAATAGGTCTGAAAATTTTTGAAGAAAGGTAAATATATATATATTGTGTGTGTGTGTGTGTAAAATGTATGTGATTATGACTTAGTCCTGGAAATCTTTTAGATCTCTTGAATTTAGCCTTTTTAATTGCAGAGAGCAATGGAGGTGAACAAATACCAAAAATATTCTGGACATTGAATTAAATTTTGGCGACCCGGTATTTTTTGGAGGCTTCTCCTGAAAATAACATAAGGTACTAATAATGTGTTCTTACCAAGAAACATTTTGCCTTGAGTTGAACTGAGCTTTATATCATTGAAGAGATTTAAGCAACGACCTTTTGGTATAGTGGTGGGGAGAGATGAGATGTCTAGCTGATTATTGCTGCTTGTTCTTGGGAGAATCAAAATTTCCCTCAGATTCCATTTCTCCTCTTCAAAATGAGTAGGTGGATTAGAAGAGGAGTTCTTAACCATTTTGTTTCACAGACCCCTTTGGCCATCTGGTAAAACTTATAGACCCAAATTCAGAATAATATATAACCAAAATGACATAGCATTACACAGAAAACTGATTGTGTTGAAATATAGCATTATATTATATGTAACATATTTAAACATATTTAACAAGTAAATATAAATATTAAGGATCCTTTGAAAAATGTATCAATGGATTTTCGATCCCAGGTTTGTATTACCTGAATTAGATTATCTCTAAGGTTCTGTTCAATGTTCTCATTTTATATTTTAAATTTTACAATTCCTCCAAATGTTCAGTATCTAAGTCCCATCACTCTACTTGTTTATAGTTGTGAAGCATTTGACTGGCTATTAAACCTTTAGAATTTCCCTCATGTATACCCTGAATTACCATGAAAGAAGTATTTTGTAAATTATGCAGAGCTCTAAGAATGTTAGCTCTTATTGTTTAAAAGTGACTGTCACAATTAGAACAAAATTTGTAGCAATGCAAAAAAATATATAAAATTTTGATAATCTTAATTCCATTTAAAAGTAGTCTTTTTATATTAACATAAAAATTCCTTTGAAACCTTGGGATTTGGGGAAAGGAATACATCAAGACATTCTATAAGTACTTCAGAGATAATTGAAAGGACCATGTGCTACAATAGACATTTAGGTGCCATTTCACAAACCTCTTCTTCTGTTTGCCCATACTTCCTTCCACTGTAGATCCACTATTTCTTGAGAGAGTCTGGACTCCAGTAAAATAAATGATTAAATAATGAGCCATCAGGATAGTTCTCTTTACAAAGTCCTGTCTTGGAGAAAGTTTTTTCAGCAGGAATGATGCTGTCATACAATGCCAAAATTTTAACTGTCTTTAAGGAGTAACTTGGAAAGGAGTGTGTGTGTGTGTGTGTGTGTGTGTGTGTGTGTGTGTGTGTGTGTGTGTGTGTGTTNGTGTGTGTGTGTGTGTGTGTGTGTGTGTGTGTGTGTGTGTGTGTGTGTGACAAAGGGTCCTTATGAACCTAATGAAGCTGTGCCATTCCCAAGTCCCTGGGTTCAGGAAAATTCTAGAACCAGTACTTGATTATCTCTCTCCTAGCACCTGCAAGTCCTATGGAGACTATTGTAACAAAATGTAAAATCACAAGCTATTTTTTTTAGTTTCACTCATTTCTTATAATTTTTTTCTTTTTTCTTTCTTTTAATCTTAGTAACATTTATTTTATTTTTAGAAAAAAAAATAAATTTTATGTAGTCAAAATTGTCTTCTTTACACTTCACAATGCTCTCTATCTCTAGTTGACTCATAAATTCTTCTCCTATCCAAAAATCTGATTGGTAATATTTACCCTGTTCTTCTAATTTACTTATATCTCTTTTTTATGTCTAGATCATATATCCATTTTGGTCTTATATTGGTAAGTGGTGTAAGATATTGGTCTCTACCTCGTTTCTGCCAAACTATTTTTTAGTTTGCCAACAATTTTTATCAAATAGTGATTTCTTATCCCCCAAACCTGGATCTATACTTTTGTCGAATAGAAGGTTACTACAATTTTTTACAACTATGTTATGTTGGACCCTTTCCATTGATCTAACTGTCTATTTCTTACTGATAGTTTCATTAATTACCACTTTATAATAAAATTCAAAATCTGGTGCTACTAGACCTCCTTCCTTTATACTTTTCATTAATTTTCTTGCTATGCTTAATCTTTTGTTCTTCCAAATAATTTTATAATTTTTCTAAATCAAAAAATATATTTTTGTAATTTTTGCAAGGGCATTGAAAAAGGAGATTAGTTTAGGTAAGATTGTCATTTTGATCATATTGGCACTACCTATACTTTTGCTGTGTAAAAAATTTTATCTAATTATGTTTGTGTAATTCCTGAATTTATTTTGGTTGATCAATTCCTAGGTGTTTTGTTCTATCTGTGGTTATTTTAAATGGAGTATTTCTTTGTGTCTCTTTTTGCAAAACTTTGTCAGTGATATATAAAAATGCTAATGCTATATATGGGTTTATTTTATATCTTGTTGTTTTGCTAAAACTATTCATAGTTTAATCAACTCTTCAGTTGAATCTCTATGTCATCATGTCATCCACAAACGGAGAGGATTTTATTATCTCTTTGCTCATATTGATTCCTTCCACTTCTCTTATTGCCATTATAAGCATTTCTAATACCATGTTAAAAAATAGTGGTGAAAATGGACATTGTTGTTTCACTCCTAATCTTATTGGGAAGGTTTCTAGCTTTTCTCCAGGATAACATGTTTTTACAAAGCATAGATAATCAATCCAATTTAAACAAAGATCCCAGAAGACTTTAAGATTTTGTTCATCCATCAGCTCCATTATACTTCTTTTGAGACATTTTGTCAAGAACAAGAGCATGTCTGCACCATTCCCATCCCCTAAATCTGAGGTTGAGCATGAGGTCAAAATTACTTTAATGAAGACAAATTTAAGTCAATAGTCAGGTAAGGAAAGGGAGATTTGTATACATCTTCACCCTTTTATTTCCCCAGAATAAGCTCATAAATATTTCCAGGGCACCTAACTCCATCCAGTACCTCAGTAGAGGGATGTGTCTATCCTTTCTTACTAATACTTTTATTTGTCAGTATTTTCCTTGATAAAGATGTTTTATTTTTCTACTTGTTGTGAACTCCCTGCTTCCTTTGTTGGGCTTTTGGCTTTCTGAATTGTCCTGAGTGGTTATCAAGACATGTGATAGGGGAGAGATTTTGGGCTAAATGATTTCCAAAATCCATTCTACGATTGTCTAATTTCTTTTCATTATATTGCATGAATCAATGTTCAAGATAAGAAGAAAAGAAGAAAACAGGAAAAATAACAGTTTCCTAAGTCAGTTTGTTAATTTTATCATAATAAGAACATGATTGCTATTGCTTAAGGCCCTCTTCAAAGCATCCTTCACCTCTTTGTTTCTCAAACTATAGATCAAAGGATTTAACATGGGAATGATCACTGTATAGAAGACTGAAGCCATCTTATCCGTATCAAGAGAATGGTTTGAGCTAGGCTGTAAGTACATAAATATCAGGGTTCCATAGAAAATAGTAACAGCCACCATATGTGAGCCACAGGTAGAGAAGGCTTTACGCCTACCATCAGCTGATTGCATCTTTAGAATTGCAGAAATAATATACATGTAGGAGACAAAGACAATCATAAGGGAAGAGATAAACATGATACCTGCACATGCAAAAATCCATATTTGTTTGGAGTGGGTGTCAGAGCAGGACAGCCTTAAGAGAGGCATGTCATCGCAGTAGAAATGGTTGATAATATTAGAACCACAGTAGGACAGGCGGAATGTAAGGATAACATGGAACAATGCAACCAGAAAGCTGTAGCTATAAGGTACAGCTACAAGTTGAATGCAGATTTTAGGAGACATCAAAACCATATAAAGCAAAGGGTTGCAAATAGCCACATAGCGATCATAGGCCATAGAAGCTAGCAACAAGCATTCTGCTGTCATGAAGGCAAGAAAGCAACCCAGTTGGGCAGCACATGCATTGAAAGAAATAGTATTTTTCTCATACAAGAAATTGCCTAACATCTTGGGAGTAATAGAGGAAGAATAACAGAAATCAACAAAAGCAAGATGACTGAGGAAAAAATACATTGGAGTTTTTAGTCGCGAATCCATTCTGATGACAATGATGAGACCCAGATTGCCCACCACTGTGAACATATAGATGGACAAGAACACCACAAAGAGGGGCATCTTCAGCTCCAGCTTGTCAGTGATGCCCAAGAGAATGAATTCAGTCACCTGAGTAAAATTAATCTCAGCCATTTTTTCCATATAGGAGCCTGGAAGAAGGAATGGATAAAATAACTTGAATTCTGGGTTTCCTCTTATCTAAATGCCATTCTTAATTATCCCCACCATCATCTTAGATAATAATTGTTCATAGTACAAAATCATTTTTTAAATTTAAAATGTTATCATTTTTTTGCCTTGGCAGAATACTAATATTATTATATCCAATTTACAATTAAGCAATGAGGTTTATGGATTTTGTGACTTTTCCAAGATTGTACACCTAACAAATGTCAACATAAATAGCTGAGAGTCTTGACCATGACCAGATTTACAGTTCTTTGATATGTAATGTTGTTACTCTCTGTGTATAAGGAATTGCTTTTGTTAATAGTTACTTTGTATAATTACTATTTTTGCCACTTATTTTCAAAGTCTCTCTCTCTGTCTCTCTCTGTCCCTCTCCATTTCTTTCTCTGTCTTACTCATTCTCTGACTCCCCTCTTTGTTTCTATAAATTATTTTAAGATCACTATTAAAAAGAGCTAAAATGAATTTTAGTAACCCCAATAATATAAAAAAAGATTTAAAAGGACATTTAGAAATGGAGCTAAAGTGATAATGTTGATCTTTCTCATTAGGTTGCTTATCAGTCATTTCTTTTCCTCTTATGGTCCATTACCTATCAACTTTTGTCCCATGGATTCTATCTAAACTCTGTCTCTCACATTTTTTCGTTTTTCTTAATTGATGTGATTATCACTCTGATTCATTTGCTTATCAATTTT
The DNA here is from genome assembly GCF_016433145.1 of Gracilinanus agilis. Taxonomy (NCBI): domain Eukaryota; kingdom Metazoa; phylum Chordata; class Mammalia; order Didelphimorphia; family Didelphidae; genus Gracilinanus; species Gracilinanus agilis. Next base: position 277,218,516 of record NC_058135.1, read on the forward strand.
TCCCTGAACTGTTACAATAGCCTTATAATTGGAATTACTTCTGCTAATGTCTTCACTCTCTTATCCCTCCTTTGCACAGCTTCCCAAATGATATTAGTAAAATATGGATCAGAATATGTCACTTTCCAAATGGAATATCATCAATGACTCCTCATTGTTTCCATGCTGAAATATAAAATCTTCACCATGGCATTTAAAGCCTTTACAATCAGGACCTTATCTCCATTCCCAATATAAGTTAATATTACTCCCCATCACGTATTTTTTCTATTGAGCAAACCTATTTGCTATTGCTATTAAACAGGATATATCTCCTTCCATTATGCTTACTTTTTTCTCACACCTTTACCTCTTGGAATACTTACCTTCAATCAAAATTGAAGTGCCAGTTCCTAAAAAAGACTTTTCTTTAATGTCTTCAGATTTTAAGCTCTTTTTTTATCTCCCAAATAGCATTGTATTTTCTTTCCGGGCATAAGAATGTATTACTTGCCTACTCTTCTTCAGGTGTAGTATTAAGTACTTAGAATTAAAGACAAAGATGAGATACTCCTGCCATCAATAAGCTTATAATGTAGCTGGGGAAAGATATTGTATATAATAGCATATATAAAATATATAATGTAATTTTGATATTTGAGGGAAGCTCTAGCAGTAGGGAGAATTATAGGTTGTAGGAACTGAGTATTTTTGAAACCCTTATATTCCACCCAAGAATTAATACTGTGTATTGGTTCCAAGGCAGAAAAGAAGTAAGGGCTAAGCGGGTCTAATTGACATGCCCAGGTCACATAGCTAGAAAGTGTCTGAGATCAGATTTGAATCCAAGACCTCCTATCTCTAGGCCTGGATTTCAATCCACTGAGCCACCCAACTGCTCTCAGAAACTGAGTTTTTTTTTTAACCCTTGTACTTTGGTGTATTGTCTCATAGGTGGAAGATTGGTAAGGGTGGGCAATGGGGGTCAAGTGACTTGCCCAGGGTCACACAGCTGGGAAGTGGCTGAGGTCGGGTTTGAACCTAGGACCTCCTGTCTCTAGGCCTGACTCTCACTCCACTGAGCTACCCAGCTGCCCCCAGAAACTGAGTTTTGATGGAAATTAAGGATTCTAAGAGACAGAGATGGAGAGGGAATAAATTTCAGAGATGAGGGATAACCATGCTGATAAGAGATGAAATATAATATATAACAAATAAGAACAGTTTTGCAGAGCAGCAATTATGTCAATTATGAAAAAGGATACAATGTGAGAAACAGAATTTAGACAGAATCCACAAAACAAAAGTTGATAGGTTATGGACCATAAGAGGAAAGGAGATGACTGATTAGCAACCTAATGAGAAATATCAAAATAATTACTTTAACTCCATTTCTAAATGTCCTTTTAAATCTTTTTTTAATATTATTGGGGTTACTAAATTTTATTTAATAGTGATCTTAAGATGAAGGGAATAATATATAACAGTCAGTTGGATTCAGATTGCAAAATTTTAGAATTTCAGAGGGATTTGCATTTGTCTAGAGCCATTCAGCAACACCCAGACTTTACTGAAAATGAGAGTGACATACTCAGATCTATATTTTAGGAATATCATTTTGACAGGTATTTGGAGAGGACCATTGTAGAAGGGGGAGCTATGAGTCTGAGACAAATTACAAGGGTAATATACAGCAGTTCTGGCAAAAGATGATGAATACCTGAAGTAGGTGGTGGTTATATGAGAGAAATGAATTAATGTGAGAGACATCAGTCACAGAGGTAACTGAGAAGAATGTACAGTACATCTAGGCTGACTTGCTTCTGAGAAAATCAGAAGCATTAATTTGGTAATCCTGGCTTCTTTCAGTCTTGTTTTATGCTTTTCATAAATTAATATTAGAATGAAAATGACAGAAAACTTTATGTGAACAAGAGCTTACTTAGAGAGTTTGTAATGGGAGTGAGAGAACATCTTTACTCCTTTAAACTTTTTGAAAGTTTCCAGAAGAAATCCTACCTTTGCTCTTCAGAATCCTGGTCTTCTACCAAACTTCCAACTGCCTCAGACCAGGTCAGAACATATTCTCCAATCTATTTTATCCCAAATCCTAATGATCCCAGGACCTCTGGAAACCCACCTAACATCTTAGACTTATTCCTACGAATTACCCACAAAACCAGATCTTCTTGGCCTTGAGGACTTAATTATATCTGTTTCTAGGTTATGAACATGTTACTGTCCACTTCCTCTTACTCATTCTCCTAAGTAAGATCTTTAAGAGAGAGCTAATTTAAAAACTAAGTAGGATTCTCCCTGATTTTTCTGAGCCCCAATAGAGTTCTGATATTCCTTTTAGCATCTCCTTTCTGAAAGACTACAGGATTTAAAACAAAGGAAACTAGCAAAAATCCAAAGCATAACAGAATAACCTGAAACTCTTCTCTTAATTTTTTAATATGATTAATGAATGAGCACTTTTAAAGTAACCCTATTCCTGGTACAGGTTTAGACACTGGGTTTAGAAAATGTAAATAATCAAATTTCATAATTAAGGAACTTATGTTCTGTATTGTAGGAGACATTATTTCCATATATAACTGTTGGCAATATTAACTTTTGGGGAGACAATATGAAAATAACGAGATTTGTATGAGACATATAGAGAAAAAATAGGAATATTTAAATAAATAATCTTGCATTGTAAGCTACATATTTGGTGATTTGGTCCTTCAACTATACAAATATCTAGTTGAATACTTTTGATCAAATAGGATTACCAGTTTGGAACTGGAAGGGACCTTAGAGGTCACCTAACCCAATCTCCTCATTTTACTGGAACAAAAATTTACATCCAAAAAGAGTAAGTGATTTGCCAAAAGTCACTCAGACAATAGGAAAAAGAACCAGAATCTGAGCAGTGATTGATTCAATTTTTATCCTAATTAGCTGGCATGAGATTGTCTGTTCAAAATATCCAATGAAGTAAAAAGGTATAACATGACCTTACCTGAATCTGATGTACCCTAGGTATAACATTGCAATTTAGATGCCCTCATTTTTGTTTCCATGATTACTAATGGTTGAAATGATTCCTCTCAAGTATTTGATTAACTAGAACATATTGTTAAAAGTTAAGCAACTAGCCTGAATTCTCCAGTTTTCTACTAAGTTTTGACCTACCTAGGATGAGCAAATAACTGGTTCCCCAGAAATGCAGAGAATGGCAAAAGAGTACAAGGTTTTATTGATGTGTGTGTCCCTGAAGACATTAAACTTTAACTATTCCAAATGTTCAAAGAAATTAAATTAAATCCCTATAGGAAATCCAAAGCAGACTACATGTTAATTGAGGAGCTGCTCTGGGTATTGGGAAAAGTGAGTATCAGAAACTGTTTCTCAAATAAGAGGATGTGAGGGTGTTAACTAGACAGAGAAAAGGAGTTTGACAATTGTTATAGAATATCTTTAGTGAGAAGGGTCAAGGAACTGTAATATTCCTTGTTTCTCAGGACCATTTCCAGATTCTATCCTAAGTTTACTGAACAATTATAATGGTAAAGTTGGGATTTTGACTAAATAGGAGAGTTGTAAAAAAGTGATTGCCAATTATTATGCTTTAAAATAGGAAAACTATTAGCAACATTTAGCAATTTTGTTTAATTGGAATGTTAATAAAAAAGAGGGAAATGTGGAAGGGAAAAAGGTAAGGAGACTGCCTAGCCTACGCTTAGTGCAAAATGGTGAAATGAAGCTTGCTCCCCAACAAAGTTCCAATCTCCATGTGGGAATCCTAGTCACTCACTAACCAGCCAGGTAGGATTCAGGCAAGGTCCCAATGCAGAAAAAACCCTTGTGAGCTAGGTTCACCAAGGTAGCAGTGAACCCAACAAGAAAGTCTCCAACTCCAAGAACTTCCAAAGTTGAAAGTCAAAGTCTCAAAGCCTAAAATTCCAGTTGAAAGGCCCAAAGCTCCAAGTCAAAGTAGAAGTCCAAAAGCCCCAAGGAGCTGTACTCCAAAGAAGAGGTCCAAAGGAGAAGATTCCAAGGTGAAGAGACTCCAAAGAAGAACTCCAAAAGAGAAGTCCCTTGGACAAGAAGTTTAGGATTTTTTATAGTCCTTTTTTCATGACACTTCCTGTCCCTTCCCCACTTTATGGGAACCAATTGTGGTCTTTAAATTTGCCTAGCACTGTTGTGGGATATGTGTGTATGTGTGTGTGAATGTGTACGTGTGTGTGTGTGTGTTTGTGTGTGTGTGTGCGTGTGTGTGTGTGTGTGTGTGTGTGTGTAATGGCCTATGGAGTTGTCACCCCCTCTAGCAAGTGACTTGTAAACTCTTATACTTAGTGACTGCTAAAGTACTAAGTAGGGGTACTTGAGTTTTTGATTTAACATAACCAGCTGATACTGCTAGATTCCTAGCTAAAGGTGCATACAATATTGTACTTTCTAAAATAAAATTACAAAGGTTGGAGATAAGAGGGAAATAAAAGAAAGAGAGCAAAACCAATGTTTGCTAGGCACATTGACAAAAAAACAATTGGGAGCAGTCCTCTTTGGCATAAGAGTTTACATTCAGAATAAATGATGTGTTCAACCCCCTTCAGTTCAATCAATTACATCCCTAAGTTCATTCTGGATCTTCTAATACAATGTATGTTTTTTATGGTACTTTCTTCAAATAGTTCATTTTCTTGATTTGAGGAGCTAGAGAGCTTCTTTTCCTGAAATTTCTCTCAAAAATTTTTTAATTCTTGCATTTTACAAAAAAATATATACAATCCCCTTGAGGAGGGTATTTACCAACATCTGGATCAACTTAGGATATGGGGTTGAGTTATGGAGTATATGAATCAAGTGTCAAAGGGAAAACCAAAATTATAAAAAGGATAGAAGAAAAAATTAAATTTTGGGAGAAAAAATCAAAATCAAAACAAAAATATCAAAATCTATTTCTATAAACATTTCTGAGTAAACAAGAATAAATCCATAGCAGGTTCTTAAATCCAGGTCCAAGTATTGATTTCTTTCCCACAAGCCTGTAGGACAAATGGAGTAATATTATACTTATCCATTGAGAGCCAGGACTACAGAAAAATTGCCATATTATAAGAGAGAGAAATAAAACTATATTTTTGATGTAACAGGGAAGTGTATTATTCCCTGGTCTGATTTTACTTTCACTCTAAGGGATAGGGAAGCCATAATGGCAGACAAACTAAGGTACTTGTTGAAATGTGGCAAATATATTCCTGGAATTTTCATGAATTGATATTGAGAAGAATGCTGAGCACAAATCTACTAGAGTACAGTATATATCTGTGCTAGGAATAGAGGAGATGATTATGGTTGGGCTTGGAACAACAGGATGTCTTTTTACGACATGATTATTTATAGCCCTTAAATCTAGTGCAAGTTGATATACATATTTTCCAAATGGGTCTAATTTTGGCTTTTTACCAGGTAAAAGAGGTGCAGTATATTCAGATTTGCATGGAATTATTATTCCTAGCTCAATTAATGAATTCATTTCTAGAGTAGTTCTCTCAATTGCCTCTTTTGATTGGGGATACTGAGGAATAGAAGAGGTGGGCCACCTTTTCATTTAATTTGTACAGAAATAGCTGATTTAAATAGGCCTACATCAAAAGAAGATGTGGCCCAGAGAGATTCAGGTATATCAGCTGGTATCAAAGGTGGGAGTCTCCTTTACCTCCTGACTGTCTGAGAGAAGTAGAGTGAGCAAATTTAAAGATTTCTCAGGCAATTCTAGTTTCATAGAACCATCTTGAGCATGTTATTGTGGCTCTAAGTTTATATAATAGATCTCTCTCTAACAAAATTTTAGGGGAACCAGGTATTAAAAGAAAAGAATGTTCCAATGATAGGGGCCCCAAAGATAGCACTTGAGGGGAAAGCTTTGGGACCTTTAGGGGTGTGCCTGATATGCCTACTACATTTAGAAAGCCAATAGAACTGCATTCAGCATCTGGTTTACTCACCAAAACTGCTCCAATATCTAGGAGACAATTATAATATATGTTCCCAACTTTTAGGGTCATGTGAGGTTCATTACTATGTGGGGAAGAATGGATTGGTTGGGATAACTGGCATTAAGATGTCATGTTCTGGGAAATCAAAGGTTTAACTCTCTGATTCCAGAGTTCTTTTCTCCCTCTCAGACCTTCATAAAAGTTCTTGGCCATTTCTTTGGGATTCCTCTTGTTGATAGATAAGATAAAATATCTAGGATGCCAAAAGATTGCAATTATATTAAGATGTAATTCCAAAATATTATTATAAATCTAGCAAATTGAAGGTTTTTAGGTTAAGTAACTGTTCTAACATGATGTACTGTTAGGGTGCCTATCTGCTCTGGGGTGTAAAGGGTGAAAAAAGGATCTTATGGTTTCAGTATATTAAATTCACCAGGGGAATTTTCCCCAATTAAGGAATAATCTCAAGTCAAAATTTAATTTTATGTTGATTTATTTACAATTAGAAAGGTTGAAGGTAGGGAAATTAAGAGGGAGAAACTCTTGCCTGGACCAGAGGCCCAGACCAGGAAAGGATTTAGAGGACCAGCAGTTGGGGCACAAAGGTTAATTAAACAAGGTTTCTAGTCACTAGGCCTTTTACAATTAGAGGGGCAAGAGAGGCCTCCCTGAGGGTAAAGCTTCTAGAAACACCAAAGGAAGAGAAAGAGAGTCAGCCTAACTAACCCACATGGAACAGTCTAGGTCATGAACCAGCAAAGCTCCCTCAGATCCTCTTCACTGCACCAGTTGCAGCTTCCCTCCCCATGAACCAGAAGAGGTCCTCACCAGATGCTGTCTCCCACCCAAACACTTTGCTGATTTGAGGACTTTCTCCTTTTAAAGGGGTCACTTATGCATCACTTCCTGTTCTCCCTCCTAATTTGCATGTCCAATCACAATAGATGATTCTCATAGTACTGCCTAGGGGACAGTCAGTTGACTCTAGCACAGTATAGACTTAATTTAATTATCACAGGGGGAAGTAGTTGCTTCATCTTGGAACTCCCCAGTACAATGGAATCATGATTCCCTCTCTAGATCAAGTCCTATAGTTTTTAGATTACGTCACTAGAGATTTAGATCTGCTTTAGAAGAGATGCCAGGGAGTGGATTTCTAAGGGATCTTCTGACTTCTGACTCCCTCATTCAGAGACAGAACTCAGTGTGCCTTTCTCCTCACTGAGCCAGATGCAGAATGCAGAGGCCCTACTCACTGGTGACCCATTTCTTCAGGAACAAAGAGAGAGACTTCCAGCATGCCCTGCAGTTACAGTGTCTTTCTGGCTCCGGGAAAGTTTCCCTGAACAGATCAAATTGATTTAAGAGACTGTTAGTTACACATCTTAAGTTAAGCTTGTAGTTATCCTACTTCATATTAAAAGGAAGTTTTGTGTAATATTAATTGGTTTTGGAACACATTTGAAATTTTTTCTAGTCATTCTTCTTCATCTTCTTAGATATTAAAGGAACGTAGGAATAGGCATAGGACAGGAGCTCGATGATTAGCAATGGCAAGGTAAGACTTGTTTCCCTGGTTGCCAAGAAATGAGGATGTTTTGAAGGATCCAGCTGATAGAAGGAATATGAAAATATTTGAAAGAGAATAGATGACTTGTTTTACTAAATTCTTGCATGATGTTAGAGGAAAAGCGATCAGACCAGTGATAAGAACAAGAATTAGGGGAAAGTAAAGATAGTCTTTCCATAATTAGAGAAAAAAAGGTTAGGGTCATTGCTGATATATGTGTTCAAAAATGTAGAATGAATGAATGAATGGCTATTAACACCAATCTCATAATACTATGAGAAATAGAATCCCTTCTGAATACATATTTTAGATGGGAAATAAATAAATAAGTAATATTTAGGATGCCCAAGGATAGCAATACATTGATAAAATTCTCCCCCAAAATTTTAAGCATGTGTGTTTTAAGCATGAGACTCTAATCAAGAGAGTATGCAACAAACATCTGAGGTTATGTACTGTATATTCATTATGAAATCATGAATGTTCAGAGTCTTTCTTCAGTGATGCTGAAGAGATCAAGAAAAAAAGGGAAAGAACCAATATGTTCCAAGGTATTTATAGCATCTGTGTAAGAGGATGCCAGATGCCTTTCAAATGGGAAATGGCTAGACAAATTGTTGTATATGATGGTGATGAAATATTGCTGTACCATAAGAAATGATTAAAATGTTAATTTTATTTAAAAAATTGGAAAATCTATATAAAGTAATGAAGAATGAACCTAGAAGAACCAAGAAGATATTATAGACAACTATATAATTGATATCTGAAGAATAACTTGTGAAGATCTAACTTCAGAAAATGAACTGAAAAGCTGAAACATTAAATACCATATATATATATATATCATATATATATATATATATATATNATGTACTGTATATTCATTATGAAATCATGAATGTACAGAGACTTTCTTCAGTGATGCTGAAGAGATCAAGAAAAAAAGGGAAAGAACCAATATGTTCCAAGGTATTTATAGCATCTGTGTAAGAGGATGCCAGATGCCTTTCAAATGGGAAATGGCTAGACAAATTGTTGTATATGATGGTGATGAAATATTGCTGTACCATAAGAAATGATTAAAATGTTAATTTTATTTAAAAAATTGGAAAATCTATATAAAGTAATGAAGAATGAACCTAGAAGAACCAAGAAGATATTATAGACAACTATATAATTGATATCTGAAGAATAACTTGTGAAGATCTAACTTCAGAAAATGAACTGAAAAGCTGAAACATTAAATACCATGTATATATATATATATATATATATATATATATATACACACACACATACACAAATCTGTTTCTCAGGTGGTACTTTCTATGGGGCAAAGACCTGAGGGAGGGATTAAGACCTGGAATAAGTTCTATTAAATAAAGAAAAAGACATCTTTAAAAAAAAAGGAGTTGGAACAAGTAAACTAGAAGCTGAGAATTACTCAGGGAAGACAATTAGTAGATTGATAACTTCAGAATGTGAAAAGCTAAGGGATTCTAACATAGTGGCTAGTGATACATTAAAGAAATAGCCCATGGGATTCAAGATTGGATTTGGACCCAAGTGAAGTACCAATTAGGATCAACTGGAATATTCAAAGGACCATTTCTAGGCATCATAATGAGCATATAGACAGCTAATGTGAGAAAGAGGAGAAGTGAAAAGACAAAAGGTTGTAGTTGGTGAGCAGAATTTCCAAATTACAAATATTGGAAGTCATGCAATTTTGAAAGATAGAGAAGTCTGAAATTCTAGTTTGTGGCTGATGAGGTGATTTAAAAAGTATTTTTCTTTTGATTTTGAAGTATTTTTATAAGAATAGTTTAATATGGAATTCCTTCATGTTTAAGTTATTCTAAGTCTCATATCATTCCCTCTCTTAGAAGAACTAGAATTAATCATTTAACTTCCTAACTTCATCTTCCTTATAAAAAAAATAACAAACAACCCCCCCCCCAAAAAAAAAACTTCTTAAATCCCATATTCATATGAGAGATAGTGTGAAAAGAGATAATGGTAACTGATACAGAGTATCAGTGTGGAATGAAGTGGTAATGTATAAAGTTATTTTAGGACTTCTGGGAGAGGGAGCCAAGGTTGCAGAGCAAGGCAGAGAAGCTCAAAGCCACCATCATAATCCCCTCCAGTCAATATTTAAAAAACACCACAAAACAAATATAGAAGTAAAAGAATTAACAAGGAGACAGACAAGCAACTTTCAAGAAAATAACAAGACTTCAAAGGGAAGAGAGAACACCTGGGGCACTAGGGTGATAGGGGAGCACAGTCAGCAATACTATATCAAAGAGTGAAGAGCACGTCAAAAACAAGTCACACACTCCCACCTAACATCTATTGTCCCAGATTTGGAACCTAAACCCAAGCCAATATTCAGATACTGAGATCCTATCTGTGCAAATAGAGGTCCAAGCCAACCCAAACCTCCTTGATGTTTCAAATCTGTGGTGAAGTCTGGAATCCCAGCCCAGGGCAGTCTGTGCTGAGGTGGGCTGATCAGTGTGGGCTCAGAGTAAGCCAAGAGTCCTAGTCTGGGCCTGTAGTGAGGATATAGATCCCAGCTTACAATATTTGGTTGATGCAAGGAGGGTCCAGATCTTTTTGTCAGGGGCTCAGGATTTTTCTCAGGACAGGACAATAAATTGTGTGACTGATTGGATCAAGTACACAGTGAGACCAAAAACTGGTGCCTAAGCCTGGGGCTAGAATTTGAGCAGCCCCTGACCTGATGAAGTTTAGAGTGAGATCAAAAGCTTACACCCAAGCCTGAGGCAAGTCTTTAAGCTATCAGCAGCTCAAGGGTTAATTGAATCAGCAGTGGGAGGAGGGCCTCAGAGCTCCCAGCCCTTAGACAATCATACCACCCTGGAAGAGCTAAAACTAGCAAAAACCCAGAAAAAAAAGCTAAGGGAAACATCAAGGAAGTATTAAAGTTTAAGAGGGCATCCTAACCTCCCAGAAAACAGAGCCTACCTACAAAAATGTAGGAAAAATGAGCAAACAAAAAATGCCCAACTCTAAAGACTTTTTTATGGAGACAAAAAGACAAGGTACAGAAAAAGAAGGGGACAATGAAAGCAAAGCAAACACACACAAAGACAGAAAGAAAAATATGGATTTGACATAGATTCTGGAAGAGCTCAAAAAAGACTTCAAAACCAATTAACAGAGGCAGAGGAAAAGTGGGGAAGAGTAATGAAAGAGATGCAAGAAGAAAAGGCTCAGTAGAAAAAGGAGAACCAAAAAGTGACAGAGGAAATTCAGGTCTTAAAAATGAGAATTGAACAACTAGAAAGTAATGATTTCATGAGAAATCAAGAAACAATAAAGCAGAATCAAAGGAACGGAAAATAGAGAAAAATATGAAATATCTTATTGGAAAATAGCTGATCTTGAAAATAAATCCAGGAAAGACAATTTAAGAATTATTAGACGTCCTCAAAGCCATGATCAAAAAAAAAAGCTTTGACATCATAATACAAGAAATTATGAAAACATTTTGTATTTCTTGACTTTCTACTATGCTTCATTTCATTCCACAGATCATCTGGAACTATTTTTCCTTCTATTTGTGTATACAGAAGGGAAGATTTGAGCAGGAGGTGATAGGTATTTTCTAGCACTAGAAAGACTATATGGTGAAAGAAGGATTACACTTGATCTTACTATTTCACAATTTTCAAGGATGTAGCAGAGCTCTCTATTGCTAATAACTTCCTTGGTATCTATTTCCTTTCATGCACTCTTTCCAGACATGTTGGCACACTGGTTTTTCCCTGAATTCAACATTTCATTTCCTAAAATTTTGTACTTTTTTTTCTTTCTTTGATATGGACTCCCATCTTCATTTTACCTCTTAGAATCATGAATTTTCTTGAAGGCTCAATCTTTAAGCACCTAGGTGAAGCCCTTCTTGATTCCCCTGGTAGTTATTACCATGTCCCTCCTCATTCTCCAACAAGAACATAAATCCTTTGTGGACATCAGGTAATTTTTTTTGTATCCCTGGGGCAGAGGATAGTGCTGTGCACATAGTCAATGTGTGATAAATAATTTTTAATTGAAGTGAGTTAAGATTGTTTTACTTTTTGATATTTGAAGAATAGGAATAGCAGTACTTTGTTGCTCATATATGATAACACTTTTGCCTTGATATAGATTTGGTGATTTTCAAAATGATGAAACCACCAGGCCTGCCTGCGTAGAGAGTTCAATAATGGCATTGGAGTATTTTCTAAGACACTGGGAAAGTTTGCATGATGTGGATGTGTTGCTATATATAGTCTTTCTTGGTGTTCTAAACAACATGAAAAGAAGCCTTGGATATCAGTGTTATACACTCATCTTTTCTTCTCCAAGGTGTTTTCTTTTATGCTTTGACCATGCTTAGACCCAAGAGTGAGGGGACCTGATTTTGAGTAAGTTATTTTTGTAAATAATATTATTTTTATAAAAAATTACGAATAAATTTAAAAATAATTTCTAAAGATTGTAAAAACTATCTTTACTAATATATTTTTTTCAGAGAAAAGGAAGGATAGACTTCTTTGATGGCAATAATTTTGAAACAATATTACCTTTACTATGTCCATGTTGAGAGACAATGATGTAAGTTGGTCTGAGTAAAGCCATGGACTAGTGATGCTTCCCAAGGAGAGTGTCCCAAAGGGAAAGAAACAAAGAATTACAGATATACATATATCCCATGAAATACTTGATTGAAGGAGTGATCAATATTTAATTTAGAGCTAAAATTTATATGGACAATTTTGATAGGTGGGAGAATCTTGACAGTCAATAATAGTTAGTTATATAGTTATATGTAGTTAGACTAAATAAAGTAACAATATAAAGTCTTTGAAGGCTGGGATTCTTTGATTTTTGTCTTTGTATCCACAATTAGTCTGGCAAATGGTAGATAATAATAATAAATGCTTATTGGATATTGATATCAGTTGGGCATATGTTGGTGAATTAGATGATTTCCGAAGTCCCTTCTACCATGAACGTTCTATGAATTTATGCCATTTCTTTTCATTAAAGTCATTTCACTAAATCATATTCAAAATGAAGGGAAAATAAGAAAATAATAAAGTTCCTTAAGTCAATATCTAAGTTTACCTAAATCCATGATTGCTATTTCTTAAGATCTTCTTCAGGGCATCCTTCACCTCCTTATTTCTTAGACTGTAGATCAAAGGATTTAACATGGGAATGATCACTGTGTAAAAGACAGAGGCCATCTTATCTGTATCAAGGGAATGGTTTGAGCTGGGCTGTAAGTACATAAATATCAGGGTTCCATAGAAAATAGTGACAGCCACCATGTGTGAGCCACAGGTAGAGAAGGCTTTGTGCCTGCCTTCAGCTGATTGCATCTTTAGAATTGCAGAGATAATATACATGTAGGAGACAAAGACAACCAAGAAAGAAGCGATAAGCATGACGCCTGCGCATATAAAAATCCATATTTGTTTGGAATGTGTGTCAGAGCAGGACAGTCTCAAGAGGGGCATATCATCACAGTAGAAATGGTTGATAATGTTAGAGCCACAGAAGGACAGACGGAAGGTAAGGATAACATGGTAGAGTGCAACTAGAAAGCTATAGATATAGGGAATGGCTACAAGCTGAATACAGATTTTAGGGGACATCAAAACCATATAAAGCAAAGGGTTGCAAATGGCCACATAGCGATCATAGGCCATGGAAGCTAGCAATAAGCATTCTGCATCCATGAAAGCAATGAAGCATCCTAGTTGAGTAGCACATGCATTGAAAGAGATTGTATTTTCTTCATATAGGAAACTCCCCAACATTTTGGGAGTAATGGAGGAAGAGTAACAGAAATCAACAAAAGCAAGATGACTAAGGAAAAAATACATTGGAGTTTTCAGTCGTGAATCCATTCTAATGACCATAATTAGGCCCACATTGCCAACAACTGTGAACATATAGATAAATAAAAAGACCACGAAGAGAGGCATCTTCAGTTCTTGCTTCTCTGTGATTCCCAAGAGAATGAACTCAGTCACCTGGGTAAAATTAATCGTAGCCATTTATTCCATTTGGAATCCTGGGCAAAAGAAAAACAAAGATGAGAGATTCATTAGTTCTCAGCTTTTTCCTTGCTTTAAATCATAGTTTTCATCATTGTCATCAAATATCAGAATGTACAATAATGGATAGTTAATAGTAAAAATAAAATGAAACACAAAATCTGGTGTAATTGCCAACTATTGGATTGAAATGATCCTATTAAGTAGGTTGTACAGATATTAGTAATCCCATTTTATTGTTTGAGAAAATTTAGATATAGTTTCACATACAAAATTACTCAATAAATGCTGAAAGATCTGGGTCTGGATTTTGGCTCTTATGCCTATTATATACTTGTTCCACTCTTCTATATTGACTTTCCACAGAAAATAATTTTCATTTCTATTTTTGGTAGTAAAGACATAGTGTTTAAATGTCATTCTTGTTCTTGCCTATGCATTCAAATTCAATGAATATGTCTTTGTCACCTATATTGGCAAAGGAATCATGTACCTGGATTTAAGTCCTGCTTCTTGCATGGGCTGACACTGTGATCCTCATATACTTACTTATTAAGACTTCAAGACAAACCTTAGGAAATGTATTTCAGAGTAGTTATTGATCTGGATTATTGGGCTGCATGTATATATGTATGTGGAAGCTAGATGGCAAGTGAATAGAGTTCCAGAATTGGAGTCAGGAAGATCCATCTTCTGCATTCAAATCTAGCCTCAGACATTAGCCTGGTGACACTGTACGACTGATTTTTCCCTGTTTACTTTAGTTTTTTCATCTATAAAAGTGAGTTTGAAAAGGAAATGGCACATCACTCCAGTTTCTTTGCCAGTAAAATCACAAATAGAGTTATGAAGAGTCCAACACAACTGATAAAAACTAAGTTGTATATATGTATGTATATTGTGCATACTGTGTATATATGTAATACATAAACACATATACATATATAATACAAATATAAATACATATGCTATGTGATGAGAAAACAAAAAATAAATTAAAAATAATCCCTGTTCCCAAGGAATTTACATTCTCTTGTAGAAGATTCAGTACATTTAAAAATCCACCACTACCTCTAACCTTTAACTAGCACTTGAAGGTTGAGTACTTTGGAGGTACTCAACATTTCCACTTTGAAAGTACTCTGAGTCCCCTTTCTTAAAAGCGTAGATTACCAAATCCCACTGATGTTTGACTCTATCATCAGTAAGGGAAGACAATGCAAAGTAATTTTCTGACACAGCAAAGTGAAAAGGAAGATGATTTGGCATTTAGTGAAGAAACTGATGAGATTTGGAGTCTGAAGACACTGATTAAAATCTCAATTGTGCCATTTAGTACCTCTGTGACCTAAATTTCTCTAGGCACCAGTTTTCTCATATATAGAGTGAGGGGATTGTACCACATTGCACTACCTCAGAGGTCTATTTAAGCATTTAATTTGATTTTTAGAATTACATAAATGCAGAAGATGTTCCAAAACTCTTAGAGTAGTTTTAACCTTAAAACTACACTAAGACTTTTAGAATCCCCTATTATCTTTTCTTTATTCTTAAAAAGGACCAATGACATTATGAAAGTGATGATATGTGCCTGAGTCAGAGTTAGGTTAGTCATAAAAGACCAGTGGCAGGACAAAAGTCACGACAACTGGTAATAGGCCTAGTGGATGATCTTGGCATCTTTATGTCTGACCAGCTCTAAGTGCTCCACATGTTTATTTCAGACAAATTGATGACCATTGGAATAACTTGTTCCCATCCACTTTTTCTTCTTGGGAAAGTCTTTGCATGCACAGGGGAGACTTCCTCCACCTACCTCACTGACAGGTCTGACACCTGTTATTTACCCTCAACCTGGTTTTACATATCTGTCAAAGATGTGTTATCAGAGTATGGCCACTGCACATTCTATAGCTTCCTGGAGCCATGAGTGAGAGTTGAAAAGGTGGATACCAAAGGTAGGTGAGCAGCCCTGAAAAGGGCTCATCAATTCTTCACACCAGAGGTGCTAGTCCTCTAGAACACTTTGTACTCCCTGTACAATTTGAGGAAGGGTAGAATACAATTAGGGGTTCATGATTTGAGGTGATAATCAATTGATCCTTTAGGGAAACTAAGGTGAGAACAGAAATAGGATTTAGAATAATGAGTCAGAGGAAAAACAAATAGATCATTGGGATTCAAATAGAGTTTACAAGTAAGTGATGTGGAATACATGTAAAAATAGCTGAAGCTCAATTAATAAGGCTTTAAATGCCAAGAAGAGGAATATGGATTTTATCTTTAAGGCATTAAGTAGCCACTACAAATAAAACATTAGGGGAATGAAATTGTAAGTAGATTTTTATCACTTGCCTAAAGGATGAATTGAAATTAAAAACAAAAATTGGAAGCAAGAAATATTGATAGGCAACCTGGAATATTACTATAAGCTGAGTCTAATTAGGAGGCTGTGGATTTAGTCCAAATGATAGGTAAAAGCCCACCTAAATTTGAAATATGGATTTGAGCATATTGTATGAAATACTTTCCTAATGTTGAATTTTACCTGGTATTCTATGTGCTAGGCACCTATAACTTGGTTTTTGATTGCTTATATGAAAATTTCAGAACCAAGAACAAGATAATGACATCAAAATGACCTCCCATTGGATTTCTGAACTGAAACAATCCCAAAATCCAAATATAGCCATAGTAAATATTATTAAACTTCTTTTAGGAGTGCTTAGAGCAATATAAACTCGAATACTGAATTTGTATTTCCTGTAAATTACTGACCACTTCAACGAGGGGAAACGATAAGCAAATGAAACAGATTGGTGTTTGTGCATTAGTGTATACTTTGTTGATAATTTTTTATACTTTTTAGCCAACTATTTTAATATTATGTAGACATGATCTAAACTCATATTATCCCATGTTTTTGATATATAAATAGAGTGAATCTCCATTACTCTAACTTATATAGTTCTTTGGAAGAAGTACCAAAGATGCTTAGTTTGTGAAATTAATTCGAGGAAACAAAAGAGTGCTGGCTCAAAAAGATTAAGTCTTCTAGCTTGGTACTTGTTTTAGGATGAATGAAGAATATTAGTTTAGCAATTTTGATATCTTCTACTTATGGATTTATGGATCATTATAAAACATATCTCAAAAAGAGAATTTGGATTTCTTAAAATTGTACATCTGGAATTTGTATCTTACATATGTCATTATCATGTTTTTAAATGTATCGTCAAGAAAATCCTCTTCTGACTCCTGAATCTCTGCCATCAAAGAATAAGTAAATGAATCTGCTCTTACCTTCCTCATGCATGGGACATCCAATCTGGCCTAACAATGGTCTGAAGAAATATTTTGTGACCCTTTAAGTCAGCCATATAATATTGCCACCACATTTTCCCCTCTTACTTGTCCCTGGATCCACCCCACTTAAGTTTTGTCCATTTGACCTTGTTTGACTTGGTTAACCCCACTATCATCTGCTTCAAAAGCAGTTCACTCCTCACTAACCTAGTCTCAGAAGAAATCCTTATAAAGTTGAGAGACCCAACTCACCAGCATCATGGAGCTAGCTAGGAGAACCCTGGAGAGTCTCACATCACCTCAGAGTCCTTTTATCTCAACTTATTTTAAAAAAAGTAAAAGACAAAGCATTTATATTATAAGATATTCAGGTAAGTATACTCTCTTACTTTTTTTGTTCTTGTTTTAACAATCCTTATTAGTTTCCTTCCCATCATTTGGGAATAATATTTTTAAAATCAATATTTTTAAATTAATAGATTAACAGCATAATTGCTTCCTAATTCTTTGAAGACCAGAGTCTCCTATCCCCTGTCAATAGAAATTATAGTAATGGAACCTGGTCTTCTGTAACCACATGCCAGTAAGACTACTGGGGCTCTAGAAGCCAACATGGTTATGTTCACTAATTCCCTAACTCCTAACCCTTTATTAGCTCTATATTTGAAAGATGTTTTGGCAAATTAACAGTAATTGACCAGTTTATTTGGCCCAAACCGTCTTTTGCCTAGAGATGACTCTTGGGTCTAATGAAATCCCATTATTTCATTTATTATACAAGATTCTTCTTCATGTGGATATTCCCATTAATGGGATCACAGCCTCCAAACTAGTGCAGAACTTATGAAGTCTCTATCTTCAACCTTCAATTTTACAAATGGAGAAACTGAGACCCATATTAACAATGTGCCTAAAGTTAGATAGAAAATTATTGACTGAGTTGAGATTCTTCCTTGGAATTCAAATCCAATACTCTTTCTATAATACTGAAATGCTTGCTTAACAGAAGAGAAAATGAAAGGATTGTCTCCTAGGCTATTCTCAGAGTGCCCTAACATGCTTTTCTGCTTAAATGTTCTGGTGAAATATTCATATAAACTATGACCTTGTCATTTTAGATATCAAGAATAATGTCATTTCTTTTGTTGTGTTGCCCTAATTTTAGTTTCTACCACTAATTATTTTTAAAGTAATATAGATTCTAAGCTATTAAAGATATTAAACAATTGATTTGCTCTCCCAAGACACCTGGAATATTTTTGTCTTACCTTAGATGAGCAAGTAGCTAGATATTCATAAATGCACAGGATAGCATTTGAGTACAAGGTTTTATTAATATATATGCCCCAAAGGGAACTCACCTTTAACTGTTCCTGAAATTCATAACTCAAAGCACTTGTTCCTTGGGGAATGTTAAATAAACTGAATTTTAATTGAAGAGGTGCTCTGGGATATTGTAAAGACTGAAAATCTAAGCCAGCTTCTTATGAAGTGAGAAATGTGGCAAATTAACAATTTTAAGTGAATTTTGTTTTATAAACATTCTCTTCTAATAATATTATATATCAATATAACCATAATCACTTTCAAGTTTCATGAATTTTTTAAAGAAAAAATATTGCATTTAACATCCATCCCAAATATAATTCTTACTCTGAATCTTTAGATTCAATCAAAATTTATAAAATGCTCATGGTGGGCAAAGTAGTAAAAGGTCCTGTATAGAGAAAGTTAAAAGCAAAACAGCTCCTACTATCAAGGAATTTATATAATTACTTACATATTTTATTCAAGCTAAACATTCCCAGTGCATTCAGTTAATTTAAAGGCCCTTCACAATTTCATCACTCATCTCTTGGTACTCTCTACCTTATCAATACCCTTCATAAAATATTAGTTTCAAAAATTAGCATAATACACCATCTCTGAGATGACAAAAAAAAACCCATGTCTTTGTAATCAGATGACCTTGCCTCAAATCTAATTTCAACTACTGCCTGCTTGAGACTGAGTATCTGTTTCCTCATGTATGAGAACTGGACTAAATGGCTATTAAAGTCCCTTCCTGCCTTAAATTTCTAATCATTTGAATGTCATCTTCCTAGTCATGGACACTTCAGTGCTTGAATATCTAACTTCCTCCATCCAAGTACCTCCTTCAACAATGCAAATTGCAATTCATCCATTAGCACATGAACAGTTCACACTTTTCTGGTTGTACATCATTCTCATGATATCCTTAATAAAGAAAGCTTCTCTTCGATATTTCAATGATACATTGCAGCCTAGACAATTGAAGTCCATCAAGTTCTTTTTGGGTGAACATTAATTTGGATGCTTCAGAGATTCTAATATCACATCCAGACTATTATCAGAAGAATCTCAATGTTTAAAAGAAGATAAACCTTTTTGATAAGCAGATGCTTAGAGATATTAAAATATTTACACAATTTCCCAAAGCTTATTTCCTCAGTTTTCCCTCTTTTCATTACTTCACGCAGTCAATACTTCCATTGCAATTCATACAAAATATGTATATAATATATAATAAAATACATGTAGTCTTTCTATAGGTTGCTCATCAACTTCATATCATAGTCTAGACAATAGACTTTTTTATCCTCTTGTTTTATGGCCTCTATGTATAGGGAGAAATGTTTTGATTTATTTAAAAAAATAAACAAAATAACAAAGAAAAACATTTTTCTCACAAGCTGATAAAAAAGGCAATCCATTTCAAATGTTCCTAATAATTTCAATATTTCTCCTATGGGAGTAATTTCGAAGTCTTTTCATTCCTTTTGAAATTATGCATGACTAATTCTCCCCCCATCATTTTGGCTGAAAACTTTACCTCAAAACTTACTGAAAAAATTGAACCATTCAAGAAGAACTCTTTTTCTTTTCCCTTCCTCCTCTTCATCTCATATTACTAAGATATCAACTCATGTTATCTTCCTCTTCATCTCTATATTGCCCAAAGAAGTAGGTCTTGCGATAAGCCAACTGCATAACCAACCTTTTTTTTTTTTTTATCCTTTCTCCTCCAGCATATTTCTTGCTCTATCTTCTCAGCTCTTTTAATTTATCTTTAATCTCCTCCGTTTCTATTGGCTACTTTCCTATAAATATGCCATGCCCTTTTCAGGAAAAAAAAATCATTTATTTAGTCATTTTATCTTTTTGTCAATATTATATATTTTGTGTTTTCTAGGTATTCTTTTGATTTTATAGTTTAAAAACTGAATATTTTATAACTTAAAAAATTTGTTCTCCTATGAGAACTGTTTTTTTTTCTTTTTTTGGGGGGACAAACAAAAATATAATTTTTGTCCTTTTCAACCTTCCACTCCTACTCCTTATTGAAATTAATGTGTTTAGCCAAGCAAAACAAATTCCCACACTGGCTATATATGTATACATAACATGTATATATATACATATATATATATACACTCATAAACACACACATATATACATATGTATATGTGTATGTATATATATATATATATATATATGTATATCTGAATTGTGAATCTTTAGTCCCTATGTCAGGAGGTCAGTAACATGTTTCATCATAGATCTTCCAGAATTGTCTGCTTGGCCATTGTGTTGTTTATTTTTTAATCTTTTAAAGTTATTTATGTCTATAATGTTGTTATAATATAAATTATTCTCCTGGTTCTGTTCACTTTTTATCAGTTCATGTAACTCTAGATTTCTTTGAAACCATCTTTTCATATAATAATAAACTATAATTCAGCAATTACCCAATTAATGTGCCCTCCCTAATCTTACAGTTATTTGCCAACACACACACACACACACATGCACACACACATACATGCACAAAGTTGCTGTAAATATTCATTGGAGAATTCTCTTAGATTGGAGAGGAATAAGACCTATTGGTAGGGGTTTACTTATCATTGGAGGGTAAATGAGTCTGATGATTGATGATTAAGACAGATTAATAAATCCTTTCACAGGAGAAGAAGGAAGAGAGAAAAAGGAACTTTAAGGAAGAAAGAAGGAGGAATGTTCTGGGAAAATATTTTCCATTAAGGTGGAAAGATTCACAATCAGATTGAGAAAATGTTTCCTATTTGAGTACAGAATATAAAAGGTGACCAAATACTATTTTTTTCTCAGTTCTTAAAGGAGTCCATTAAAAAAATAAAACTACAAAGTTGAAGAAACTACTGAAGAAGACTTGCAGGCCTCTCTTATCATAGGATACTAAATTTTTATTGTTGTTCAGTCATTCAGTTTTATTTAATTCTTCTTGACTCTTGGGACCAGCATGCCAAAATTGTACATGATATTTTGTTGACAAAATTATTAGGATGGTTGGTCATTTCCAACTCCATTGAATTAAAGAAAACAGAGGTTAAGTGACTTCTGCAGATTTAGAGAGCTAGTAAGTAACTGAGGTCAGATTTGAATTTAGGAGTTCCTAATTCTAAGCCTACTACTGAGCCATCTAACTGCCTCCCACTTACATAGTTATTACAGCAGTAGAGGAGACCATCTACTTTACCATGACCTTGTATAGTCTGTTACATTTTATTTCTCCTTCATTAGTAATGAGAGACTTTTCTGTTAGGCCTCCAGATGGTTGAGATTTTAACATGAAATCATTGAGATTCCTATTTTCCTCCTTTTTTGTATAAACAAGTTCTTTTTCTTCTTTCCTTTCTTTTTTTAAAAATAATTTTGGTGTACATGCTTAGCATAGTATCGTTGTATAAAGAAATAAGCAGAATTCCTAGTATTTTACAAAATAACCTCATGTATTCACAGTTTTGAGGGCACTGTTTCTATTGAAGCCCGAGTTTTAGAATATTCTCAGTTTTTTAAACACACACATTATATTTATATACATACAAATATAATATCACATATCCACATATATCCTATGACATTATATAATATACACATTATATATTTTGCCACATAATTATTGTTTCTATAATTGTTATTCTGGTTGTTATTAAGTTCCCACTGTCTATATTTTGACTTTGTTTCTTTTTTAATGACTATTTGAAAAAAATAGATTCTGCAGACTATATGTTTTTGTCTTAAAAACATTTATTTAGGTAATACACTCACTGAAGATGTAGAAAGCAACGAGGTAGAGTACTGCATATATTGTCAGACATTGCTGGTTGTTTTTGTTGAACTTTTTTCTCATACTTAATGAAAACATTGTCATATTTCTGAAGGGGTAAAATGAATTATCTAGTTTGGATTTAAAAAATGAGGAAGGGAGGAACTGGAATTGAGTTGATGTAAAAAAAACATAAAAGATAATAGCAAGATAACATTTTAAAATAAACAAATACACATGGTATTGTGTTTCGGGATTAGATCAAGTTGAGCCCTTTTGAGATTGATTTTCTATCATCTTTTATGTGTTGGTGAACTGAGAGAGAATCAAGCTGGATAATTTTCAAAGTCTCTTCCTTCAAAGTCCTAAAGTTCTATTCAGGTATGTTATTTTTTTCATTATGGTTTTTCAATGTTTAAATGATTAAGATAACTTTGAAAAATTAATTTTGTCACTTTTTTGATTTAATCAAAATGAGGACATAATTACTATTGCTTAAGGCCTTCTTCAGAGCATCTTTCACCTCCTTATTTCTTAGACTGTAGATCAAAGGATTTAACATGGGAATGATCACTGTGTAAAAGACAGAGGCCATCTTATCTGTATCAAGGGAATGATTTGAACTGGGCTGTAAGTACATAAATATCAGGGTTCCATAGAAAATAGTGACAGCTACCATGTGTGAGCCACAGGTAGAGAAGGCTTTACGCCTACCTTCAGCTGATTTTATCTTTAGAATTGCAGAGATAATATACATGTAGGAGACAAAGACAACCAAAAAGGAAGAGATAAGCATGATTCCCGCACAAGCAAAAATCCATATTTGTTTGAAATGGGTATCAGAGCAGGACAGTCTCAGGAGGGGCATGTCATCACAGTAGAAATGGTTGATGATGTTAGAGCCACAGAAGGACAGGCGGAAGGTAAGGATAACATGGTAGAGTGCTACCATCAAACTGTAGATGTAGGGCGCAGCTACAAGCTGAATACAGATTTTAGGGGACATCAAAACCATATAAAGCAAAGGGTTGCAAATAGCCACATATCGATCATAGGCCATGGAAGCTAGCAATAAGCATTCTGCATTCATGAAGTTAATAAAACAACCTAGTTGAGTAGCACATGCATAGAAAGAAATCATATTTTTTTCAAATAAAAAATTTCCCAACATCTTGGGTGTTATTGAAGAAGAATAACAGAAATCTACAAACGCAAGGTGACTTAAGAAGAAATACATTGGGGTTTTTAGTCGCGAGTCCATTCTGATGACTGTGATGAGACCCAGATTGCCCACCACTGTGAACACATAGATGAACAAGAATATCACAAAGAGAGGCATCTTCAGTTCCTTCTTCTCAGTGATTCCCAAGAGAATGAACTCAGTCACCCTAGTGAAATTAATTTCAGCCATTTATTCCATCTGAGAATCTAAATGAGGGACCAGAGATAACAGATCAGTTAGATGTTACCTTTCTTCCTCCCTTCTAAGTTACTTTCATCACTTCCTTCCATTGCTGACAATAAGGAATAGGTCCCAATCTTTTTATTTTGCTTTGATTTTTGTAATTGACTATTTTTTCCCCTTTAAATTCACCATTTGTAATAAGTGGTACCAAGATTATCATTCTCATTTTGTAGCTAAGAACACTGAGGTTCAATTTGGCATCCAGTATTATACATCTGAATATCTTCAAGATTGTTGTTTTTCTCATCATATGTACTGTCTTAACTGCAGTATAAAAGCTATTATGTTTATATATTTCTTAGCACAGAAGCTATGTGTAACTTTTATTCTTCCCCTCCCCTCCCACATATTTTAATCATCTTTAATTTCCTGGAATTCTTCTAGATTCTGGAATACAACAAAACTGAAAATAGTTCCTACTCTCAGTAAGCATATATTCTACTGAAATTAAGATGACATTTAAATACTTTTAAAAACATGGTGAATTTTGATGATATAACAAAAATATTGAGAAAAACCTCCCATGAAAGTTTGCATCTGAGTTTAATATAATTATGATAGAATTCATTGTGTTTTATATCCTCATTTCTTAGCACATTGCTTAGAACATAGAAAGCTCTTAATTCATGTTTGTTGACTGGCTGACTGACTTGTAAAAATGTAAATATTCAAGTTAAAGAATGAAAGAAACAAGTATTTAAGTGTCTACTAGGTGTCAGGTTCTCAGGTAAATGTTTTTAAAAATCTCATATAATCCTCACAGGAACCTAGGTAATATTACACTCCTGTGGGGATCAACTAAGATGTTAGATAATAATTATTATACATTTTACACTTTAGAAAACTGAGATTAACAGGTTGAATGACTTACCCAGGGTCATGTAGCTCAAAAGTGTCTGAAGGCTTATTTGAACTTAAATATTCCAATATCAGGATGAATACTCTAACCATTGCACCATCTAGTTAAAATAATGAGTTGAAGGGAGGAAGTGATGCTTTCCAGTCATGAAAGAAAGCCTGCTTGAATAGACAGAGATGACATATGTAAGACTTATTTAGGGAAATAGCTAGTAGTCTTTTTAAATGAAAAGAGGGAGTACAGTATACTCATTTAATTTTTTGTTTATTTTTTAAATGTTTTAATTAGTATTACAATATATTTGTTTTAGGGCAGCTGGGTGGCTCAGTAGATTGAGAGCCAGACCTGGAGATGGGAGATCCTAGGTTCAAATCTGACCTCAGGCACTTCCTAGCTGTGTGACATGGACAAGTCTCTTAATGCCCAGTTCTAGTAATGATTCTAACGTGGAAGGTAAGGGTTTAAAAAAATACAGTTGTTTCCTCTCCATTCCTACATGCTTTAGTTTATATATTTAAAAGCATTATTCTGAAATGTAGTCCATTGACTTTACATAGACTGCCACCAGGTTCCATGATACCAAAAAAGAAAGAAACAAACAAAAAGTGGTTATGAATCATTACTCTGAATGCTGGTCTTGGACCTAGACTGAATTTAAATATTAAGCTGAGATATTTCCATTTTATCTTAGAAAGAAGAAAGCCCCTGAAGATTCTTGATCAAGGAAATGACATGATCATAGCTGCTTCCTTTATGGAATATAATTTTCATTTTCTGAATTTTGCCAGAATGTGTGCCTCTAATTGGGTTTAAGATTATTCTTATCACAAACCCAGAATCAAGAATTGGACTGTGTGGGATGGGCATCTCCAGTGATGGAACCCTCTCACTAGCAATACAGTTCTGGAGTCATGGAACCGAAGTACAAGACAGACTTTTATCTTTCACAAAAGAAGACACCTGTGACTTTGGATGCACAGGCATGCCTGGCAGATGCCCTGAATAACAAATGCCCTGGATAGCAAATGAATGGCAGATGCTCTAATAGCAAAATGCAAATACCTATGGGTAAAACAGACTTTTTATAGTCTTTTATATGGATTGTGAGATTCCCCCCTCTGACATTATAGTCTTCTGATACATAATCTAGGTTTCAATATACAAAAGAATTACAAACTCCTTACAAGAGATTCAGTCTCCAACATTTCCTTTCCTCCCATCCTGCTAAGTTTCATTTTATCAAATCCATGATTTTCCAGGCTCAGTCTTGAGAGTCAATGAGGTAGGTTCAGAGAGAACCTATTGTACATGTTCTTCTTTATAAAATAAGAAAGCCTTGAATGGAGGATTTCTTATTATTGTCATATCCTGAAGCGTGCCTCCATTTTCCTTGTTATCAATCATCCTTCTTGGATTTGTTCCCGGATCTCTTAGCACCAAAATTAATAAACCAGTCCCTAACATTTCTTTCCTTAGTCAGGAGAAAAACTATTCTTTAAACTGTACTTTAAATTGTGCTTCTTTACCCCCAACCCCCAAGAATATTGGGATTATAAACCAAATGTCACTTCCTTGAGAATTACACATTTAATCCCATCTCACATAGGACTGATTTGTAATAATACCAGTAATGGAACCCAAAGAAGATAAAAGCGAACATGAACAGTGAATCTAAATATAATTCTAATATTCGTTCCTAATGAATTTTTAGTGTTTTAGTCATATGGTTCTGTAAAGGGTAAAAATTAGTATGGTTGGACTGAATATTGAAAAGGGTGATCACCAGGAATTGATTACCCAATTTTCAATGATTTTTTAGCAATTTATTTATAAAATATAGGAAGAGAGTGAAAGTAGAGAAATGAGAAAAGGGCAGAAGATTAACTAGCTAAAGTCCAGTGATGGGCAAACTATTCCCCACAGGCCAGATCCAGGCTGTAGTTTGCCCATCACTGCCTTAAGCAATTCCCTAATCACTACACCACCATGTCCAGATATAGTGATTAGGGAATTGCTTAAGGCAGTAATGGGCAAACAATGGCCTGGATCTGGCCTGTGGGGAATAGTTTGCCCATCACTGAGGTAGACTATGTGTTCAAGCCCTGGTTTTACTCCGGCAGGGCTCCAGAGGCCCCAGCCAGAGAGCCTAAAGGCCAGTTAACAAGGGTTTTAGCCACAAGGCCTCTTCCCAATCAAGGGGCCCCTCTGGAGGCTAGTACCTCCAGGGAAGCTAAGGAAGGGAGTCACCCTTTTTTCACTCACCCACGTGATAGTTCTAAGGAGAAATATAAAACAGTTCAACGTCCTTAGCCAGAGCTCCAGTTCAAGGCTGAAGAGAGAGCTTTCCAGGAAGTTCTTGTAATTTATAAAGACCATTACTTTCATCACTTCCTGTGCCTTCCTCCCATTTCACATGCACCAATTACAGCAAAGGCTTTACTTAGGACTACCCAAGGGGAAGTCAGTCAATTCTGATTCGTCACCCACTCTTGCACACGTGGGTCACAGACCTCCCTCACTTGAGGATTAAGTGGGGTGTTTACACTTTTGGTGATGAAATCTAAAAATGGGCAAGGTAGGATTAATCCCATCTTCACAGTTCTCATAAGTAGCATGAATCCTAGCAGATACCAGGTACCAGGTACCAGAATAGCCATAGTAATTATGGCATCACCAGTTTAGGTGACCATAGAGCAGTTTGAATTTTATGACTGATTTCTTCTATCATTTGTCTTGAGCTAGTACCCAATTCAACGGTGGGGCTTGGTGTTGGAGAAAAGGATGATTGCACATTGTAAATATATAACCACTTATAAAGCAATTTTTTTCACTTTTCATATGATTATTTTGGGGTTCCAAAGATATAACCTGAACCATGAGACCCTGTGACTTATACACAGAAGCAGCATGATGCCTTGTAAATATGTAGGTTACCAAAGCGACTGACTGGGCAAAGAAATGAATCAGGATATTGTAGCATACTAGGTAAGAGAAACTTAATCAGAAAGAGATGGGAATGAAATTCATTTAGGCAGATCCTTTCCTTTGAAACAATCAAATATATTGGAGTGGCCATTGTGGTGTCTTGTAGGTCTCAGCTTTTAGATATTTCATGAATTTTATCTTAAAATGGGAGTGCATTTCTTATAATTACAGATTAGGAATTTGAGAACATGATCTCACTAAGGATTTTGATCAAAAACTAAAGGAAAACCTAAAGCATTTCATGATTATAAAATAAAACCAATAATAACAGCAAAAAAATAACTCTGGGAAAACTGCCTTCTGATTTCTGGACCCTTGATCTTTTTTTTTTTTTAAACCTTTAACTTCTGTGTTTTGGCTCTTAGGTGGAAGAGTGGTAAGGGTGGGCAATGGGGGTCAAGTGACATGCCCAGGGTCACACAGCTGGGAAGCATCTGAGGCCAGATTTGAACCTAGGATCTCCCATCTCTAGGCCTGACTCTCAATCCACTGAGCTACCCAGCTGCCCCTGGACCCTTGGTCTTAATGATGAATTAACATTGCCACTCATCCCAGGGGAAATCTTAGTCTGTTCTGACTAATATTTGAGTCCTATACAGGAGGTTTATAGATCTCCATTTCAGCCATCTCTTCTCTCTAACCCTCACCCATTAACAGTTCTCGGGATCCAATACAGGGGACACATTAAGCTCCTTTGGACTAATTTCTGTTACCATCATTTGCTCTTTGTCTATGTCATTATACACTGACAAATACAGTGAGAAAATAAAATTGATTCCATTTCTCAACTGATTCTCTTTTGAAAATAGTTCTATTTTATTTTATTTTATTCTATATTTTGTATAACCCCTTACACTCATTTCTTCATCTCAGAGTTGAGAAGTTTGTACTTTCAGTTCAGCATTTTCTGAGCTAAATAATACCATTAATCACCTAAATTTAAAATATATATCATCCCTATACATCTTATTGCCAATATACAACTAAGGGAGACCTGTTATCACACTAAAAAGTTTCACAAAATGCAAATGGATGCCAGAAAGTCTGTGATCTCTTTTGCACTAATAAGCCCTGCAGGATGCAAATAGGTCCCATGAATCAATCAGCATTCTTTATGGTTATTGCTAGACCTGCATTCCAAATTTCTAAACAATCATATTGTTTTTCCATCTATGGTTGTGCAGGTTTTGTAACTAATCATATTGTTTTCCTCTTCTATAATGCTGCTTTCTAGATTTGGAAAGCCCCTCCTTTTTTCTGTAAAAATTATTAACCTGCCCTCATTTGAGAGCGTTTTTGCATACTGGGGACCCAAGCCTCTTTTATTGGTAATTGCTACCCTTTACAATAAGATGAACTTATCCAGAACTTTGTGATTCAGTTTACCTTAATTTCAATATCAACAACAGAACAGATCCCTTTAATGGCAAACTAATTTACACATAAGCCTGATGAGACTTTCCTTGACAACTTCAAATTCTCACTTAATTCAGAGCCCTGTTAACTCATTGTGCTCACCTGATAACTGCTTGTCTGTTGTCTTGAACCCAACCTGGTGTCAGCATTGCCATCCCCACCTAACCATAGGAAAAAAGAAGAAATGTCTTACCAGTGTTAGAATATTTCATTATACTACTTTCAGGGAAACTGTGTATTCCTCTGTTCTTGATTCTTGTTTCAATGTCTTTTTAGCAAGCTTTCCCATGATTTAAAAATGTTATTAATTGTTGCCTATCATGAAAATTCGAAAAAAGTCATTCTTAATAAATTATCATCATAGTTCTTTCCAGACCCTCAAATTTTTTGCTTCCCATTAATTTTACTGATATTAAAGAAACCTATTCTGATAATATCTCATATAGATACTAGAAGACAATATAGTCATGGTCATTAATTTGCTAATTCTTAATTGTTCATTATTCATAAGTTTGACATATTCTTATTAATAACGAACAACAAACCAACCTATGTAGTCAAAGCTATTCCTCTCTTTTCTTGTTTATAAACACATACTTAGGATTTTATCAAGGCCCCATTATTTTACCTATTTATGTAAATTATTAATTTAAATAATAATATTCCCACTATTGGATCATAGCTTTAGAGCTGAAGAGTCCTTAGAAACTACTTGCTCAACCTTTGGATATAATAAAAGTAGAATTTTCACCTTTACTATCATAAAGGTAATAAGATGACAGAGGTAAGGCTTAAACTTTTATACCCTGAATTCTATTCAAGTTGACTTTTCATCAGATGATAAGAAATGATGATCACATAGATCTTTTTCAGAATTCTTAAATGTAACTGTTTCAAAAATACCTATTCAGATTTTCCAGTGATAAACATGATCTTCACTGCCTCATTATTGTTGATGCTGGTGGTAGAATTATTACTGTAATTGTTTTTTTTTCCCAAATTAATAACTATTACAATGGTTCTTCTCAGCTATTTAGTTGACTAATTTATATGATTGAAATATTACCCAACTCATCAGTTTATAAACCATGTGAAATATTCTTACCTGCCTAGAATGAGGAGACAATTTTCTTCTTGGAAATGTTTGGAGTTTGTAATTAACTTATTTATTAAACACTGGTAGAGTCATGATCTTTGGGGACAAAAGACAGTATTTTTTTAACACAAACACCAATAAAACCATATATTTAGTTGGCATATTAAACATTTGGAGGTGGTCAAGAATTTTAGTGGAAAAAAAGAAAGAGTGTAAGCCATATTTCAAAAGAGTTAGTAAGGAGGAAGAATTACCCAGATGTCCATAGGCATTAGCAACAAGAATCTGGACTAGATGGACTGGTTTTTATTATTATTCAGTGACTATTCTCCTCAATTCTATATTTGCCTTCCTAGTTCTATTCTATTCTTCATTTCCCCCAATCACATTTATTTTTAAAAGCCCTTCATAATTGCTTTGCCCTTTTTATCATTCAAATTTTTGTCCACATTTTGCTCTCCTTGGTGGGTTACATAATCTACTAATACTGTCCTTCTTGTTCTGTCTCCTGACTCAGTGCTTTTTAAGGGCTGTTCCTCTTACCTGGAGTAGCTAGGTGGTGCTATTTATAGCTTATTGGGCCTAGATTAAAGAAAACTCATTTTCTTGAATTCACTTCTACTGTGAGACATTACTAGGTGTGTGAGATTCTAGGCAGCCTCTTAACACTATTTGCCTCAGTTTCCTCATCTGTAAGGTAAGATGGAAAAGGAAATGGCCAACCACTCCAGTATTTTTACCAAGAAAATTCCAAATGGGCTCAGAAAGGGTAGAACTTGACTGAAACAACAGAACAGCAACAAATAACCCTATACTTGGAATGTATCCTTCTTATCTGTCATCCCCTGCCAAAGAGTGAAGAGAATTGTGGGACACTGTCATTGCATTATTCACTTTCTGAATTTGCCTATGAGTTCCTCTGGTTTCTTTATAACTTATGCTTTTTCTATGGGATGAAATAAAGATTCATGATATACTTCTGTTGCCTTGAATCATTAAGAAGAAAGGACACTATTATTTACCTTTGAGGAAATCTAGTCATAAACTCTACAGGAATCATATTCAAAGAATTACCAGAGTAAGCTTGAGGTGGAGAAGCAAAGTGAAACAAAGATAATATGATCAATCAGGAAGACCCCAGCAATGAAGCCAGTCTATGTGAGCCCAGAGAATGTTACACTTGAAATAATTAGTCTATGAACTCCTTCAGAATAGCTGTTCATATCTACCATTTAGTTTCCAGTGCTTAGCCTAGGGCATGGAACTTAATGGACATTTAATAAATGCTTATTGACTTAATGAAATATTGTTGTAAATATTATTTCTGATGAGACAATCCTATAATCAAAAGCCATAGTTATAATTTTACGTCCCTATTTTCTAAACTGGTAGATACAATCATGAGCTTGTTCAAATAATGAAAAGGCAACAGTATTATATTAAAGGAGACACTGAACAACAAGGAAAATACATCCACTTCTCCTCTATCTCCCTGTTCCCATAATGATTTTTAATAATGAATTTGTCATCCATGGTGTCAAATTTTTTTAAACGCTTTAACTTGTTCCCAGCCTATGATGTCTTGGTTTTTGTTCTATTCTCCCCATAACTATAAAGGAGAGTTGCACCCCTCATTGGGGGCCCTAATATTGCCGAGGAATCTGAACTCCTATATATTGATAAATTTGTTCTTTGCTAATTAATTGTGCTCAAAACATTGTGTCTCAGTCTACCTTAATTCTAACTGTTAAGTGAAAAATTTCATTCACTAGTGTGACCTCTAAGTAGATAGGGTTTATTATGAAATACAACACTGGAAATAAATACAAAGGAGCCATTCTAGTCATGAGCCAATGTTTTCCAATTAATGAGGTAAGCATTATGTATTTTTGGGGTAGTATTTATCCTTTCTAATTAGTCCCAAAGGAAATTATGTCTATGGTTGTGGATATTATTCCCTAGGAAATAAGCAAAAATTTTAAAAAATACTTATAAAGAAATTTAGTCCTAATAAACTTCATCAACAGTCAGTTACCAGTCTATTCCACAAGAATATATTATTTCACTTTGTATTCCCTAGTATTGCCTACATTAAGTTCCTCAGCATTCTTTTAATAGTCTAAATGTTAACAGACAACTAATCTAATATTATGGTTTAAACTAGATCTATCATACCCCTGAATTGAACTTTTATATAAGAAATATTAATATGGCAGTAATACAAAATATGAATTTCCCTTATCCTTTACAGCCTGTTAGGAATAATGGAAGAAAGCAAAACATGTTAGTAGGCTATTGCAATTAATCTGGTAGAGGGTAGTCTGGGTCTCTACTGTAGTGGAAAAAGAAATGAGGGAAAGGTCTGAAAAGTTTTGTGGAGATGGGTATTGCCTCTTCTCCTTCCTTTTTATTAGCCAGTTTAACCAGAGAAGAAAGAAAAACTGTTTACAGGAAAACAACAACAACCAAGTTGATTTTGGAAATGTTTAATTTTTCAGAATATGACTACAAAGTGAGTCTTTCTAAGAGTAGCAAATGCATTTCCATTTAATTTTGAAGGTCTATCACATGTAAATCCATGTTTAAGGCATTAACAAATAATGCTTATTTCAAGAATGCATGTCATTTCATTGTTAAGAATTTAACAACTTTTTTATTTGAGCAAGTGGAAGTAGACTAGTGTAGAAAGCATGCTGAATCTGGAGTAAGGAGAGACTGAAGTTTTAACTCTGCCTCTGACAAAAATTATATGACATAGACAAGCCCCTTAACTCTCTATTATGGTTTCCTGATTTTTTTCTTTTTTATTCTTTTTTTGGTATTCTGATTTTTAAAATGTGGATAATACTAATATTTCTATGAGAGTCAAATGAAATAAAATATTTGCAAATAAGCTGCAAACAATATTTTGCAAAATATTAAGCATCTCCAGGTCTGGCTCTCAATCTACTGAGCCACCCAGCTGCCCTAAAAAAAATAAAAATAAAAGAGATAATAGGAACCTGAATTAAACTGTTTAGAGAGAAATTAGAAGGGAATATTTGTGACACAATAGATCTGTCTGAGATGTTTCATCTGACTTTATAAATTCATTGGCCCCTGCCCCCTGGTCCCTCCTGTCACAGATTTCCATTGATTTCAGTTCTTTTAATATATCCATCTCACTATCTAATTATAGTTAGAGAGATGGATATATTAAAAGACTATGCCTGAGGTTATAGCATCATTTGCATGACATAACTCATGACTTTTTCTTTTTTTAATTTTATTTCATCAAGAATTTAAATTAAAAACTTAAGATTTTTAATCTCAAAAGCCAATCTTTCTTCCTTTTATTTAGCATAAGTAGGAAAAGTTAGATATACTGTATCTGTATCTGTATCTGTATATAATGTATCTATCATATAGAATAAATTTAAGTGACATAGAACCCTAGGAAAAGAGAAATAATTCGTTCATAATTTTTTTTCAAAAAGGTAATAGAATAGTATTTTTTTATTTAGTCAGAACTTTCCTTCCAATTGCTTTGGTCAGGGCTTCCTTCACATCTTTGTTCCTGAGACCATAGATCATGGGGTTCAACATGGGGATCACTGTTGTATAAAACACAGCTACCATTTTGCCCTGCTCTACAGACTCTTCAGTGGGACGTCTTAAATGCATACAGAAGAGGGTCCCATAGAAGATGGTGACCACTGTAAGGTGGGACCCACATGTAGAGAAAGCCTTGCGCCTTCCCTCTGCAGAACGGCTACGGAGGATGGCCACAAGGATGAACATGTATGATGTAAGAATGATCAGAAGAGACTGGACATTGCTGTACCCAGCCACTATATACATGGATAGCTCTTTGCTATATGTATCAGAACATGCTAGTTTGATGAGAGGGGGGTCAGCACAGTAGAAATGGTTAATCTCATTGTCTCCACAGAAGGATAAATTATAGGTCCTCAAGGTCTCCATCAAACTGAGAAGAAATCCATAGACATAGGGAATGATGACCAGCCTGATGCAGACAGCATTTGACATTTTACTGCTATACAGTAGTGGGTTGCAGATGGCCATGTAGCGATCATAGGCCATGACAGCCAGCATACAGTGTTCAGTGAGCACCACAGCAATGACAATGTAGCACTGGACCAAACAACTGGTGTAGGAAATGGTCTTCTTCTCTGATAAGAAGTTTTCTAGCATCTTTGGAGTAACATTTGTGGAGAAACATAGATCCAGAAATGATAAGCTAGAGAGGAAAAAGTACATGGGGGTGTGAAGTCGAGAATCAATCTTGATTAAAACAATCATGCCAACATTTCCTACCACAGTGATCATATAGATCATCAGAAACAGGGCAAAGAAAGCAGAGCGTAGCTCTGGACGACTGGTCAATCCCAAAAGAATGAATTCAGTCACTTGAGTGTAGTTTCTGCTGGGCATTTCCTGTTTGTTTTTCTTCTTGAGGTTCATTGATTCTGTGTGATTTAACAAGAAAGGTAGAAACAAATGAGTATCCTTTTGTCCTTGTATCATGACCTCTACAGATTCAAAGGGCTTCATTGATATGATCTCAACACCGTTTATATTGAAATAATAAGAAAATGAAACAAAATTCATTTTAAATTCCACAGCCTAATCAACAAGAATCTCAAATCTGCATTCTTTTTCTTTTGGAAAATAAAGAGTTTCTTTCAATATCACATAAGCCACTTCACTGAGCCTTTACCATCAATCTGTTGTTTTGGAATCCTCTTAATTTGAAACATCCAGGTAGTCTCTCCCATTTCTTGACTGAATGTGAACATGTGTTTCCCCTTCTAAATTTCAATTCTCTGTGTAGCATAAGCTCATGTAATACAGTCTCAGAGACCATCTAATCCAAATCTTGTCCAAATGATGAATTCCAATTATAGCAACTTTATCCAGTGTTCTTTTAGCTGACTAAACACTTATAGTGATGACAAGCCTACTACCTACATCCAAATTCAACACATTCCACTTTGACATAGTGATAGTTGTGAGGGCACATCCCCCCCCCTTGATTTGAACCAAAATCTTCCTTCTATGAGTGCTAGTCTCATACATACACTATAGAACCAAACATAATAAATATGATTTACCTTTCATTTCATAGTCTTTTAAATAGTTAAAGAAATATATAAATCCCATTGAATCATTGCTTCCCAACAACTCCAATTAATCCTTTATTTTTTGTGAGATGGTCTTTGGTCTTCTTACTATACTGAACAATCTGCTCCAAATCTACTCCAACTTGTCAGTTTAAAATGTGGTATATTTTATTGTATATGGTACACAATAATACAAAATGTAGAATTACAAGGACATTGTAGAGCAGAATAATCACCTCCCTTACTCTATACACTCTATTGACATATAAGCAAGACAATTCTTGGTCCTTAATTCCCTGAATAATATACAAGAAATCAATTCCATTTTAAGTCCACAAAAATTATTAAATGTATCATGTGAGCTACTAAATTATTAGGGCATTTTTCATGCCATGATAAAATTTAAAAAATAGTGAAGTTTGACTTTACCTCCTACCTCTCTTTGTGTTCTGCCATTTCTTTGACTCTACCTTTTCTGACTTTCTGATTGCTCTGGTCTCCTTACTTATTATTCTACTCATGTTTGCTTTTTTAAAGCCTGTGTTTTTATCCTTCCTAGGTATCTTGCAGTACTGTTTAAATACAACTAGTAAAAGTCTTAGAGAGTCTCTTTGGTATATAGAGAGGTCAAGTGACTTGCACATGGTGCTATAATTAGTATATGTCAAAAGTAAGACATAAACCAATATGTTACTAACAGCAAGGCTGTTACTTCATAGTCCTATACTCATTTGCCTTCCCCTCAGTATATCATTTTTTCTACTCAAAATAAAAGTTATCACAGTCAAAAGCTATCAATACGCAATTCTCAGATAAAGAAAAAAAAACATTTATAGTCATATAAAAAAGCTCCAAATGCAAGTTAAAACAATTAAAACAACTCTGGATACTACCTCACAATGATCAGATTGACTAATATGACAAAAAAGAAAACTGATAAACTCTGAAGAAGATCTGGGGAAACTGGAACAGTAATACACTATTTTTGGAGATGTGAACTGATACACCCACTCTGGAGAGCAATTTGAAGCTATGCCCAAAAGGCTATAAAAGTTGTATACCCTTTGACCCAGCATTACCCTTACTAGTTCCATAACCCCAGAGGATCATAGAGAAGGGAAAATGGTCCAAGTGTACAAAAATATTTAGAGTAGATCCCTTTGTGGTAGCAAAAAATTGGAAACTGAAGGGATGTCTATGGTTGGGGAATGGAGAGAGAGAGAAATTGTGGTATATGGTTTTTATGGAATACTACTGCACTATAATGCATGAAAAATGGGATTATTTCAGAAAAAAAAAACCTTGGAAATATTTGTATGAAATGATTGAAAGTGAAGTGAGTAGAATGAGAACAATGTATACAGTAACAGAAATATCATGCAACTTTGAAGGACTAAACTATTATTAGCAAAGTAAGAGCTCAAGACAAGCCCAAGAACTCATCACATATCGACAGCCATAGAAGTAACTCCCAGGCTATGAATCCAGAACAAACCATGTAATTTCTTCTTATTTCTTTCATAATTTTTTCCCTTACATATGTAATACCTCTTCTTTCACTACATAAAAAATAGGGAAATTTGTATCATATGACAACACTGGAATAACTTTTATCAGATCTGTTGCTCCCTGAGAAGGGAGACAAAAAGAGAATTTGGATTGCAAAAGATCAGAAAGTAATGGTTTAAAATTGTTTCTTCCTATAATTGAAAAAAAAGATGAAAAGAAAAATATATAAAAAAGATAAAAGAGATAAAAAGTAAAAAAAGAGTAATCATATGTATTAACTTATGATACAATAAGAATAACTGATTCCTGAGTTATCATATTGATCACAATTTTTTTAAAAATCATGTAATTCTTCTTGTACCATTTAAAAAAATCCATGTACCTCAGTAAGCTATTATTTTTGTTGCATTACTATAGAATGAATTTCAAAAGCAAGCTATGAAAAGATGACAAGTATTTTAAATTATGACTTTCTGGTGATTTTTTTCAGTCTTCAGGCTCTAAATGCTGTTCCAATCATAAGAATAATCTTATTCATAGAATAAAATAGTTGTACAACTATTGGATAAGCTTTTAAAATAATTCAGGAAGAGCTTAGTATCCCAAAATATCTCCATTCTATAGTCATATCTGTTTAGATTCCAGAAATTCTACCAGTAGAGAATGCAAAGGAATTTATTGAATTTAAAGATATGCTCAGCATCAAACAGTTATTAAGTGTCTGAAACAAGAGTTGAATTCAAGTCTCTCTAACTCCAGGCCTGTAAGGCAATCCACTAATGCCCTTAGGCATTTTCATAAATACTGTCACCCATTCTACCATCCTGTCTGTGCTTGCCAAGTAGATGTTGGGATATAAGGATAAATCTTTCCTTTTACCCAAATTTGGAGTTCAGGTTATTATTTGATCCAGAATTCAAACCTGGATACATATCTTTTGATGGTAATTGTATTCTGTAAGGAAGAGCCTTCAAGATTCTATAGTCAACTTTATCCTAAGATAAAACTTTGGGAAAGAAACTGATGGGGATTGAAAAAACCATTATACCTGAAAATTGATGTTTTTGATTAAACAGAAGATTATGGAGTACATTTTCCCAGAAGTTTGAAATCATGTTTCATAAATTAAATTCATCTTGATAAAAATTTTATATATTTGCTGGACTCTTTTAAGTCCTGCAGCACTTGGTCTTTCCAGAATTCCTGTATTCCATGCAGAGTAGATATCTTTTGCTTCACTTGACAGAAGAAGAAATGGAGACCTAGAAAAATAAATTGACTTTCTGAAGGTAACATAAT
This sequence comes from Gracilinanus agilis, assembly GCF_016433145.1. Classification (NCBI taxonomy): domain Eukaryota; kingdom Metazoa; phylum Chordata; class Mammalia; order Didelphimorphia; family Didelphidae; genus Gracilinanus; species Gracilinanus agilis. The sequence continues at coordinate 277,256,315 of NC_058135.1, forward strand.
GAGTTGATATTGCCATTCAAAGGGAATATAGAGGAATATAATCTTGAAAAAATTTATTAATCCATCAGAAACAAAAAGGGGAGCTTATTCAGAAGGGAAATCTCTTTTACCTATGAATGAATCATTGAATGATGGCATTTATTTTAGAAATTTATTTTTTCTTTCATTTGAAAGTCCAAAGAAAATGTATTGCAGGAGAAAGAGTGCTAAACTGAAAATCACAAGAACTGAGTTTGGATCCTGGCTTTGTCCCTTCATATTTGGGCAAAATAGTTACCCTATCTGTACTTCAGCTGAGCCATTTGAAAACTAGAAGGCTGGGATAGATGAGTCTGTAGAACCATCGCAGCTGTAGATCTAGTAATAATCTAAGCAAAACAGTTTATAAAAATATTGTGACCTTGGTAATACTCCGAGGAAAGAGTAAATAAGAGGTTGGGACATAAAAAGAGAATATTAAGAGGAATGTCTGTGGATAGTAATGACTGCATGTATTAGAAACCAACCCTATCTATTTCTGCTATCTACTTGCCTTCTCTGAGACTATTTCATTTTTTGTAAAATGGGTATGATAAAATATACATAGCCTGTCTCTCAATGTGGTGGTGACAAATGAATTTAATAAATTTAAAATGCCATGGAAATGTCTGTCCACCATCATTATTAAATGCAAGATTATCTGCATGATAAGTGGTATGGGTGATCTCTAAGGTCCATTCCTTCTCAAAATCTATTTTTATGGATCTATTAATAAGTACATAGATAATATTCCAGAACTTTTGTAATAAGAAGAAAAAATACACTCAGCCTTCTTTCCAATCCTAGAACCTTTATATTGAATATTGGATATATACATATACATATGTGTATGTGTATATATATAAAACCTTAAAGATAATAGTGTCATAAAACTAATAGTTAGACTATATCTTAGATTTTGTCCAGTCCCCACAAACAGACAAGGTACAATGAAGAGAGGAGAAAAACAAAACAAAACAGAATCTTGTTCCAGTCAGTGGAGTCACTCTAAGTCCTATCTCCTGACCTACTATCTAGATTCTTACCGCCTCAATTATTTCTGGGAAAATTTCGTCAAATGATTTTTCCACTTTTCCAACCCAGAGTTATGTGCATTAAATTATCATATCTTAGAATATGAAAGCATTACACATATTTTTTCATCCTACCTGTGAAAGAAATGGCATTCTTGCAGTGACACCAAGATCAAAAGTTTCCTCGGTGAGACTCTATTTATACATAGACTGATAATTTGTTATTTGTTCCCCAAAGAATTTATCAAACATATCAAGAAGGAGCAATTCGAGTGGGAATCTTGAATGTCTCCAGAGCAATGGGCCAATTAGTAGGATAGTACTTTTTTTAAACAGTAGATTTGGAAACATAGACCTGTTTTCTTTTGTACTCAGCATTCTTTGCATTGCATCATGATTTTGTCATGGGTCCATGAAGAAATCATATATTTATAATCTGTTAACAGTTTGGGAGTAGAGTAATACTCCCAAGCCAGTGAGAGAGCTACACATAGATTCTGTAGAATGTTACAACTGAGAATACTTAAGTAATCCCATATCAGAAAAAGAAATTGAACAAACCATCAAAGAACTCCCTAAGAAAAAATCCCCCGGACCAGATGATTCACAAGTGAATTCTATCAAACATTCAAGGAAAAACTAATCCCAATACTATACAAACTATATGACATAATAAGCAAAGAAGGAGTTCTACCAAATTCCTTCTATGACATAAATATGGTACTGATCCTAAAGCCAGGTAGATCAAAAACAGAGAAAGAAAACTATAGACCAATCTCCTTAATGAACATAGATGCAAAAATCTTAAATAGAATACTAGCAAAAAGACTCCAACAAGTGATCATGAGGATTATTCATTATGATCAGGTGGGATTTATACCAGGAATGCAAAGATATTTCAATATTAGGAAAAGCATCCACGAAATTGACCATATCAACAAGAAAACCAACAAAAATCACATGATTATCTCAATGGATATGGGAAAAGTCTTTGAAAAATACAACATCCATTCCTATTGAAAACGCTAGGAGGTTTAGGAATAGAAGGGCCTTTCCAAAAAATAATGAACAGTATATATCTAAAACAATCAACAAGCATCATCTACAATGGAGATAAATTAGAAGCCTTCCCAATAAAATCAGGAGTGAAGCAAGGATGCCCATTATCACCTCTATTATTTAAAATTATCCTAGAAACTCTAGAGATAGGAATTAGAGAAGAAAAAGAAATTGAAAGTATTAAAGTAGGCAATGAGAAAATTAAACTATCACTTTTTGCAGATGTTATGATGGTATACTTAAAGAATTCGAGAAAATCAACTAAAAGACTGGTGGAAATAATTAACAGCTTTAGCAAAGTTGCAGGATACAAAATAAACCAACAAAAATCATCAGCATTTCTATATATTTCCAACATATCCCAGCAGCAAGAGTTAGAAAGAGAAACTGCATTTAAAATCACCCTAGACAAAATAAAACACTTACGAATCTATCTGTCAAGACATACACAGGAATTATACGAACACAACTACAAAACACTTTCCACACAATTAAAACTAGAGCTAAAGAATTGGGAAAACATTAATTGCTCATGGGTTGGATGAGTTAACATAATAAAAATGACCATCTTCCCCAAATTAATCTATTTATTTAGTGCAATACCTATCAAGCTACCACATTTATTTTTACTGAACAACAATTTGCCCTTCCCAACTGTCACCTCAGGGCCCTCGGCCCCTGTGGGGAGGAGCTTGCAAGCATCGCCTCTCAGAAGAAGATCCTCAGCAGAAGGGGAAATAACGACGACCACATCTTATCCTGCTACCTCAAGTTACGGCCAGTGAAAATCAAGAATAAAGGACGTTCTCGTAAGAAGCAGTGAATCCCGGTCCTGCTAAGTGCAGGGGACCTGGTCCTCCTCACATACGATGAGACCCTTCAGATCAAGGCACTGGCCTCCGATGTGCCAGTGTGGGACCGAGAAAAGTTTTTACAAGTCACGGACATGCTTTGTGGTGGCCGCCGCCACCTCCGCTGCCGCCACCACCGCCGCCGCCGCCACAGGCATCGTGGTCATAGTCACCATCTGCATCAGCATCCTGGTGTGAGTGAGCACCAGAATTGTCACCTATGAATTGATACCTGCAGCAGTGGAATTGGAATACTCAAACACAGGCATGCACACACACGCAAAATTTTATATATACACATATATGCGTGTGTGTGTAGATATATATACATATATATACATATTTATGTATCTGTATATATATTCATTCATTTATATTTTTGTTACTCTATTTATTTATTTATTTGTTTGTTTGTTTGTTTGCTTATTTATTTATTTATTTAGCCCCACCCTGCCTTTTCTCAAGGTTGACAGTACTTTTCCAACATTATTTTTTTTTTGAGAGTTTTGAGTCAACTACCAGGTATTGACTGTTTTTGTGGAATTCCAGGATGTAATTGATTTTTTATTTCTAGTGACAGATTTTGTAGCATTCCCTTGGAATTTTTTTCCCTTTCTTATCAAAGACCTGGAGGACGGCAAGTAGATCTGTGGTGTTTATGTGTAGGGTACTTCCAAGGGTTTGTATATATGTGTGTGTTTATACACACATACAAACACACACATCTATATCTATATCTATATCTATATCTATATCTATATCTATTTCCTCCCCTCTTTATTTCTCAAAGGTGACTTATTTGGGCAACATTATTTTTTTGAGATTTTTAAGTCAATTACCTGGTATTGATTCTTTCTGTGGAATTCCAAATAACCTTAGTTTAAATTTCTAGTGATAGATTTTGTAGCATGATGTCTTTAAACTCTCAGAGAATTATCTGAGTAAAATTTTAAGGCTTGGTCAACTTTATTGATGCAACACCAGGAGAGATATTCGAATTTGGCCCTGATTTGTGGTCAGTGAAACTTTCTCCTGGAGGTGAAATTTTATGGAAGCATAATTGATTTTACTGATTCTGATTCCAGTCATGATCATCAAAAAGTAGTTTTTTTTTATTTTTTTTACAAAATAGAAGCATATTGTTTTATTTATTCCTTCAATAGTTCTTGTACTTTCTATTTCATTAATTTCTCATTTGATCTTGAGGATTTTCAATTTGGTCTTCATATGAGGGGTTTTGAATTATTTCTCCTCTTTTTAGTCTCATACCATTTCTTCTTTGCCTATACTTCCTTTCATCACTATGTACCTTCCTTTTTTCTTTCATTCAGACTAATTTCTGTCATAGCTTTGGGCTGATGGGAGGGTTTTTTACCCCTTTTCTGTGTCTCTGACTCTTTTTTGACCCCTTCTACTCAAAATATAATCTAAATAGCTCTAAAATGAAAAGAATTGGAAGGGGGTGAAGAAAAAAAATGCTCACATGTGACCACAAACAAAATCCCTTTGATAATAGCTACTGTGGAGTAAGAAGAGAAGCAGTGGCAGAAACACCCAGAAATTAACAGGTGATAAGATCCAAAGAAAAAGGGAAAATAAGGACATGGCCTCAAGTTCTCCCACATAAATGTACAAGATATCATCACCAAGCAAAACAAATTGGCATTACCGAGACAAGAATATCCATTTGTATTTACTGTTTGAGATGAAACCCATCAGAGGGTCATGACTTTTGAAGAGTCCACTAAAAACAAAGGGAACGACTTACATACAATGGGCACATGAATAACTCTGTGTGTGAAAAATATGTACTTGTATGAAGAGATCTAGGTAGGTGAAGAAAGAAGCATGGCAGAGAACATTTGTTTGAAGATCAAAAATGCCATGACCAGGAATAATACCATCATAGCAATACACTATGACCTAAACTACTAGCACTAGTGCAGACTATCGAAGAGGGGGGGTCTCATCTTCCTGACCTTTTTGCTTTCAAGCAAGAGGCTTTGGAGGAGGATCTCAAGGAATAACTGACTTGTGGTGGCTTCCTTGTGGAGAGAGAGTGAGAGTGACAGAGAGACTCAGAGAGACTCAGAGAGAAGGCTGAGAAGATGGAGCAAGCCCCTGCCAGGAACAGGAGCCAAACTCCATACCACTGGCAGCTCCCAGGACTTGTCCATGAAATTTCTTCACATCTTCCTGGCCAGTGGCACCCCTGCCACCGAATGCCCCAGAGTCCCCAAAATGGACAGTCTTGGGATTCCGGAGATATGGGTGTTGCCTTGCTCTAATAGCTCACCCAACAGAGACTGGCCAGCAACTCCCTCTGAGCATCCAGAGCCCTTCTCTCTCTTTCCAGGATGGCACAGTTTTCCCTGAGGCTTGGAGAGAATCTCTCCAGGACAAGAACTATTCCTCTGACTACCCAATTCATCAGTGCACAAGTTATGATCTCCTCACTCCCAAACCCATGGCTGACTCTCAGTCTAGACACTGCAGAAGAAATGATATAATGAAATGGCAGGATTTGTTCTTGAGCAATTCACACCACTTTCTTTTTTTAGATTTTCCCTAACTATCCCTTAAGACTTCTAGAATTTTTCTGGTTAGATGTCAAGATCCCTGGCCTATAATTTTCAGGAAGCATCCTTTTTTTTTTTTTAAATCACTTATGTTTTCCATGTTTAAACAGACGGTGCTTCTCCAATTCTCTGTCATCCTCTAAAGATTACTCAGAAATCCAGATACTTCAGTATTCTAAGATATTCATGAGATTCCTGTGAATCCACCTTCTTCTCTAATGATGATTATCCACTTTTCAATAAAGGGGAATTATCCTTCTTGAATAATCAGAGGGTCTGGTGCTTAATTGGCCCTGAGAAGTTCACACCTCCCTCTCCCCCCCACCCCCACTAAAGGCTTGTGAGTGTGGCTTTCCCCATTGGAAAGGATGGAGAGGAAAGCTGGCCTTTACTATTGGCTGCAGCTGTTTGACATCACTTTGTGTGGCCAATGAGGTCTCATCAATTCGAACTCCCACCCCCACCCCTGGCCCCAGGGGAGGAGTCTGACTGGCCCCCTCCCCCTTAAAAGCAGCTCACAAAAGCTGGGGAAGGCAGAAATCTGCTGTTGAGCTCAAGTGCAGGAGCTCCCTGGATTTCACCTTCTCTACTAGCACAGACTATTGAAGAGGGGGTCTCATCTTCCTGACCATTTTGCTTTCTAGCACAAGGTGTTGGAAGAGAGACCTCAAGGATCAAGGATTCACTGAATTGTGGGGAGAGAGAGAGAGAGAGAGAGAGAGAGAGAGAGAGAGAGAGACAGAAAGAGAGAGAGAGTGATTATCTCAATTGATACTGAAAAAGCCTTTGACAAGATACAGCATCCATTCCTATTGAAAACATTCAAAAGTATAGGAATAGAAGGACCTTTCCTAAAAATTATAAACGGTATATACCTAAAACCATCAACAAACATCGTATGCAATGAGGATAAATTAGAAGCCTTCCCAATAAGATCAGGATGCCCATTATCACCTCTATTATTCAACATAGTACTAGAAACACTAGAAGTAGCAATTAGAGAAGAAAAAGAAATTGAAGGTATCAAAATAGGCAATAAGGAGACTAAGCTATCACTCTTTGCAGATGATATGATGGTATACTTAAAAAATCCTAGAGAATCAACTAAGAAGCTTGTAGAAATAATCAACAGCTTTAGCAAAGTTGCAGGATACAAAATAAAGGCACATAAATCAGCAGCATTTCTATACATTTCCAACACATTAGAGCAGCAAGAGGTAGAAAGAGAAACACCGTTTAAAATCATCCTAGACAACAGAAAATACTTGGGAATCTATCTACCAAAACAAACACAGCAATTATAGGAAAACAACTACAAAACTACTAAGAAACTACAAAACACTTTCCAAACAAATAAAACTGGATCTAAACCATTGGAAAGCTATTGATTGCTCATGGGTAGGACCAGCTAACACAATAAAAATGACCATTCTCCCCAAATTAATATACGTATTTAGTGCCATACCTATCCAACTACCATAAAACTTCTTTACTGAATTAGAAAAAACTATAACAAATTTCATTTGGAATAACTACAGATCAAGAATATCAAGGGAAATAATGGAAAAAAAATGTGACTGAAGGGGGCCTAGCAGTACCAGATATTAAACTATACTATAAAGCAGCAGTCATCAAAACAATATGGTACTGGCTAAGAGACAGAAGGGAGGATCAGTGGAATAGACTTGGGGTAAATGACATCAGCAAGACAGTGTATGATACACAGAGCCCAACTTTTGGGACATGAATCCACTGTTTGACAAAAACTGCTGGGAAATTTGGAAAACCATATGGGAGAGATTAGGTTTAGATCAACATCTCACACCCTACACCAAGATAAATTCAGAATGGGTGAATGACTTGAATATAAAGAGGGAAACTATAAATTTCCCTCCAGGAATTGATGCAGAGGGAGAGGAGAAGAGCCAGAAGAACATTGTACTCAGAGACTGATATACTATGGTAAAATCCAATGTAATGGACTTCTGTACTAGCAGCAAAGCAATGACACAGGACAGTTCTGAAGCATTTATGTTAAAGAATACTTTCCCTAACTATCCCTTGAGACTTCTCGAATCCACCTTCTTCTCTAATGATGATTATCCTTCTTGAATAATCAGAGGGTTTGGTGCTTAATTGGCCCTGAGAAGTTCACACCTCCCTCTCCCCCACACTAAAGGCTTGTGGGTGTGGCTTTCCCCATTGGAAAGGATGGAGAGGAAAGCTGGCCTTTACTATTGGCTGCAGCTGTTTGACGTCACTTTGTGTGGCCAATGAGGTCTCATCAATTCGAACTCCTCACCCCCACCCCTGGCCCCAGGGGAGGAGTCTGACAGGGCCCCTCCCCCTTAAAAGCAGCTCACAAAAGCTGGGGAAGGCAGAAATCTGCTGTTGAACTCAAGTGCAGGAGCTCCCTGGATTTCACCTTCTCTACTAGCACAGACTATTGAAGAGGGCGTCTCATCTTCCTGACCATTTTGCTTTCTAGCACAAGGTGTTGGAAGAGAAACCTCAAGGATCAAGGTACACTGACTTGTGGTGGCTGCCTTGTGGGGAGAGAGAGAGAGAGAGAAAAAAAAAGAGAGAGAGAGAGAGAGGGAGGGTGAGAGAGAGAGAGAGAGTGAGTGAGAGAGAGAGAGACTGAATGAGAAAGGGAGAGAGACAGACAGACTCAGAGACAGGGGGAGAGAGAGAGAGACTGAGAGACAGGGAGATTACTTTTTCTTCCTAGCACCAAGGGGCATTGATTAGGCAGGAAATATCCAGGAAGACTCCAAGAAGTTTGCTGTCCTCACTGTGAACCTGCTACCTGCCTGGAGGATAGTGCACCAAGGGTGTAGCCTGAGGGCCAGGCGAAGGCTGAGAAGATGGCAAGCAAGGTGGAGCAAGCCCCTGCCAGGAACAGGAGCCGAACACCATACGACTGGCAGCTTCCGGGACTTGTCCGTGGAATTTCTTCACACCTTCCTGGGCAGTGGCACCCCCTGCCACCAAATGCCCCAGCGTCCCCGGAGTGGACACACTTGGGATTGCCGAGATATGGGTGGAGCCCTGCTCCAACAGCGCACCCAACAGAGACTGGCCATCAACTCCCTCTGAGCATCCAGAGCCCTTCTCTCTCTTTCGGGGATGGCTCAGTTTTCCCCCGGCTTGGAGGGAATCTCACCAGAACGAGACCTATTCTTCCGACTACCCAGTTCATCAGAGCGCCAATTATGATGTCTTCACCCCCAACCCCATGGCCGGCCCTCGGTCGTTTGGGAGTTACTCCGCCACCCAGCCACGGGGGCAGAGGAGGCCCCGTGAGGTGGATGGACCCGGCCCGGCGCTTGCCCTTCTCCTGCGCTGGGCCTGAACGCCACGCATCTGAGCGGCCCCTTTCCTCCCAGGAGCCAGGGCAGCGGGGAAGGCGTCTCAAGAGTCAAGTGCTGCTTCAGATTCTTTCTCTGGCCAGCGCCCGAGAAGCGCGGCTCAGCGCCCTGCTTGCCAAAGGGCCAGAGAGTAGAGAGGACCTGACGGAGCTGGAGCAGCTCAGAAATGGCCTGCTGGGCTCCTATGAAAGAGTCATCCTAGACGATGTGGAGTTTGCTGAAGAGCACAATGTGTGTGAGGTGCTTTGGAAGAAGGCCTTCTCTCCGGTGATTGGCAGCTTTGGACAGCTCCTCAAGGACCCCTGTCCTGGGAAGCCAGAGCCCATTCGTGAGAGCCTCTTGCAACTAGTGGAGCAGGGCACTGACTTCTTTGACAAGTTGCTGGAGCAGCTGCAGAAGAAGCACGGCTTCAAGCTGGAAGAGCTTGGCGATGGAGCGGCCCCTGGCAGCGAGGAGGAGGCGGCGCCGGGACCCTTGAAGTGTGCCTTGACCTGTGCCCAGAAGACTCTCATTTGCCTGGGAGACCTTTCCCGGTTCAGAGAGCAAACGCGGGGCACCCAGAACTTTGGGGAAGCCCGAAGCTGGTACCTGAAAGCTCATCGGCTCGATCCTCGGGACGGCCACCCCTATCACCAGCTGGCCCTGTTGGCGGCGTCTACCAAGAGAAAGCTGCACGCTGTGTGCTACTTCATGAGGGCCTTAGCTGCCCCGAGACCAAGCGTTTCCAGTGAGGAAAAACTCAGGCAGCTCTTTGAAGGCACGAGGCGCAGGGAGCAAGAGAGAGAAAGGCTGGCGCCCGGCGGCAGTCTGCGCCCTGCGGACCTTCACCAGAGTTTCACCTGCAGTTTTCTGGAGGCCCACGGGCGGCTCTTCACCGGCATTGGGATGGAGACATTTCCTGCGGTGGCCGATGGCGTCCTCCACAAGTTCCAACTCCTCCTGAGAAAGAGTCCCGCTTCCATGGGAAAGCACCAAATGCTCCGCCTCATGACCATCAACTTGTTTGCTGTGCACCGCTGGCAGAA